>NC_077230.1:356127076-356429397 GCF_027887165.1 Monodelphis domestica
ATCAATTTAAGTGTTCATTGAGGAACTTTGTATGGAAATTGAAGTTATGGATCACAAACAAGAGGAAATAATCTCAAACTACAACTCTGCTGTGACTCAGTAATAGTCGCCTTTAGATATTCCATTTTCAAAGAGCCATCATGGAAGTGATGAATGAGACACAGTGACTCCAAAAGCAAATGTTGACAGCAGTAATAGAAAGTACAGATTTTGGTTGGCTTGTAGTACTTGCCCAGAGTTAGAAAATGAAGAAAAGTCTGGGGTCAGATTTGAACCTACGACCTCTGGTCTTGAGGCCCAGCTCTCTGTCCACTGAGCCACTCAGCTGCGCTCCAACTTCCTTTTCCTGAACTACTCAAGGGTTTTCAACTTTCCCAGGGTTGGTTGGTTTCGTTGTTTGGTAGCTAGGAGCCTGACTACATGGCTTCAAGGCTAAATGGCCACAGGTGCCCAGGCTATTTGGCTTGCTGGAGGCTTCATTCATTAGGACACTCAAAAAGCCTGCTGATCTGAACCATGGACTTCAGGAGAAGCCTGAGCTTCACAAAGCTTCCTTTGACAAAGGGCACTCCATCAACAAGTGCCTTCTTCTTCTGGGACAAGCACAATGGAGAAGCTGGGGAAATGGCTAATCGGTGCCAGTCCCAGCTGATTCAACCCTTTCTGCTGAGCCTCTCTTCCTTCCCTCCGTGGCCACAAAAAGCTCAGCTGAAAACAAGCCATAACCCTTCATGAGGAAGCTCTTCAGTGGGTTGATTTCCAAAGGTGCTGCCTGAGGATAGAAGGAAGGACTTCCCCAAAAGGTCCCCAGGGAGGTACCTGAACTAAAGAAAGAGTCCATGCTGTATCCACACCTGCTCTTACCCAGCTCTCTTTGTGGTCCCAGGATGGCTCCGATCTGAATAGAGCTCAACAGGTGGAACTGCATAAGGAGGATACCAGCAGAGACCAGCTTGACAATAGGAAAGAACTTCCTTGGGGAGCAAAATTGGAACTGCCACCTATGGTCATAGAGCCAGACAGGTAGTGGAGAGATTTCTATCATTTCCATTGCCTGAGAGGGATGTCCAATAATAATTCCTTTCTTGGCTTCTATTTTTAATATTAAAGGGATTTCTCAACCCCAGGATGAATATTTTTTTCTTTTAGATGTTAATTATATTGTTTTAAAATGTTAATTCTATTCATCGATGCCAGTCAAGTTATTTCTTTTTTTTAAACCCTTATATATATACTGTATATTATATATATGTATATGTATATGTATATATATGTATATGTATATGTATATATATGTATATATATATACTGTGTATTGGCTCCAAGGCAGAAGAGTGGTAAGGGCTAGGCAATGGTGGTCAAGTGACTTGCCCAGGTTCACACAGCTGGGAAGTGGCTGAAGCCGGATTCGAACCTAGGACCTCCCACCTCTAGGCTTGGCTCTCAATCCACTGAGCTACCCAGCCGCCCAATCCACTGAGCTACCCAGCCGCCCACCCACCCCCTTAGGATTCTTTACAATATCTAATGATAAATGGTTCTCACGATCAATTTAAGTGTTCATTGAGGAACTTTGTATGGAAATTGAAGTTATGGATCACAAACAAGAGGAAATAATCTCAAACTACAACTCTGCTGTGACTCAGTAATAGTCGCCTTTAGATATTCCATTTTCAAAGAGCCATCATGGAAGTGATGAATGAGACACAGTGACTCCAAAAGCAAATGTTGACAGCAGTAATAGAAAGTACAGATTTTGGTTGGCTTGTAGTACTTGCCCAGAGTTAGAAAATGAAGAAAAGTCTGGGGTCAGATTTGAACCTACGACCTCTGGTCTTGAGGCCCAGCTCTCTGTCCACTGAGCCACTCAGCTGCGCTCCAACTTCCTTTTCCTGAACTACTCAAGGGTTTTCAACTTTCCCAGGGTTGGTTGGTTTCGTTGTTTGGTAGCTAGGAGCCTGACTACATGGCTTCAAGGCTAAATGGCCACAGGTGCCCAGGCTATTTGGCTTGCTGGAGGCTTCATTCATTAGGACACTCAAAAAGCCTGCTGATCTGAACCATGGACTTCAGGAGAAGCCTGAGCTTCACAAAGCTTCCTTTGACAAAGGGCACTCCATCAACAAGTGCCTTCTTCTTCTGGGACAAGCACAATGGAGAAGCTGGGGAAATGGCTAATCGGTGCCAGTCCCAGCTGATTCAACCCTTTCTGCTGAGCCTCTCTTCCTTCCCTCCGTGGCCACAAAAAGCTCAGCTGAAAACAAGCCATAACCCTTCATGAGGAAGCTCTTCAGTGGGTTGATTTCCAAAGGTGCTGCCTGAGGATAGAAGGAAGGACTTCCCCAAAAGGTCCCCAGGGAGGTACCTGAACTAAAGAAAGAGTCCATGCTGTATCCACACCTGCTCTTACCCAGCTCTCTTTGTGGTCCCAGGATGGCTCCGATCTGAATAGAGCTCAACAGGTGGAACTGCATAAGGAGGATACCAGCAGAGACCAGCTTGACAATAGGAAAGAACTTCCTTGGGGAGCAAAATTGGAACTGCCACCTATGGTCATAGAGCCAGACAGGTAGTGGAGAGATTTCTATCATTTCCATTGCCTGAGAGGGATGTCCAATAATAATTCCTTTCTTGGCTTCTATTTTTAATATTAAAGGGATTTCTCAACCCCAGGATGAATATTTTTTTCTTTTAGATGTTAATTATATTGTTTTAAAATGTTAATTCTATTCATCGATGCCAGTCAAGTTATTTCTTTTTTTAAACCCTTATATATATACTGTATATTATATATATGTATATGTATATGTATATATATGTATATGTATATGTATATATATGTATATATATATACTGTGTATTGGCTCCAAGGCAGAAGAGTGGTAAGGGCTAGGCAATGGTGGTCAAGTGACTTGCCCAGGTTCACACAGCTGGGAAGTGGCTGAAGCCGGATTCGAACCTAGGACCTCCCACCTCTAGGCTTGGCTCTCAATCCACTGAGCTACCCAGCCGCCCAATCCACTGAGCAACCCAGCCGCCCACCCACCCCCTTAGGATTCTTTACAATATCTAATGATAAATGGTTCTCACGATCAATTTAAGTGTTCATTGAGGAACTTTGTATGGAAATTGAAGTTATGGATCACAAACAAGAGGAAATAATCTCAAACTACAACTCTGCTGTGACTCAGTAATAGTCGCCTTTAGATATTCCATTTTCAAAGAGCCATCATGGAAGTGATGAATGAGACACAGTGACTCCAAAAGCAAATGTTGACAGCAGTAATAGAAAGTACAGATTTTGGTTGGCTTGTAGTACTTGCCCAGAGTTAGAAAATGAAGAAAAGTCTGGGGTCAGATTTGAACCTACGACCTCTGGTCTTGAGGCCCAGCTCTCTGTCCACTGAGCCACTCAGCTGCGCTCCAACTTCCTTTTCCTGAACTACTCAAGGGTTTTCAACTTTCCCAGGGTTGGTTGGTTCCGTTGTTTGGTAGCTAGGAGCCTGACTACATGGCTTCAAGGCTAAATGGCCACAGGTGCCCAGGCTATTTGGCTTGCTGGAGGCTTCATTCATTAGGACACTCAAAAAGCCTGCTGATCTGAACCATGGACTTCAGGAGAAGCCTGAGCTTCACAAAGCTTCCTTTGACAAAGGGCACTCCATCAACAAGTGCCTTCTTCTTCTGGGACAAGCACAATGGAGAAGCTGGGGAAATGGCTAATCGGTGCCAGTCCCAGCTGATTCAACCCTTTCTGCTGAGCCTCTCTTCCTTCCCTCCGTGGCCACAAAAAGCTCAGCTGAAAACAAGCCATAACCCTTCATGAGGAAGCTCTTCAGTGGGTTGATTTCCAAAGGTGCTGCCTGAGGATAGAAGGAAGGACTTCCCCAAAAGGTCCCCAGGGAGGTACCTGAACTAAAGAAAGAGTCCATGCTGTATCCACACCTGCTCTTACCCAGCTCTCTTTGTGGTCCCAGGATGGCTCCGATCTGAATAGAGCTCAACAGGTGGAACTGCATAAGGAGGATACCAGCAGAGACCAGCTTGACAATAGGAAAGAACTTCCTTGGGGAGCAAAATTGGAACTGCCACCTATGGTCATAGAGCCAGACAGGTAGTGGAGAGATTTCTATCATTTCCATTGCCTGAGAGGGATGTCCAATAATAATTCCTTTCTTGGCTTCTATTTTTAATATTAAAGGGATTTCTCAACCCCAGGATGAATATTTTTTTCTTTTAGATGTTAATTATATTGTTTTAAAATGTTAATTCTATTCATCGATGCCAGTCAAGTTATTTCTTTTTTTTAAACCCTTATATATATACTGTATATTATATATATGTATATGTATATGTATATATATGTATATGTATATGTATATATATGTATATATATATACTGTGTATTGGCTCCAAGGCAGAAGAGTGGTAAGGGCTAGGCAATGGTGGTCAAGTGACTTGCCCAGGTTCACACAGCTGGGAAGTGGCTGAAGCCGGATTCGAACCTAGGACCTCCCACCTCTAGGCTTGGCTCTCAATCCACTGAGCTACCCAGCCGCCCAATCCACTGAGCAACCCAGCCGCCCACCCACCCCCTTAGGATTCTTTACAATATCTAATGATAAATGGTTCTCACGATCAATTTAAGTGTTCATTGAGGAACTTTGTATGGAAATTGAAGTTATGGATCACAAACAAGAGGAAATAATCTCAAACTACAACTCTGCTGTGACTCAGTAATAGTCGCCTTTAGATATTCCATTTTCAAAGAGCCATCATGGAAGTGATGAATGAGACACAGTGACTCCAAAAGCAAATGTTGACAGCAGTAATAGAAAGTACAGATTTTGGTTGGCTTGTAGTACTTGCCCAGAGTTAGAAAATGAAGAAAAGTCTGGGGTCAGATTTGAACCTACGACCTCTGGTCTTGAGGCCCAGCTCTCTGTCCACTGAGCCACTCAGCTGCGCTCCAACTTCCTTTTCCTGAACTACTCAAGGGTTTTCAACTTTCCCAGGGTTGGTTGGTTCCGTTGTTTGGTAGCTAGGAGCCTGACTACATGGCTTCAAGGCTAAATGGCCACAGGTGCCCAGGCTATTTGGCTTGCTGGAGGCTTCATTCATTAGGACACTCAAAAAGCCTGCTGATCTGAACCATGGACTTCAGGAGAAGCCTGAGCTTCACAAAGCTTCCTTTGACAAAGGGCACTCCATCAACAAGTGCCTTCTTCTTCTGGGACAAGCACAATGGAGAAGCTGGGGAAATGGCTAATCGGTGCCAGTCCCAGCTGATTCAACCCTTTCTGCTGAGCCTCTCTTCCTTCCCTCCGTGGCCACAAAAAGCTCAGCTGAAAACAAGCCATAACCCTTCATGAGGAAGCTCTTCAGTGGGTTGATTTCCAAAGGTGCTGCCTGAGGATAGAAGGAAGGACTTCCCCAAAAGGTCCCCAGGGAGGTACCTGAACTAAAGAAAGAGTCCATGCTGTATCCACACCTGCTCTTACCCAGCTCTCTTTGTGGTCCCAGGATGGCTCCGATCTGAATAGAGCTCAACAGGTGGAACTGCATAAGGAGGATACCAGCAGAGACCAGCTTGACAATAGGAAAGAACTTCCTTGGGGAGCAAAATTGGAACTGCCACCTATGGTCATAGAGCCAGACAGGTAGTGGAGAGATTTCTATCATTTCCATTGCCTGAGAGGGATGTCCAATAATAATTCCTTTCTTGGCTTCTATTTTTAATATTAAAGGGATTTCTCAACCCCAGGATGAATATTTTTTTCTTTTAGATGTTAATTATATTGTTTTAAAATGTTAATTCTATTCATCGATGCCAGTCAAGTTATTTCTTTTTTTTAAACCCTTATATATATACTGTATATTATATATATGTATATGTATATGTATATATATGTATATGTATATGTATATATATGTATATATATATACTGTGTATTGGCTCCAAGGCAGAAGAGTGGTAAGGGCTAGGCAATGGTGGTCAAGTGACTTGCCCAGGTTCACACAGCTGGGAAGTGGCTGAAGCCGGATTCGAACCTAGGACCTCCCACCTCTAGGCTTGGCTCTCAATCCACTGAGCTACCCAGCCGCCCAATCCACTGAGCAACCCAGCCGCCCACCCACCCCCTTAGGATTCTTTACAATATCTAATGATAAATGGTTCTCACGATCAATTTAAGTGTTCATTGAGGAACTTTGTATGGAAATTGAAGTTATGGATCACAAACAAGAGGAAATAATCTCAAACTACAACTCTGCTGTGACTCAGTAATAGTCGCCTTTAGATATTCCATTTTCAAAGAGCCATCATGGAAGTGATGAATGAGACACAGTGACTCCAAAAGCAAATGTTGACAGCAGTAATAGAAAGTACAGATTTTGGTTGGCTTGTAGTACTTGCCCAGAGTTAGAAAATGAAGAAAAGTCTGGGGTCAGATTTGAACCTACGACCTCTGGTCTTGAGGCCCAGCTCTCTGTCCACTGAGCCACTCAGCTGCGCTCCAACTTCCTTTTCCTGAACTACTCAAGGGTTTTCAACTTTCCCAGGGTTGGTTGGTTTCGTTGTTTGGTAGCTAGGAGCCTGACTACATGGCTTCAAGGCTAAATGGCCACAGGTGCCCAGGCTATTTGGCTTGCTGGAGGCTTCATTCATTAGGACACTCAAAAAGCCTGCTGATCTGAACCATGGACTTCAGGAGAAGCCTGAGCTTCACAAAGCTTCCTTTGACAAAGGGCACTCCATCAACAAGTGCCTTCTTCTTCTGGGACAAGCACAATGGAGAAGCTGGGGAAATGGCTAATCGGTGCCAGTCCCAGCTGATTCAACCCTTTCTGCTGAGCCTCTCTTCCTTCCCTCCGTGGCCACAAAAAGCTCAGCTGAAAACAAGCCATAACCCTTCATGAGGAAGCTCTTCAGTGGGTTGATTTCCAAAGGTGCTGCCTGAGGATAGAAGGAAGGACTTCCCCAAAAGGTCCCCAGGGAGGTACCTGAACTAAAGAAAGAGTCCATGCTGTATCCACACCTGCTCTTACCCAGCTCTCTTTGTGGTCCCAGGATGGCTCCGATCTGAATAGAGCTCAACAGGTGGAACTGCATAAGGAGGATACCAGCAGAGACCAGCTTGACAATAGGAAAGAACTTCCTTGGGGAGCAAAATTGGAACTGCCACCTATGGTCATAGAGCCAGACAGGTAGTGGAGAGATTTCTATCATTTCCATTGCCTGAGAGGGATGTCCAATAATAATTCCTTTCTTGGCTTCTATTTTTAATATTAAAGGGATTTCTCAACCCCAGGATGAATATTTTTTTCTTTTAGATGTTAATTATATTGTTTTAAAATGTTAATTCTATTCATCGATGCCAGTCAAGTTATTTCTTTTTTTTAAACCCTTATATATATACTGTATATTATATATATGTATATGTATATGTATATATATGTATATGTATATGTATATATATGTATATATATATACTGTGTATTGGCTCCAAGGCAGAAGAGTGGTAAGGGCTAGGCAATGGTGGTCAAGTGACTTGCCCAGGTTCACACAGCTGGGAAGTGGCTGAAGCCGGATTCGAACCTAGGACCTCCCACCTCTAGGCTTGGCTCTCAATCCACTGAGCTACCCAGCCGCCCAATCCACTGAGCTACCCAGCCGCCCACCCACCCCCTTAGGATTCTTTACAATATCTAATGATAAATGGTTCTCACGATCAATTTAAGTGTTCATTGAGGAACTTTGTATGGAAATTGAAGTTATGGATCACAAACAAGAGGAAATAATCTCAAACTACAACTCTGCTGTGACTCAGTAATAGTCGCCTTTAGATATTCCATTTTCAAAGAGCCATCATGGAAGTGATGAATGAGACACAGTGACTCCAAAAGCAAATGTTGACAGCAGTAATAGAAAGTACAGATTTTGGTTGGCTTGTAGTACTTGCCCAGAGTTAGAAAATGAAGAAAAGTCTGGGGTCAGATTTGAACCTACGACCTCTGGTCTTGAGGCCCAGCTCTCTGTCCACTGAGCCACTCAGCTGCGCTCCAACTTCCTTTTCCTGAACTACTCAAGGGTTTTCAACTTTCCCAGGGTTGGTTGGTTTCGTTGTTTGGTAGCTAGGAGCCTGACTACATGGCTTCAAGGCTAAATGGCCACAGGTGCCCAGGCTATTTGGCTTGCTGGAGGCTTCATTCATTAGGACACTCAAAAAGCCTGCTGATCTGAACCATGGACTTCAGGAGAAGCCTGAGCTTCACAAAGCTTCCTTTGACAAAGGGCACTCCATCAACAAGTGCCTTCTTCTTCTGGGACAAGCACAATGGAGAAGCTGGGGAAATGGCTAATCGGTGCCAGTCCCAGCTGATTCAACCCTTTCTGCTGAGCCTCTCTTCCTTCCCTCCGTGGCCACAAAAAGCTCAGCTGAAAACAAGCCATAACCCTTCATGAGGAAGCTCTTCAGTGGGTTGATTTCCAAAGGTGCTGCCTGAGGATAGAAGGAAGGACTTCCCCAAAAGGTCCCCAGGGAGGTACCTGAACTAAAGAAAGAGTCCATGCTGTATCCACACCTGCTCTTACCCAGCTCTCTTTGTGGTCCCAGGATGGCTCCGATCTGAATAGAGCTCAACAGGTGGAACTGCATAAGGAGGATACCAGCAGAGACCAGCTTGACAATAGGAAAGAACTTCCTTGGGGAGCAAAATTGGAACTGCCACCTATGGTCATAGAGCCAGACAGGTAGTGGAGAGATTTCTATCATTTCCATTGCCTGAGAGGGATGTCCAATAATAATTCCTTTCTTGGCTTCTATTTTTAATATTAAAGGGATTTCTCAACCCCAGGATGAATATTTTTTTCTTTTAGATGTTAATTATATTGTTTTAAAATGTTAATTCTATTCATCGATGCCAGTCAAGTTATTTCTTTTTTTTAAACCCTTATATATATACTGTATATTATATATATGTATATGTATATGTATATATATGTATATGTATATGTATATATATGTATATATATATACTGTGTATTGGCTCCAAGGCAGAAGAGTGGTAAGGGCTAGGCAATGGTGGTCAAGTGACTTGCCCAGGTTCACACAGCTGGGAAGTGGCTGAAGCCGGATTCGAACCTAGGACCTCCCACCTCTAGGCTTGGCTCTCAATCCACTGAGCTACCCAGCCGCCCAATCCACTGAGCTACCCAGCCGCCCACCCACCCCCTTAGGATTCTTTACAATATCTAATGATAAATGGTTCTCACGATCAATTTAAGTGTTCATTGAGGAACTTTGTATGGAAATTGAAGTTATGGATCACAAACAAGAGGAAATAATCTCAAACTACAACTCTGCTGTGACTCAGTAATAGTCGCCTTTAGATATTCCATTTTCAAAGAGCCATCATGGAAGTGATGAATGAGACACAGTGACTCCAAAAGCAAATGTTGACAGCAGTAATAGAAAGTACAGATTTTGGTTGGCTTGTAGTACTTGCCCAGAGTTAGAAAATGAAGAAAAGTCTGGGGTCAGATTTGAACCTACGACCTCTGGTCTTGAGGCCCAGCTCTCTGTCCACTGAGCCACTCAGCTGCGCTCCAACTTCCTTTTCCTGAACTACTCAAGGGTTTTCAACTTTCCCAGGGTTGGTTGGTTCCGTTGTTTGGTAGCTAGGAGCCTGACTACATGGCTTCAAGGCTAAATGGCCACAGGTGCCCAGGCTATTTGGCTTGCTGGAGGCTTCATTCATTAGGACACTCAAAAAGCCTGCTGATCTGAACCATGGACTTCAGGAGAAGCCTGAGCTTCACAAAGCTTCCTTTGACAAAGGGCACTCCATCAACAAGTGCCTTCTTCTTCTGGGACAAGCACAATGGAGAAGCTGGGGAAATGGCTAATCGGTGCCAGTCCCAGCTGATTCAACCCTTTCTGCTGAGCCTCTCTTCCTTCCCTCCGTGGCCACAAAAAGCTCAGCTGAAAACAAGCCATAACCCTTCATGAGGAAGCTCTTCAGTGGGTTGATTTCCAAAGGTGCTGCCTGAGGATAGAAGGAAGGACTTCCCCAAAAGGTCCCCAGGGAGGTACCTGAACTAAAGAAAGAGTCCATGCTGTATCCACACCTGCTCTTACCCAGCTCTCTTTGTGGTCCCAGGATGGCTCCGATCTGAATAGAGCTCAACAGGTGGAACTGCATAAGGAGGATACCAGCAGAGACCAGCTTGACAATAGGAAAGAACTTCCTTGGGGAGCAAAATTGGAACTGCCACCTATGGTCATAGAGCCAGACAGGTAGTGGAGAGATTTCTATCATTTCCATTGCCTGAGAGGGATGTCCAATAATAATTCCTTTCTTGGCTTCTATTTTTAATATTAAAGGGATTTCTCAACCCCAGGATGAATATTTTTTTCTTTTAGATGTTAATTATATTGTTTTAAAATGTTAATTCTATTCATCGATGCCAGTCAAGTTATTTCTTTTTTTAAACCCTTATATATATACTGTATATTATATATATGTATATGTATATGTATATATATGTATATGTATATGTATATATATGTATATATATATATACTGTGTATTGGCTCCAAGGCAGAAGAGTGGTAAGGGCTAGGCAATGGGGGTCAAGTGACTTGCCCAGGTTCACACAGCTGGGAAGTGGCTGAAGCCGGATTCGAACCTAGGACCTCCCACCTCTAGGCTTGGCTCTCAATCCACTGAGCTACCCAGCCGCCCAATCCACTGAGCTACCCAGCCGCCCACCCACCCCCTTAGGATTCTTTACAATATCTAATGATAAATGGTTCTCACGATCAATTTAAGTGTTCATTGAGGAACTTTGTATGGAAATTGAAGTTATGGATCACAAACAAGAGGAAATAATCTCAAACTACAACTCTGCTGTGACTCAGTAATAGTCGCCTTTAGATATTCCATTTTCAAAGAGCCATCATGGAAGTGATGAATGAGACACAGTGACTCCAAAAGCAAATGTTGACAGCAGTAATAGAAAGTACAGATTTTGGTTGGCTTGTAGTACTTGCCCAGAGTTAGAAAATGAAGAAAAGTCTGGGGTCAGATTTGAACCTACGACCTCTGGTCTTGAGGCCCAGCTCTCTGTCCACTGAGCCACTCAGCTGCGCTCCAACTTCCTTTTCCTGAACTACTCAAGGGTTTTCAACTTTCCCAGGGTTGGTTGGTTTCGTTGTTTGGTAGCTAGGAGCCTGACTACATGGCTTCAAGGCTAAATGGCCACAGGTGCCCAGGCTATTTGGCTTGCTGGAGGCTTCATTCATTAGGACACTCAAAAAGCCTGCTGATCTGAACCATGGACTTCAGGAGAAGCCTGAGCTTCACAAAGCTTCCTTTGACAAAGGGCACTCCATCAACAAGTGCCTTCTTCTTCTGGGACAAGCACAATGGAGAAGCTGGGGAAATGGCTAATCGGTGCCAGTCCCAGCTGATTCAACCCTTTCTGCTGAGCCTCTCTTCCTTCCCTCCGTGGCCACAAAAAGCTCAGCTGAAAACAAGCCATAACCCTTCATGAGGAAGCTCTTCAGTGGGTTGATTTCCAAAGGTGCTGCCTGAGGATAGAAGGAAGGACTTCCCCAAAAGGTCCCCAGGGAGGTACCTGAACTAAAGAAAGAGTCCATGCTGTATCCACACCTGCTCTTACCCAGCTCTCTTTGTGGTCCCAGGATGGCTCCGATCTGAATAGAGCTCAACAGGTGGAACTGCATAAGGAGGATACCAGCAGAGACCAGCTTGACAATAGGAAAGAACTTCCTTGGGGAGCAAAATTGGAACTGCCACCTATGGTCATAGAGCCAGACAGGTAGTGGAGAGATTTCTATCATTTCCATTGCCTGAGAGGGATGTCCAATAATAATTCCTTTCTTGGCTTCTATTTTTAATATTAAAGGGATTTCTCAACCCCAGGATGAATATTTTTTTCTTTTAGATGTTAATTATATTGTTTTAAAATGTTAATTCTATTCATCGATGCCAGTCAAGTTATTTCTTTTTTTTAAACCCTTATATATATACTGTATATTATATATATGTATATGTATATGTATATATATGTATATGTATATGTATATATATGTATATATATATACTGTGTATTGGCTCCAAGGCAGAAGAGTGGTAAGGGCTAGGCAATGGTGGTCAAGTGACTTGCCCAGGTTCACACAGCTGGGAAGTGGCTGAAGCCGGATTCGAACCTAGGACCTCCCACCTCTAGGCTTGGCTCTCAATCCACTGAGCTACCCAGCCGCCCAATCCACTGAGCTACCCAGCCGCCCACCCACCCCCTTAGGATTCTTTACAATATCTAATGATAAATGGTTCTCACGATCAATTTAAGTGTTCATTGAGGAACTTTGTATGGAAATTGAAGTTATGGATCACAAACAAGAGGAAATAATCTCAAACTACAACTCTGCTGTGACTCAGTAATAGTCGCCTTTAGATATTCCATTTTCAAAGAGCCATCATGGAAGTGATGAATGAGACACAGTGACTCCAAAAGCAAATGTTGACAGCAGTAATAGAAAGTACAGATTTTGGTTGGCTTGTAGTACTTGCCCAGAGTTAGAAAATGAAGAAAAGTCTGGGGTCAGATTTGAACCTACGACCTCTGGTCTTGAGGCCCAGCTCTCTGTCCACTGAGCCACTCAGCTGCGCTCCAACTTCCTTTTCCTGAACTACTCAAGGGTTTTCAACTTTCCCAGGGTTGGTTGGTTTCGTTGTTTGGTAGCTAGGAGCCTGACTACATGGCTTCAAGGCTAAATGGCCACAGGTGCCCAGGCTATTTGGCTTGCTGGAGGCTTCATTCATTAGGACACTCAAAAAGCCTGCTGATCTGAACCATGGACTTCAGGAGAAGCCTGAGCTTCACAAAGCTTCCTTTGACAAAGGGCACTCCATCAACAAGTGCCTTCTTCTTCTGGGACAAGCACAATGGAGAAGCTGGGGAAATGGCTAATCGGTGCCAGTCCCAGCTGATTCAACCCTTTCTGCTGAGCCTCTCTTCCTTCCCTCCGTGGCCACAAAAAGCTCAGCTGAAAACAAGCCATAACCCTTCATGAGGAAGCTCTTCAGTGGGTTGATTTCCAAAGGTGCTGCCTGAGGATAGAAGGAAGGACTTCCCCAAAAGGTCCCCAGGGAGGTACCTGAACTAAAGAAAGAGTCCATGCTGTATCCACACCTGCTCTTACCCAGCTCTCTTTGTGGTCCCAGGATGGCTCCGATCTGAATAGAGCTCAACAGGTGGAACTGCATAAGGAGGATACCAGCAGAGACCAGCTTGACAATAGGAAAGAACTTCCTTGGGGAGCAAAATTGGAACTGCCACCTATGGTCATAGAGCCAGACAGGTAGTGGAGAGATTTCTATCATTTCCATTGCCTGAGAGGGATGTCCAATAATAATTCCTTTCTTGGCTTCTATTTTTAATATTAAAGGGATTTCTCAACCCCAGGATGAATATTTTTTTCTTTTAGATGTTAATTATATTGTTTTAAAATGTTAATTCTATTCATCGATGCCAGTCAAGTTATTTCTTTTTTTTAAACCCTTATATATATACTGTATATTATATATATGTATATGTATATGTATATATATGTATATGTATATGTATATATATGTATATATATATATATACTGTGTATTGGCTCCAAGGCAGAAGAGTGGTAAGGGCTAGGCAATGGGGGTCAAGTGACTTGCCCAGGTTCACACAGCTGGGAAGTGGCTGAAGCCGGATTCGAACCTAGGACCTCCCACCTCTAGGCTTGGCTCTCAATCCACTGAGCTACCCAGCCGCCCAATCCACTGAGCTACCCAGCCGCCCACCCACCCCCTTAGGATTCTTTACAATATCTAATGATAAATGGTTCTCACGATCAATTTAAGTGTTCATTGAGGAACTTTGTATGGAAATTGAAGTTATGGATCACAAACAAGAGGAAATAATCTCAAACTACAACTCTGCTGTGACTCAGTAATAGTCGCCTTTAGATATTCCATTTTCAAAGAGCCATCATGGAAGTGATGAATGAGACACAGTGACTCCAAAAGCAAATGTTGACAGCAGTAATAGAAAGTACAGATTTTGGTTGGCTTGTAGTACTTGCCCAGAGTTAGAAAATGAAGAAAAGTCTGGGGTCAGATTTGAACCTACGACCTCTGGTCTTGAGGCCCAGCTCTCTGTCCACTGAGCCACTCAGCTGCGCTCCAACTTCCTTTTCCTGAACTACTCAAGGGTTTTCAACTTTCCCAGGGTTGGTTGGTTCCGTTGTTTGGTAGCTAGGAGCCTGACTACATGGCTTCAAGGCTAAATGGCCACAGGTGCCCAGGCTATTTGGCTTGCTGGAGGCTTCATTCATTAGGACACTCAAAAAGCCTGCTGATCTGAACCATGGACTTCAGGAGAAGCCTGAGCTTCACAAAGCTTCCTTTGACAAAGGGCACTCCATCAACAAGTGCCTTCTTCTTCTGGGACAAGCACAATGGAGAAGCTGGGGAAATGGCTAATCGGTGCCAGTCCCAGCTGATTCAACCCTTTCTGCTGAGCCTCTCTTCCTTCCCTCCGTGGCCACAAAAAGCTCAGCTGAAAACAAGCCATAACCCTTCATGAGGAAGCTCTTCAGTGGGTTGATTTCCAAAGGTGCTGCCTGAGGATAGAAGGAAGGACTTCCCCAAAAGGTCCCCAGGGAGGTACCTGAACTAAAGAAAGAGTCCATGCTGTATCCACACCTGCTCTTACCCAGCTCTCTTTGTGGTCCCAGGATGGCTCCGATCTGAATAGAGCTCAACAGGTGGAACTGCATAAGGAGGATACCAGCAGAGACCAGCTTGACAATAGGAAAGAACTTCCTTGGGGAGCAAAATTGGAACTGCCACCTATGGTCATAGAGCCAGACAGGTAGTGGAGAGATTTCTATCATTTCCATTGCCTGAGAGGGATGTCCAATAATAATTCCTTTCTTGGCTTCTATTTTTAATATTAAAGGGATTTCTCAACCCCAGGATGAATATTTTTTCTTTTAGATGTTAATTATATTGTTTTAAAATGTTAATTCTATTCATCGATGCCAGTCAAGTTATTTCTTTTTTTTAAACCCTTATATATATACTGTATATTATATATATGTATATGTATATGTATATATATGTATATATATATACTGTGTATTGGCTCCAAGGCAGAAGAGTGGTAAGGGCTAGGCAATGGGGGTCAAGTGACTTGCCCAGGTTCACACAGCTGGGAAGTGGCTGAAGCCGGATTCGAACCTAGGACCTCCCACCTCTAGGCTTGGCTCTCAATCCACTGAGCTACCCAGCCGCCCAATCCACTGAGCTACCCAGCCGCCCACCCACCCCCTTAGGATTCTTTACAATATCTAATGATAAATGGTTCTCACGATCAATTTAAGTGTTCATTGAGGAACTTTGTATGGAAATTGAAGTTATGGATCACAAAAAAGAGGAAATAATCTCAAACTACAACTCTGCTGTGACTCAGTAATAGTCGCCCTTAGATATTCCATTTTCAAAGAGCCATCATGGAAGTGATGAATGAGACACAGTGACTCCAAAAGCAAATGTTGACAGCAGTAATAGAAAGTACAGATTTTGGTTGGCTTGTAGTACTTGCCCAGAGTTAGAAAATGAAGAAAAGTCTGGGGTCAGATTTGAACCTACGACCTCTGGTCTTGAGGCCCAGCTCTCTGTCCACTGAGCCACTCAGCTGCGCTCCAACTTCCTTTTCCTGAACTACTCAAGGGTTTTCAACTTTCCCAGGGTTGGTTGGTTCCGTTGTTTGGTAGCTAGGAGCCTGACTACATGGCTTCAAGGCTAAATGGCCACAGGTGCCCAGGCTATTTGGCTTGCTGGAGGCTTCATTCATTAGGACACTCAAAAAGCCTGCTGATCTGAACCATGGACTTCAGGAGAAGCCTGAGCTTCACAAAGCTTCCTTTGACAAAGGGCACTCCATCAACAAGTGCCTTCTTCTTCTGTGACAAGCACAATGGAGAAGCTGGGGAAATGGCTAATCGGTGCCAGTCCCAGCTGATTCAACCCTTTCTGCTGAGCCTCTCTTCCTTCCCTCCGTGGCCACAAAAAGCTCAGCTGAAAACAAGCCATAACCCTTCATGAGGAAGCTCTTCAGTGGGTTGATTTCCAAAGGTGCTGCCTGAGGATAGAAGGAAGGACTTCCCCAAAAGGTCCCCAGGGAGGTACCTGAACTAAAGAAAGAGTCCATGCTGTATCCACACCTGCTCTTACCCAGCTCTCTTTGTGGTCCCAGGATGGCTCCGATCTGAATAGAGCTCAACAGGTGGAACTGCATAAGGAGGATACCAGCAGAGACCAGCTTGACAATAGGAAAGAACTTCCTTGGGGAGCAAAATTGGAACTGCCACCTATGGTCATAGAGCCAGACAGGTAGTGGAGAGATTTCTATCATTTCCATTGCCTGAGAGGGATGTCCAATAATAATTCCTTTCTTGGCTTCTATTTTTAATATTAAAGGGATTTCTCAACCCCAGGATGAATATTTTTTTCTTTTAGATGTTAATTATATTGTTTTAAAATGTTAATTCTATTCATCGATGCCAGTCAAGTTATTTCTTTTTTTTAAACCCTTATATATATACTGTATATTATATATATGTATATGTATATGTATATATATGTATATGTATATGTATATATATGTATATATATATACTGTGTATTGGCTCCAAGGCAGAAGAGTGGTAAGGGCTAGGCAATGGGGGTCAAGTGACTTGCCCAGGTTCACACAGCTGGGAAGTGGCTGAAGCCGGATTCGAACCTAGGACCTCCCACCTCTAGGCTTGGCTCTCAATCCACTGAGCTACCCAGCCGCCCACCCACCCCCTTAGGATTCTTTACAATGTCTAATGATAAATGGTTCTCACGATCAATTTAAGTGTTCATTGAGGAACTTTGTATGGAAATTGAAGTTATGGATCACAAACAAGAGGAAATAATCTCAAACTACAACTCTGCTGTGACTCAGTAATAGTCGCCTTTAGATATTCCATTTTCAAAGAGCCATCATGGAAGTGATGAATGAGACACAGTGACTCCAAAAGCAAATGTTGACAGCAGTAATAGAAAGTACAGATTTTGGTTGGCTTGTAGTACTTGCCCAGAGTTAGAAAATGAAGAAAAGTCTGGGGTCAGATTTGAACCTACGACCTCTGGTCTTGAGGCCCAGCTCTCTGTCCACTGAGCCACTCAGCTGCGCTCCAACTTCCTTTTCCTGAACTACTCAAGGGTTTTCAACTTTCCCAGGGTTGGTTGGTTCCGTTGTTTGGTAGCTAGGAGCCTGACTACATGGCTTCAAGGCTAAATGGCCACAGGTGCCCAGGCTATTTGGCTTGCTGGAGGCTTCATTCATTAGGACACTCAAAAAGCCTGCTGATCTGAACCATGGACTTCAGGAGAAGCCTGAGCTTCACAAAGCTTCCTTTGACAAAGGGCACTCCATCAACAAGTGCCTTCTTCTTCTGGGACAAGCACAATGGAGAAGCTGGGGAAATGGCTAATCGGTGCCAGTCCCAGCTGATTCAACCCTTTCTGCTGAGCCTCTCTTCCTTCCCTCCGTGGCCACAAAAAGCTCAGCTGAAAACAAGCCATAACCCTTCATGAGGAAGCTCTTCAGTGGGTTGATTTCCAAAGGTGCTGCCTGAGGATAGAAGGAAGGACTTCCCCAAAAGGTCCCCAGGGAGGTACCTGAACTAAAGAAAGAGTCCATGCTGTATCCACACCTGCTCTTACCCAGCTCTCTTTGTGGTCCCAGGATGGCTCCGATCTGAATAGAGCTCAACAGGTGGAACTGCATAAGGAGGATACCAGCAGAGACCAGCTTGACAATAGGAAAGAACTTCCTTGGGGAGCAAAATTGGAACTGCCACCTATGGTCATAGAGCCAGACAGGTAGTGGAGAGATTTCTATCATTTCCATTGCCTGAGAGGGATGTCCAATAATAATTCCTTTCTTGGCTTCTATTTTTAATATTAAAGGGATTTCTCAACCCCAGGATGAATATTTTTTTCTTTTAGATGTTAATTATATTGTTTTAAAATGTTAATTCTATTCATCGATGCCAGTCAAGTTATTTCTTTTTTTTAAACCCTTATATATATACTGTATATTATATATATGTATATGTATATGTATATATATGTATATGTATATGTATATATATGTATATATATATATACTGTGTATTGGCTCCAAGGCAGAAGAGTGGTAAGGGCTAGGCAATGGGGGTCAAGTGACTTGCCCAGGTTCACACAGCTGGGAAGTGGCTGAAGCCGGATTCGAACCTAGGACCTCCCACCTCTAGGCTTGGCTCTCAATCCACTGAGCTACCCAGCCGCCCAATCCACTGAGCTACCCAGCCGCCCACCCACCCCCTTAGGATTCTTTACAATATCTAATGATAAATGGTTCTCACGATCAATTTAAGTGTTCATTGAGGAACTTTGTATGGAAATTGAAGTTATGGATCACAAACAAGAGGAAATAATCTCAAACTACAACTCTGCTGTGACTCAGTAATAGTCGCCTTTAGATATTCCATTTTCAAAGAGCCATCATGGAAGTGATGAATGAGACACAGTGACTCCAAAAGCAAATGTTGACAGCAGTAATAGAAAGTACAGATTTTGGTTGGCTTGTAGTACTTGCCCAGAGTTAGAAAATGAAGAAAAGTCTGGGGTCAGATTTGAACCTACGACCTCTGGTCTTGAGGCCCAGCTCTCTGTCCACTGAGCCACTCAGCTGCGCTCCAACTTCCTTTTCCTGAACTACTCAAGGGTTTTCAACTTTCCCAGGGTTGGTTGGTTTCGTTGTTTGGTAGCTAGGAGCCTGACTACATGGCTTCAAGGCTAAATGGCCACAGGTGCCCAGGCTATTTGGCTTGCTGGAGGCTTCATTCATTAGGACACTCAAAAAGCCTGCTGATCTGAACCATGGACTTCAGGAGAAGCCTGAGCTTCACAAAGCTTCCTTTGACAAAGGGCACTCCATCAACAAGTGCCTTCTTCTTCTGGGACAAGCACAATGGAGAAGCTGGGGAAATGGCTAATCGGTGCCAGTCCCAGCTGATTCAACCCTTTCTGCTGAGCCTCTCTTCCTTCCCTCCGTGGCCACAAAAAGCTCAGCTGAAAACAAGCCATAACCCTTCATGAGGAAGCTCTTCAGTGGGTTGATTTCCAAAGGTGCTGCCTGAGGATAGAAGGAAGGACTTCCCCAAAAGGTCCCCAGGGAGGTACCTGAACTAAAGAAAGAGTCCATGCTGTATCCACACCTGCTCTTACCCAGCTCTCTTTGTGGTCCCAGGATGGCTCCGATCTGAATAGAGCTCAACAGGTGGAACTGCATAAGGAGGATACCAGCAGAGACCAGCTTGACAATAGGAAAGAACTTCCTTGGGGAGCAAAATTGGAACTGCCACCTATGGTCATAGAGCCAGACAGGTAGTGGAGAGATTTCTATCATTTCCATTGCCTGAGAGGGATGTCCAATAATAATTCCTTTCTTGGCTTCTATTTTTAATATTAAAGGGATTTCTCAACCCCAGGATGAATATTTTTTTCTTTTAGATGTTAATTATATTGTTTTAAAATGTTAATTCTATTCATCGATGCCAGTCAAGTTATTTCTTTTTTTTAAACCCTTATATATATACTGTATATTATATATATGTATATGTATATGTATATATATGTATATGTATATGTATATATATGTATATATATATACTGTGTATTGGCTCCAAGGCAGAAGAGTGGTAAGGGCTAGGCAATGGGGGTCAAGTGACTTGCCCAGGTTCACACAGCTGGGAAGTGGCTGAAGCCGGATTCGAACCTAGGACCTCCCACCTCTAGGCTTGGCTCTCAATCCACTGAGCTACCCAGCCGCCCAATCCACTGAGCTACCCAGCCGCCCACCCACCCCCTTAGGATTCTTTACAATATCTAATGATAAATGGTTCTCACGATCAATTTAAGTGTTCATTGAGGAACTTTGTATGGAAATTGAAGTTATGGATCACAAACAAGAGGAAATAATCTCAAACTACAACTCTGCTGTGACTCAGTAATAGTCGCCTTTAGATATTCCATTTTCAAAGAGCCATCATGGAAGTGATGAATGAGACACAGTGACTCCAAAAGCAAATGTTGACAGCAGTAATAGAAAGTACAGATTTTGGTTGGCTTGTAGTACTTGCCCAGAGTTAGAAAATGAAGAAAAGTCTGGGGTCAGATTTGAACCTACGCCCTCTGGTCTTGAGGCCCAGCTCTCTGTCCACTGAGCCACTCAGCTGCGCTCCAACTTCCTTTTCCTGAACTACTCAAGGGTTTTCAACTTTCCCAGGGTTGGTTGGTTTCGTTGTTTGGTAGCTAGGAGCCTGACTACATGGCTTCAAGGCTAAATGGCCACAGGTGCCCAGGCTATTTGGCTTGCTGGAGGCTTCATTCATTAGGACACTCAAAAAGCCTGCTGATCTGAACCATGGACTTCAGGAGAAGCCTGAGCTTCACAAAGCTTCCTTTGACAAAGGGCACTCCATCAACAAGTGCCTTCTTCTTCTGGGACAAGCACAATGGAGAAGCTGGGGAAATGGCTAATCGGTGCCAGTCCCAGCTGATTCAACCCTTTCTGCTGAGCCTCTCTTCCTTCCCTCCGTGGCCACAAAAAGCTCAGCTGAAAACAAGCCATAACCCTTCATGAGGAAGCTCTTCAGTGGGTTGATTTCCAAAGGTGCTGCCTGAGGATAGAAGGAAGGACTTCCCCAAAAGGTCCCCAGGGAGGTACCTGAACTAAAGAAAGAGTCCATGCTGTATCCACACCTGCTCTTACCCAGCTCTCTTTGTGGTCCCAGGATGGCTCCGATCTGAATAGAGCTCAACAGGTGGAACTGCATAAGGAGGATACCAGCAGAGACCAGCTTGACAATAGGAAAGAACTTCCTTGGGGAGCAAAATTGGAACTGCCACCTATGGTCATAGAGCCAGACAGGTAGTGGAGAGATTTCTATCATTTCCATTGCCTGAGAGGGATGTCCAATAATAATTCCTTTCTTGGCTTCTATTTTTAATATTAAAGGGATTTCTCAACCCCAGGATGAATATTTTTTTCTTTTAGATGTTAATTATATTGTTTTAAAATGTTAATTCTATTCATCGATGCCAGTCAAGTTATTTCTTTTTTTTAAACCCTTATATATATACTGTATATTATATATATGTATATGTATATGTATATATCTGTATATGTATATGTATATATATGTATATATATATATATACTGTGTATTGGCTCCAAGGCAGAAGAGTGGTAAGGGCTAGGCAATGGGGGTCAAGTGACTTGCCCAGGTTCACACAGCTGGGAAGTGGCTGAAGCCGGATTCGAACCTAGGACCTCCCACCTCTAGGCTTGGCTCTCAATCCACTGAGCTACCCAGCCGCCCACCCACCCCCTTAGGATTCTTTACAATATCTAATGATAAATGGTTCTCACGATCAATTTAAGTGTTCATTGAGGAACTTTGTATGGAAATTGAAGTTATGGATCACAAACAAGAGGAAATAATCTCAAACTACAACTCTGCTGTGACTCAGTAATAGTCGCCTTTAGATATTCCATTTTCAAAGAGCCATCATGGAAGTGATGAATGAGACACAGTGACTCCAAAAGCAAATGTTGACAGCAGTAATAGAAAGTACAGATTTTGGTTGGCTTGTAGTACTTGCCCAGAGTTAGAAAATGAAGAAAAGTCTGGGGTCAGATTTGAACCTACGACCTCTGGTCTTGAGGCCCAGCTCTCTGTCCACTGAGCCACTCAGCTGCGCTCCAACTTCCTTTTCCTGAACTACTCAAGGGTTTTCAACTTTCCCAGGGTTGGTTGGTTCCGTTGTTTGGTAGCTAGGAGCCTGACTACATGGCTTCAAGGCTAAATGGCCACAGGTGCCCAGGCTATTTGGCTTGCTAGAGGCTTCATTCATTAGGACACTCAAAAAGCCTGCTGATCTGAACCATGGACTTCAGGAGAAGCCTGAGCTTCACAAAGCTTCCTTTGACAAAGGGCACTCCATCAACAAGTGCCTTCTTCTTCTGGGACAAGCACAATGGAGAAGCTGGGGAAATGGCTAATCGGTGCCAGTCCCAGCTGATTCAACCCTTTCTGCTGAGCCTCTCTTCCTTCCCTCCGTGGCCACAAAAAGCTCAGCTGAAAACAAGCCATAACCCTTCATGAGGAAGCTCTTCAGTGGGTTGATTTCCAAAGGTGCTGCCTGAGGATAGAAGGAAGGACTTCCCCAAAAGGTCCCCAGGGAGGTACCTGAACTAAAGAAAGAGTCCATGCTGTATCCACACCTGCTCTTACCCAGCTCTCTTTGTGGTCCCAGGATGGCTCCGATCTGAATAGAGCTCAACAGGTGGAACTGCATAAGGAGGATACCAGCAGAGACCAGCTTGACAATAGGAAAGAACTTCCTTGGGGAGCAAAATTGGAACTGCCACCTATGGTCATAGAGCCAGACAGGTAGTGGAGAGATTTCTATCATTTCCATTGCCTGAGAGGGATGTCCAATAATAATTCCTTTCTTGGCTTCTATTTTTAATATTAAAGGGATTTCTCAACCCCAGGATGAATATTTTTTTCTTTTAGATGTTAATTATATTGTTTTAAAATGTTAATTCTATTCATCGATGCCAGTCAAGTTATTTCTTTTTTTTAAACCCTTATATATATACTGTATATTATATATATGTATATGTATATGTATATATCTGTATATGTATATGTATATATATGTATATATATATACTGTGTATTGGCTCCAAGGCAGAAGAGTGGTAAGGGCTAGGCAATGGGGGTCAAGTGACTTGCCCAGGTTCACACAGCTGGGAAGTGGCTGAAGCCGGATTCGAACCTAGGACCTCCCACCTCTAGGCTTGGCTCTCAATCCACTGAGCTACCCAGCCGCCCAATCCACTGAGCTACCCAGCCGCCCACCCACCCCCTTAGGATTCTTTACAATATCTAATGATAAATGGTTCTCACGATCAATTTAAGTGTTCATTGAGGAACTTTGTATGGAAATTGAAGTTATGGATCACAAACAAGAGGAAATAATCTCAAACTACAACTCTGCTGTGACTCAGTAATAGTCGCCTTTAGATATTCCATTTTCAAAGAGCCATCATGGAAGTGATGAATGAGACACAGTGACTCCAAAAGCAAATGTTGACAGCAGTAATAGAAAGTACAGATTTTGGTTGGCTTGTAGTACTTGCCCAGAGTTAGAAAATGAAGAAAAGTCTGGGGTCAGATTTGAACCTACGACCTCTGGTCTTGAGGCCCAGCTCTCTGTCCACTGAGCCACTCAGCTGCGCTCCAACTTCCTTTTCCTGAACTACTCAAGGGTTTTCAACTTTCCCAGGGTTGGTTGGTTTCGTTGTTTGGTAGCTAGGAGCCTGACTACATGGCTTCAAGGCTAAATGGCCACAGGTGCCCAGGCTATTTGGCTTGCTGGAGGCTTCATTCATTAGGACACTCAAAAAGCCTGCTGATCTGAACCATGGACTTCAGGAGAAGCCTGAGCTTCACAAAGCTTCCTTTGACAAAGGGCACTCCATCAACAAGTGCCTTCTTCTTCTGGGACAAGCACAATGGAGAAGCTGGGGAAATGGCTAATCGGTGCCAGTCCCAGCTGATTCAACCCTTTCTGCTGAGCCTCTCTTCCTTCCCTCCGTGGCCACAAAAAGCTCAGCTGAAAACAAGCCATAACCCTTCATGAGGAAGCTCTTCAGTGGGTTGATTTCCAAAGGTGCTGCCTGAGGATAGAAGGAAGGACTTCCCCAAAAGGTCCCCAGGGAGGTACCTGAACTAAAGAAAGAGTCCATGCTGTATCCACACCTGCTCTTACCCAGCTCTCTTTGTGGTCCCAGGATGGCTCCGATCTGAATAGAGCTCAACAGGTGGAACTGCATAAGGAGGATACCAGCAGAGACCAGCTTGACAATAGGAAAGAACTTCCTTGGGGAGCAAAATTGGAACTGCCACCTATGGTCATAGAGCCAGACAGGTAGTGGAGAGATTTCTATCATTTCCATTGCCTGAGAGGGATGTCCAATAATAATTCCTTTCTTGGCTTCTATTTTTAATATTAAAGGGATTTCTCAACCCCAGGATGAATATTTTTTTCTTTTAGATGTTAATTATATTGTTTTAAAATGTTAATTCTATTCATCGATGCCAGTCAAGTTATTTCTTTTTTTTAAACCCTTATATATATACTGTATATTATATATATGTATATGTATATGTATATATATGTATATGTATATGTATATATATGTATATATATATACTGTGTATTGGCTCCAAGGCAGAAGAGTGGTAAGGGCTAGGCAATGGGGGTCAAGTGACTTGCCCAGGTTCACACAGCTGGGAAGTGGCTGAAGCCGGATTCGAACCTAGGACCTCCCACCTCTAGGCTTGGCTCTCAATCCACTGAGCTACCCAGCCGCCCAATCCACTGAGCTACCCAGCCGCCCACCCACCCCCTTAGGATTCTTTACAATATCTAATGATAAATGGTTCTCACGATCAATTTAAGTGTTCATTGAGGAACTTTGTATGGAAATTGAAGTTATGGATCACAAACAAGAGGAAATAATCTCAAACTACAACTCTGCTGTGACTCAGTAATAGTCGCCTTTAGATATTCCATTTTCAAAGAGCCATCATGGAAGTGATGAATGAGACACAGTGACTCCAAAAGCAAATGTTGACAGCAGTAATAGAAAGTACAGATTTTGGTTGGCTTGTAGTACTTGCCCAGAGTTAGAAAATGAAGAAAAGTCTGGGGTCAGATTTGAACCTACGCCCTCTGGTCTTGAGGCCCAGCTCTCTGTCCACTGAGCCACTCAGCTGCGCTCCAACTTCCTTTTCCTGAACTACTCAAGGGTTTTCAACTTTCCCAGGGTTGGTTGGTTTCGTTGTTTGGTAGCTAGGAGCCTGACTACATGGCTTCAAGGCTAAATGGCCACAGGTGCCCAGGCTATTTGGCTTGCTGGAGGCTTCATTCATTAGGACACTCAAAAAGCCTGCTGATCTGAACCATGGACTTCAGGAGAAGCCTGAGCTTCACAAAGCTTCCTTTGACAAAGGGCACTCCATCAACAAGTGCCTTCTTCTTCTGGGACAAGCACAATGGAGAAGCTGGGGAAATGGCTAATCGGTGCCAGTCCCAGCTGATTCAACCCTTTCTGCTGAGCCTCTCTTCCTTCCCTCCGTGGCCACAAAAAGCTCAGCTGAAAACAAGCCATAACCCTTCATGAGGAAGCTCTTCAGTGGGTTGATTTCCAAAGGTGCTGCCTGAGGATAGAAGGAAGGACTTCCCCAAAAGGTCCCCAGGGAGGTACCTGAACTAAAGAAAGAGTCCATGCTGTATCCACACCTGCTCTTACCCAGCTCTCTTTGTGGTCCCAGGATGGCTCAGATCTGAATAGAGCTCAACAGGTGGAACTGCATAAGGAGGATACCAGCAGAGACCAGCTTGACAATAGGAAAGAACTTCCTTGGGGAGCAAAATTGGAACTGCCACCTATGGTCATAGAGCCAGACAGGTAGTGGAGAGATTTCTATCATTTCCATTGCCTGAGAGGGATGTCCAATAATAATTCCTTTCTTGGCTTCTATTTTTAATATTAAAGGGATTTCTCAACCCCAGGATGAATATTTTTTTCTTTTAGATGTTAATTATATTGTTTTAAAATGTTAATTCTATTAATCGATGCCAGTCAAGTTATTTCTTTTTTTTAAACCCTTATATATATACTGTATATTATATATATGTATATGTATATGTATATATCTGTATATGTATATGTATATATATGTATATATATATATATACTGTGTATTGGCTCCAAGGCAGAAGAGTGGTAAGGGCTAGGCAATGGGGGTCAAGTGACTTGCCCAGGTTCACACAGCTGGGAAGTGGCTGAAGCCGGATTCGAACCTAGGACCTCCCACCTCTAGGCTTGGCTCTCAATCCACTGAGCTACCCAGCCGCCCACCCACCCCCTTAGGATTCTTTACAATATCTAATGATAAATGGTTCTCACGATCAATTTAAGTGTTCATTGAGGAACTTTGTATGGAAATTGAAGTTATGGATCACAAACAAGAGGAAATAATCTCAAACTACAACTCTGCTGTGACTCAGTAATAGTCGCCTTTAGATATTCCATTTTCAAAGAGCCATCATGGAAGTGATGAATGAGACACAGTGACTCCAAAAGCAAATGTTGACAGCAGTAATAGAAAGTACAGATTTTGGTTGGCTTGTAGTACTTGCCCAGAGTTAGAAAATGAAGAAAAGTCTGGGGTCAGATTTGAACCTACGACCTCTGGTCTTGAGGCCCAGCTCTCTGTCCACTGAGCCACTCAGCTGCGCTCCAACTTCCTTTTCCTGAACTACTCAAGGGTTTTCAACTTTCCCAGGGTTGGTTGGTTCCGTTGTTTGGTAGCTAGGAGCCTGACTACATGGCTTCAAGGCTAAATGGCCACAGGTGCCCAGGCTATTTGGCTTGCTGGAGGCTTCATTCATTAGGACACTCAAAAAGCCTGCTGATCTGAACCATGGACTTCAGGAGAAGCCTGAGCTTCACAAAGCTTCCTTTGACAAAGGGCACTCCATCAACAAGTGCCTTCTTCTTCTGGGACAAGCACAATGGAGAAGCTGGGGAAATGGCTAATCGGTGCCAGTCCCAGCTGATTCAACCCTTTCTGCTGAGCCTCTCTTCCTTCCCTCCGTGGCCACAAAAAGCTCAGCTGAAAACAAGCCATAACCCTTCATGAGGAAGCTCTTCAGTGGGTTGATTTCCAAAGGTGCTGCCTGAGGATAGAAGGAAGGACTTCCCCAAAAGGTCCCCAGGGAGGTACCTGAACTAAAGAAAGAGTCCATGCTGTATCCACACCTGCTCTTACCCAGCTCTCTTTGTGGTCCCAGGATGGCTCCGATCTGAATAGAGCTCAACAGGTGGAACTGCATAAGGAGGATACCAGCAGAGACCAGCTTGACAATAGGAAAGAACTTCCTTGGGGAGCAAAATTGGAACTGCCACCTATGGTCATAGAGCCAGACAGGTAGTGGAGAGATTTCTATCATTTCCATTGCCTGAGAGGGATGTCCAATAATAATTCCTTTCTTGGCTTCTATTTTTAATATTAAAGGGATTTCTCAACCCCAGGATGAATATTTTTTTCTTTTAGATGTTAATTATATTGTTTTAAAATGTTAATTCTATTCATCGATGCCAGTCAAGTTATTTCTTTTTTTTAAACCCTTATATATATACTGTATATTATATATATGTATATGTATATGTATATATATGTATATGTATATGTATATATATGTATATATATATATACTGTGTATTGGCTCCAAGGCAGAAGAGTGGTAAGGGCTAGGCAATGGGGGTCAAGTGACTTGCCCAGGTTCACACAGCTGGGAAGTGGCTGAAGCCGGATTCGAACCTAGGACCTCCCACCTCTAGGCTTGGCTCTCAATCCACTGAGCTACCCAGTCGCCCAATCCACTGAGCTACCCAGCCGCCCACCCACCCCCTTAGGATTCTTTACAATATCTAATGATAAATGGTTCTCACGATCAATTTAAGTGTTCATTGAGGAACTTTGTATGGAAATTGAAGTTATGGATCACAAACAAGAGGAAATAATCTCAAACTACAACTCTGCTGTGACTCAGTAATAGTCGCCTTTAGATATTCCATTTTCAAAGAGCCATCATGGAAGTGATGAATGAGACACAGTGACTCCAAAAGCAAATGTTGACAGCAGTAATAGAAAGTACAGATTTTGGTTGGCTTGTAGTACTTGCCCAGAGTTAGAAAATGAAGAAAAGTCTGGGGTCAGATTTGAACCTACGACCTCTGGTCTTGAGGCCCAGCTCTCTGTCCACTGAGCCACTCAGCTGCGCTCCAACTTCCTTTTCCTGAACTACTCAAGGGTTTTCAACTTTCCCAGGGTTGGTTGGTTTCGTTGTTTGGTAGCTAGGAGCCTGACTACATGGCTTCAAGGCTAAATGGCCACAGGTGCCCAGGCTATTTGGCTTGCTGGAGGCTTCATTCATTAGGACACTCAAAAAGCCTGCTGATCTGAACCATGGACTTCAGGAGAAGCCTGAGCTTCACAAAGCTTCCTTTGACAAAGGGCACTCCATCAACAAGTGCCTTCTTCTTCTGGGACAAGCACAATGGAGAAGCTGGGGAAATGGCTAATCGGTGCCAGTCCCAGCTGATTCAACCCTTTCTGCTGAGCCTCTCTTCCTTCCCTCCGTGGCCACAAAAAGCTCAGCTGAAAACAAGCCATAACCCTTCATGAGGAAGCTCTTCAGTGGGTTGATTTCCAAAGGTGCTGCCTGAGGATAGAAGGAAGGACTTCCCCAAAAGGTCCCCAGGGAGGTACCTGAACTAAAGAAAGAGTCCATGCTGTATCCACACCTGCTCTTACCCAGCTCTCTTTGTGGTCCCAGGATGGCTCCGATCTGAATAGAGCTCAACAGGTGGAACTGCATAAGGAGGATACCAGCAGAGACCAGCTTGACAATAGGAAAGAACTTCCTTGGGGAGCAAAATTGGAACTGCCACCTATGGTCATAGAGCCAGACAGGTAGTGGAGAGATTTCTATCATTTCCATTGCCTGAGAGGGATGTCCAATAATAATTCCTTTCTTGGCTTCTATTTTTAATATTAAAGGGATTTCTCAACCCCAGGATGAATATTTTTTTCTTTTAGATGTTAATTATATTGTTTTAAAATGTTAATTCTATTCATCGATGCCAGTCAAGTTATTTCTTTTTTTTAAACCCTTATATATATACTGTATATTATATATATGTATATGTATATGTATATATATGTATATGTATATGTATATATATGTATATATATATACTGTGTATTGGCTCCAAGGCAGAAGAGTGGTAAGGGCTAGGCAATGGGGGTCAAGTGACTTGCCCAGGTTCACACAGCTGGGAAGTGGCTGAAGCCGGATTCGAACCTAGGACCTCCCACCTCTAGGCTTGGCTCTCAATCCACTGAGCTACCCAGCCGCCCAATCCACTGAGCTACCCAGCCGCCCACCCACCCCCTTAGGATTCTTTACAATATCTAATGATAAATGGTTCTCACGATCAATTTAAGTGTTCATTGAGGAACTTTGTATGGAAATTGAAGTTATGGATCACAAACAAGAGGAAATAATCTCAAACTACAACTCTGCTGTGACTCAGTAATAGTCGCCTTTAGATATTCCATTTTCAAAGAGCCATCATGGAAGTGATGAATGAGACACAGTGACTCCAAAAGCAAATGTTGACAGCAGTAATAGAAAGTACAGATTTTGGTTGGCTTGTAGTACTTGCCCAGAGTTAGAAAATGAAGAAAAGTCTGGGGTCAGATTTGAACCTACGACCTCTGGTCTTGAGGCCCAGCTCTCTGTCCACTGAGCCACTCAGCTGCGCTCCAACTTCCTTTTCCTGAACTACTCAAGGGTTTTCAACTTTCCCAGGGTTGGTTGGTTTCGTTGTTTGGTAGCTAGGAGCCTGACTACATGGCTTCAAGGCTAAATGGCCACAGGTGCCCAGGCTATTTGGCTTGCTGGAGGCTTCATTCATTAGGACACTCAAAAAGCCTGCTGATCTGAACCATGGACTTCAGGAGAAGCCTGAGCTTCACAAAGCTTCCTTTGACAAAGGGCACTCCATCAACAAGTGCCTTCTTCTTCTGGGACAAGCACAATGGAGAAGCTGGGGAAATGGCTAATCGGTGCCAGTCCCAGCTGATTCAACCCTTTCTGCTGAGCCTCTCTTCCTTCCCTCCGTGGCCACAAAAAGCTCAGCTGAAAACAAGCCATAACCCTTCATGAGGAAGCTCTTCAGTGGGTTGATTTCCAAAGGTGCTGCCTGAGGATAGAAGGAAGGACTTCCCCAAAAGGTCCCCAGGGAGGTACCTGAACTAAAGAAAGAGTCCATGCTGTATCCACACCTGCTCTTACCCAGCTCTCTTTGTGGTCCCAGGATGGCTCCGATCTGAATAGAGCTCAACAGGTGGAACTGCATAAGGAGGATACCAGCAGAGACCAGCTTGACAATAGGAAAGAACTTCCTTGGGGAGCAAAATTGGAACTGCCACCTATGGTCATAGAGCCAGACAGGTAGTGGAGAGATTTCTATCATTTCCATTGCCTGAGAGGGATGTCCAATAATAATTCCTTTCTTGGCTTCTATTTTTAATATTAAAGGGATTTCTCAACCCCAGGATGAATATTTTTTTCTTTTAGATGTTAATTATATTGTTTTAAAATGTTAATTCTATTCATCGATGCCAGTCAAGTTATTTCTTTTTTTTAAACCCTTATATATATACTGTATATTATATATATGTATATGTATATGTATATATCTGTATCTGTATATGTATATGTATATATATGTATATATATATATATATACTGTGTATTGGCTCCAAGGCAGAAGAGTGGTAAGGGCTAGGCAATGGGGGTCAAGTGACTTGCCCAGGTTCACACAGCTGGGAAGTGGCTGAAGCCGGATTCGAACCTAGGACCTCCCACCTCTAGGCTTGGCTCTCAATCCACTGAGCTACCCAGCCGCCCACCCACCCCCTTAGGATTCTTTACAATATCTAATGATAAATGGTTCTCACGATCAATTTAAGTGTTCATTGAGGAACTTTGTATGGAAATTGAAGTTATGGATCACGAACAAGAGGAAATAATCTCAAACTACAACTCTGCTGTGACTCAGTAATAGTCGCCTTTAGATATTCCATTTTCAAAGAGCCATCATGGAAGTGATGAATGAGACACAGTGACTCCAAAAGCAAATGTTGACAGCAGTAATAGAAAGTACAGATTTTGGTTGGCTTGTAGTACTTGCCCAGAGTTAGAAAATGAAGAAAAGTCTGGGGTCAGATTTGAACCTACAACCTCTGTTCTTGAGGCCCAGCTCTCTGTCCACTGAGCCACTCAGCTGCGCTCCAACTTCCTTTTCCTGAACTACTCAAGGGTTTTCAACTTTCCCAGGGTTGGTTGGTTTCGTTGTTTGGTAGCTAGGAGCCTGACTACATGGCTTCAAGGCTAAATGGCCACAGGTGCCCAGGCTATTTGGCTTGCTGGAGGCTTCATTCATTAGGACACTCAAAAAGCCTGCTGATCTGAACCATGGACTTCAGGAGAAGCCTGAGCTTCACAAAGCTTCCTTTGACAAAGGGCACTCCATCAACAAGTGCCTTCTTCTTCTGGGACAAGCACAATGGAGAAGCTGGGGAAATGGCTAATCGGTGCCAGTCCCAGCTGATTCAACCCTTTCTGCTGAGCCTCTCTTCCTTCCCTCCGTGGCCACAAAAAGCTCAGCTGAAAACAAGCCATAACCCTTCATGAGGAAGCTCTTCAGTGGGTTGATTTCCAAAGGTGCTGCCTGAGGATAGAAGGAAGGACTTCCCCAAAAGGTCCCCAGGGAGGTACCTGAACTAAAGAAAGAGTCCATGCTGTATCCACACCTGCTCTTACCCAGCTCTCTTTGTGGTCCCAGGATGGCTCCGATCTGAATAGAGCTCAACAGGTGGAACTGCATAAGGAGGATACCAGCAGAGACCAGCTTGACAATAGGAAAGAACTTCCTTGGGGAGCAAAATTGGAACTGCCACCTATGGTCATAGAGCCAGACAGGTAGTGGAGAGATTTCTATCATTTCCATTGCCTGAGAGGGATGTCCAATAATAATTCCTTTCTTGGCTTCTATTTTTAATATTAAAGGGATTTCTCAACCCCAGGATGAATATTTTTTTCTTTTAGATGTTAATTATATTGTTTTAAAATGTTAATTCTATTCATCGATGCCAGTCAAGTTATTTCTTTTTTTTAAAACCTTATATATATACTGTATATTATATATATGTATATGTATATGTATATATATGTATATGTATATGTATATATATGTATATATATATATATATATATACTGTGTATTGGCTCCAAGGCAGAAGAGTGGTAAGGGCTAGGCAATGGGGGTCAAGTGACTTGCCCAGGTTCACACAGCTGGGAAGTGGCTGAAGCCGGATTCGAACCTAGGACCTCCCACCTCTAGGCTTGGCTCTCAATCCACTGAGCTACCCAGCCGCCCACCCACCCCCTTAGGATTCTTTACAATATCTAATGATAAATGGTTCTCACGATCAATTTAAGTGTTCATTGAGGAACTTTGTATGGAAATTGAAGTTATGGATCACAAACAAGAGGAAATAATCTCAAACTACAACTCTGCTGTGACTCAGTAATAGTCGCCTTTAGATATTCCATTTTCAAAGAGCCATCATGGAAGTGATGAATGAGACACAGTGACTCCAAAAGCAAATGTTGACAGCAGTAATAGAAAGTACAGATTTTGGTTGGCTTGTAGTACTTGCCCAGAGTTAGAAAATGAAGAAAAGTCTGGGGTCAGATTTGAACCTACGACCTCTGGTCTTGAGGCCCAGCTCTCTGTCCACTGAGCCACTCAGCTGCGCTCCAACTTCCTTTTCCTGAACTACTCAAGGGTTTTCAACTTTCCCAGGGTTGGTTGGTTTCGTTGTTTGGTAGCTAGGAGCCTGACTACATGGCTTCAAGGCTAAATGGCCACAGGTGCCCAGGCTATTTGGCTTGCTGGAGGCTTCATTCATTAGGACACTCAAAAAGCCTGCTGATCTGAACCATGGACTTCAGGAGAAGCCTGAGCTTCACAAAGCTTCCTTTGACAAAGGGCACTCCATCAACAAGTGCCTTCTTCTTCTGGGACAAGCACAATGGAGAAGCTGGGGAAATGGCTAATCGGTGCCAGTCCCAGCTGATTCAACCCTTTCTGCTGAGCCTCTCTTCCTTCCCTCCGTGGCCACAAAAAGCTCAGCTGAAAACAAGCCATAACCCTTCATGAGGAAGCTCTTCAGTGGGTTGATTTCCAAAGGTGCTGCCTGAGGATAGAAGGAAGGACTTCCCCAAAAGGTCCCCAGGGAGGTACCTGAACTAAAGAAAGAGTCCATGCTGTATCCACACCTGCTCTTACCCAGCTCTCTTTGTGGTCCCAGGATGGCTCCGATCTGAATAGAGCTCAACAGGTGGAACTGCATAAGGAGGATACCAGCAGAGACCAGCTTGACAATAGGAAAGAACTTCCTTGGGGAGCAAAATTGGAACTGCCACCTATGGTCATAGAGCCAGACAGGTAGTGGAGAGATTTCTATCATTTCCATTGCCTGAGAGGGATGTCCAATAATAATTCCTTTCTTGGCTTCTATTTTTAATATTAAAGGGATTTCTCAACCCCAGGATGAATATTTTTTTCTTTTAGATGTTAATTATATTGTTTTAAAATGTTAATTCTATTCATCGATGCCAGTCAAGTTATTTCTTTTTTTTAAACCCTTATATATATACTGTATATTATATATATGTATATGTATATGTATATATCTGTATCTGTATATGTATATGTATATATATGTATATATATATATATACTGTGTATTGGCTCCAAGGCAGAAGAGTGGTAAGGGCTAGGCAATGGGGGTCAAGTGACTTGCCCAGGTTCACACAGCTGGGAAGTGGCTGAAGCCGGATTCGAACCTAGGACCTCCCACCTCTAGGCTTGGCTCTCAATCCACTGAGCTACCCAGCCGCCCAATCCACTGAGCTACCCAGCCGCCCACCCACCCCCTTAGGATTCTTTACAATATCTAATGATAAATGGTTCTCACGATCAATTTAAGTGTTCATTGAGGAACTTTGTATGGAAATTGAAGTTATGGATCACGAACAAGAGGAAATAATCTCAAACTACAACTCTGCTGTGACTCAGTAATAGTCGCCTTTAGATATTCCATTTTCAAAGAGCCATCATGGAAGTGATGAATGAGACACAGTGACTCCAAAAGCAAATGTTGACAGCAGTAATAGAAAGTACAGATTTTGGTTGGCTTGTAGTACTTGCCCAGAGTTAGAAAATGAAGAAAAGTCTGGGGTCAGATTTGAACCTACAACCTCTGGTCTTGAGGCCCAGCTCTCTGTCCACTGAGCCACTCAGCTGCGCTCCAACTTCCTTTTCCTGAACTACTCAAGGGTTTTCAACTTTCCCAGGGTTGGTTGGTTCCGTTGTTTGGTAGCTAGGAGCCTGACTACATGGCTTCAAGGCTAAATGGCCACAGGTGCCCAGGCTATTTGGCTTGCTGGAGGCTTCATTCATTAGGACACTCAAAAAGCCTGCTGATCTGAACCATGGACTTCAGGAGAAGCCTGAGCTTCACAAAGCTTCCTTTGACAAAGGGCACTCCATCAACAAGTGCCTTCTTCTTCTGGGACAAGCACAATGGAGAAGCTGGGGAAATGGCTAATCGGTGCCAGTCCCAGCTGATTCAACCCTTTCTGCTGAGCCTCTCTTCCTTCCCTCCGTGGCCACAAAAAGCTCAGCTGAAAACAAGCCATAACCCTTCATGAGGAAGCTCTTCAGTGGGTTGATTTCCAAAGGTGCTGCCTGAGGATAGAAGGAAGGACTTCCCCAAAAGGTCCCCAGGGAGGTACCTGAACTAAAGAAAGAGTCCATGCTGTATCCACACCTGCTCTTACCCAGCTCTCTTTGTGGTCCCAGGATGGCTCCGATCTGAATAGAGCTCAACAGGTGGAACTGCATAAGGAGGATACCAGCAGAGACCAGCTTGACAATAGGAAAGAACTTCCTTGGGGAGCAAAATTGGAACTGCCACCTATGGTCATAGAGCCAGACAGGTAGTGGAGAGATTTCTATCATTTCCATTGCCTGAGAGGGATGTCCAATAATAATTCCTTTCTTGGCTTCTATTTTTAATATTAAAGGGATTTCTCAACCCCAGGATGAATATTTTTTTCTTTTAGATGTTAATTATATTGTTTTAAAATGTTAATTCTATTCATCGATGCCAGTCAAGTTATTTCTTTTTTTTAAAACCTTATATATATACTGTATATTATATATATGTATATGTATATGTATATATATGTATATGTATATGTATATATATGTATATATATATATATATATATATACTGTGTATTGGCTCCAAGGCAGAAGAGTGGTAAGGGCTAGGCAATGGGGGTCAAGTGACTTGCCCAGGTTCACACAGCTGGGAAGTGGCTGAAGCCGGATTCGAACCTAGGACCTCCCACCTCTAGGCTTGGCTCTCAATCCACTGAGCTACCCAGCCGCCCACCCACCCCCTTAGGATTCTTTACAATATCTAATGATAAATGGTTCTCACGATCAATTTAAGTGTTCATTGAGGAACTTTGTATGGAAATTGAAGTTATGGATCACAAACAAGAGGAAATAATCTCAAACTACAACTCTGCTGTGACTCAGTAATAGTCGCCTTTAGATATTCCATTTTCAAAGAGCCATCATGGAAGTGATGAATGAGACACAGTGACTCCAAAAGCAAATGTTGACAGCAGTAATAGAAAGTACAGATTTTGGTTGGCTTGTAGTACTTGCCCAGAGTTAGAAAATGAAGAAAAGTCTGGGGTCAGATTTGAACCTACGACCTCTGGTCTTGAGGCCCAGCTCTCTGTCCACTGAGCCACTCAGCTGCGCTCCAACTTCCTTTTCCTGAACTACTCAAGGGTTTTCAACTTTCCCAGGGTTGGTTGGTTTCGTTGTTTGGTAGCTAGGAGCCTGACTACATGGCTTCAAGGCTAAATGGCCACAGGTGCCCAGGCTATTTGGCTTGCTGGAGGCTTCATTCATTAGGACACTCAAAAAGCCTGCTGATCTGAACCATGGACTTCAGGAGAAGCCTGAGCTTCACAAAGCTTCCTTTGACAAAGGGCACTCCATCAACAAGTGCCTTCTTCTTCTGGGACAAGCACAATGGAGAAGCTGGGGAAATGGCTAATCGGTGCCAGTCCCAGCTGATTCAACCCTTTCTGCTGAGCCTCTCTTCCTTCCCTCCGTGGCCACAAAAAGCTCAGCTGAAAACAAGCCATAACCCTTCATGAGGAAGCTCTTCAGTGGGTTGATTTCCAAAGGTGCTGCCTGAGGATAGAAGGAAGGACTTCCCCAAAAGGTCCCCAGGGAGGTACCTGAACTAAAGAAAGAGTCCATGCTGTATCCACACCTGCTCTTACCCAGCTCTCTTTGTGGTCCCAGGATGGCTCCGATCTGAATAGAGCTCAACAGGTGGAACTGCATAAGGAGGATACCAGCAGAGACCAGCTTGACAATAGGAAAGAACTTCCTTGGGGAGCAAAATTGGAACTGCCACCTATGGTCATAGAGCCAGACAGGTAGTGGAGAGATTTCTATCATTTCCATTGCCTGAGAGGGATGTCCAATAATAATTCCTTTCTTGGCTTCTATTTTTAATATTAAAGGGATTTCTCAACCCCAGGATGAATATTTTTTTCTTTTAGATGTTAATTATATTGTTTTAAAATGTTAATTCTATTCATCGATGCCAGTCAAGTTATTTCTTTTTTTTAAACCCTTATATATATACTGTATATTATATATATGTATATGTATATGTATATATATATGTATATGTATATGTATATATATGTATATATATATACTGTGTATTGGCTCCAAGGCAGAAGAGTGGTAAGGGCTAGGCAATGGGGGTCAAGTGACTTGCCCAGGTTCACACAGCTGGGAAGTGGCTGAAGCCGGATTCGAACCTAGGACCTCCCACCTCTAGGCTTGGCTCTCAATCCACTGAGCTACCCAGCCGCCCAATCCACTGAGCTACCCAGCCGCCCACCCACCCCCTTAGGATTCTTTACAATATCTAATGATAAATGGTTCTCACGATCAATTTAAGTGTTCATTGAGGAACTTTGTATGGAAATTGAAGTTATGGATCACAAACAAGAGGAAATAATCTCAAACTACAACTCTGCTGTGACTCAGTAATAGTCGCCTTTAGATATTCCATTTTCAAAGAGCCATCATGGAAGTGATGAATGAGACACAGTGACTCCAAAAGCAAATGTTGACAGCAGTAATAGAAAGTACAGATTTTGGTTGGCTTGTAGTACTTGCCCAGAGTTAGAAAATGAAGAAAAGTCTGGGGTCAGATTTGAACCTACGACCTCTGGTCTTGAGGCCCAGCTCTCTGTCCACTGAGCCACTCAGCTGCGCTCCAACTTCCTTTTCCTGAACTACTCAAGGGTTTTCAACTTTCCCAGGGTTGGTTGGTTCCGTTGTTTGGTAGCTAGGAGCCTGACTACATGGCTTCAAGGCTAAATGGCCACAGGTGCCCAGGCTATTTGGCTTGCTGGAGGCTTCATTCATTAGGACACTCAAAAAGCCTGCTGATCTGAACCATGGACTTCAGGAGAAGCCTGAGCTTCACAAAGCTTCCTTTGACAAAGGGCACTCCATCAACAAGTGCCTTCTTCTTCTGGGACAAGCACAATGGAGAAGCTGGGGAAATGGCTAATCGGTGCCAGTCCCAGCTGATTCAACCCTTTCTGCTGAGCCTCTCTTCCTTCCCTCCGTGGCCACAAAAAGCTCAGCTGAAAACAAGCCATAACCCTTCATGAGGAAGCTCTTCAGTGGGTTGATTTCCAAAGGTGCTGCCTGAGGATAGAAGGAAGGACTTCCCCAAAAGGTCCCCAGGGAGGTACCTGAACTAAAGAAAGAGTCCATGCTGTATCCACACCTGCTCTTACCCAGCTCTCTTTGTGGTCCCAGGATGGCTCCGATCTGAATAGAGCTCAACAGGTGGAACTGCATAAGGAGGATACCAGCAGAGACCAGCTTGACAATAGGAAAGAACTTCCTTGGGGAGCAAAATTGGAACTGCCACCTATGGTCATAGAGCCAGACAGGTAGTGGAGAGATTTCTATCATTTCCATTGCCTGAGAGGGATGTCCAATAATAATTCCTTTCTTGGCTTCTATTTTTAATATTAAAGGGATTTCTCAACCCCAGGATGAATATTTTTTTCTTTTAGATGTTAATTATATTGTTTTAAAATGTTAATTCTATTCATCGATGCCAGTCAAGTTATTTCTTTTTTTTAAACCCTTATATATATACTGTATATTATATATATGTATATGTATATGTATATATATGTATATGTATATGTATATATATGTATATATATATACTGTGTATTGGCTCCAAGGCAGAAGAGTGGTAAGGGCTAGGCAATGGGGGTCAAGTGACTTGCCCAGGTTCACACAGCTGGGAAGTGGCTGAAGCCGGATTCGAACCTAGGACCTCCCACCTCTAGGCTTGGCTCTCAATCCACTGAGCTACCCAGCCGCCCAATCCACTGAGCTACCCAGCCGCCCACCCACCCCCTTAGGATTCTTTACAATATCTAATGATAAATGGTTCTCACGATCAATTTAAGTGTTCATTGAGGAACTTTGTATGGAAATTGAAGTTATGGATCACAAACAAGAGGAAATAATCTCAAACTACAACTCTGCTGTGACTCAGTAATAGTCGCCTTTAGATATTCCATTTTCAAAGAGCCATCATGGAAGTGATGAATGAGACACAGTGACTCCAAAAGCAAATGTTGACAGCAGTAATAGAAAGTACAGATTTTGGTTGGCTTGTAGTACTTGCCCAGAGTTAGAAAATGAAGAAAAGTCTGGGGTCAGATTTGAACCTACGCCCTCTGGTCTTGAGGCCCAGCTCTCTGTCCACTGAGCCACTCAGCTGCGCTCCAACTTCCTTTTCCTGAACTACTCAAGGGTTTTCAACTTTCCCAGGGTTGGTTGGTTTCGTTGTTTGGTAGCTAGGAGCCTGACTACATGGCTTCAAGGCTAAATGGCCACAGGTGCCCAGGCTATTTGGCTTGCTGGAGGCTTCATTCATTAGGACACTCAAAAAGCCTGCTGATCTGAACCATGGACTTCAGGAGAAGCCTGAGCTTCACAAAGCTTCCTTTGACAAAGGGCACTCCATCAACAAGTGCCTTCTTCTTCTGTGACAAGCACAATGGAGAAGCTGGGGAAATGGCTAATCGGTGCCAGTCCCAGCTGATTCAACCCTTTCTGCTGAGCCTCTCTTCCTTCCCTCCGTGGCCACAAAAAGCTCAGCTGAAAACAAGCCATAACCCTTCATGAGGAAGCTCTTCAGTGGGTTGATTTCCAAAGGTGCTGCCTGAGGATAGAAGGAAGGACTTCCCCAAAAGGTCCCCAGGGAGGTACCTGAACTAAAGAAAGAGTCCATGCTGTATCCACACCTGCTCTTACCCAGCTCTCTTTGTGGTCCCAGGATGGCTCCGATCTGAATAGAGCTCAACAGGTGGAACTGCATAAGGAGGATACCAGCAGAGACCAGCTTGACAATAGGAAAGAACTTCCTTGGGGAGCAAAATTGGAACTGCCACCTATGGTCATAGAGCCAGACAGGTAGTGGAGAGATTTCTATCATTTCCATTGCCTGAGAGGGATGTCCAATAATAATTCCTTTCTTGGCTTCTATTTTTAATATTAAAGGGATTTCTCAACCCCAGGATGAATATTTTTTTCTTTTAGATGTTAATTATATTGTTTTAAAATGTTAATTCTATTCATCGATGCCAGTCAAGTTATTTCTTTTTTTTAAACCCTTATATATATACTGTATATTATATATATGTATATGTATATGTATATATCTGTATCTGTATCTGTATATGTATATATATGTATATATATATATATACTGTGTATTGGCTCCAAGGCAGAAGAGTGGTAAGGGCTAGGCAATGGGGGTCAAGTGACTTGCCCAGGTTCACACAGCTGGGAAGTGGCTGAAGCCGGATTCGAACCTAGGACCTCCCACCTCTAGGCTTGGCTCTCAATCCACTGAGCTACCCAGCCGCCCACCCACCCCCTTAGGATTCTTTACAATGTCTAATGATAAATGGTTCTCACGATCAATTTAAGTGTTCATTGAGGAACTTTGTATGGAAATTGAAGTTATGGATCACAAACAAGAGGAAATAATCTCAAACTACAACTCTGCTGTGACTCAGTAATAGTCGCCTTTAGATATTCCATTTTCAAAGAGCCATCATGGAAGTGATGAATGAGACACAGTGACTCCAAAAGCAAATGTTGACAGCAGTAATAGAAAGTACAGATTTTGGTTGGCTTGTAGTACTTGCCCAGAGTTAGAAAATGAAGAAAAGTCTGGGGTCAGATTTGAACCTACGACCTCTGGTCTTGAGGCCCAGCTCTCTGTCCACTGAGCCACTCAGCTGCGCTCCAACTTCCTTTTCCTGAACTACTCAAGGGTTTTCAACTTTCCCAGGGTTGGTTGGTTTCGTTGTTTGGTAGCTAAGAGCCTGACTACATGGCTTCAAGGCTAAATGGCCACAGGTGCCCAGGCTATTTGGCTTGCTGGAGGCTTCATTCATTAGGACACTCAAAAAGCCTGCTGATCTGAACCATGGACTTCAGGAGAAGCCTGAGCTTCACAAAGCTTCCTTTGACAAAGGGCACTCCATCAACAAGTGCCTTCTTCTTCTGGGACAAGCACAATGGAGAAGCTGGGGAAATGGCTAATCGGTGCCAGTCCCAGCTGATTCAACCCTTTCTGCTGAGCCTCTCTTCCTTCCCTCCGTGGCCACAAAAAGCTCAGCTGAAAACAAGCCATAACCCTTCATGAGGAAGCTCTTCAGTGGGTTGATTTCCAAAGGTGCTGCCTGAGGATAGAAGGAAGGACTTCCCCAAAAGGTCCCCAGGGAGGTACCTGAACTAAAGAAAGAGTCCATGCTGTATCCACACCTGCTCTTACCCAGCTCTCTTTGTGGTCCCAGGATGGCTCCGATCTGAATAGAGCTCAACAGGTGGAACTGCATAAGGAGGATACCAGCAGAGACCAGCTTGACAATAGGAAAGAACTTCCTTGGGGAGCAAAATTGGAACTGCCACCTATGGTCATAGAGCCAGACAGGTAGTGGAGAGATTTCTATCATTTCCATTGCCTGAGAGGGATGTCCAATAATAATTCCTTTCTTGGCTTCTATTTTTAATATTAAAGGGATTTCTCAACCCCAGGATGAATATTTTTTTCTTTTAGATGTTAATTATATTGTTTTAAAATGTTAATTCTATTCATCGATGCCAGTCAAGTTATTTCTTTTTTTTAAACCCTTATATATATACTGTATATTATATATATGTATATGTATATGTATATATCTGTATATGTATATGTATATATATGTATATATATATATATATACTGTGTATTGGCTCCAAGGCAGAAGAGTGGTAAGGGCTAGGCAATGGGGGTCAAGTGACTTGCCCAGGTTCACACAGCTGGGAAGTGGCTGAAGCCGGATTCGAACCTAGGACCTCCCACCTCTAGGCTTGGCTCTCAATCCACTGAGCTACCCAGCCGCCCACCCACCCCCTTAGGATTCTTTACAATATCTAATGATAAATGGTTCTCACGATCAATTTAAGTGTTCATTGAGGAACTTTGTATGGAAATTGAAGTTATGGATCACAAACAAGAGGAAATAATCTCAAACTACAACTCTGCTGTGACTCAGTAATAGTCGCCTTTAGATATTCCATTTTCAAAGAGCCATCATGGAAGTGATGAATGAGACACAGTGACTCCAAAAGCAAATGTTGACAGCAGTAATAGAAAGTACAGATTTTGGTAGGCTTGTAGTACTTGCCCAGAGTTAGAAAATGAAGAAAAGTCTGGGGTCAGATTTGAACCTACGACCTCTGGTCTTGAGGCCCAGCTCTCTGTCCACTGAGCCACTCAGCTGCGCTCCAACTTCCTTTTCCTGAACTACTCAAGGGTTTTCAACTTTCCCAGGGTTGGTTGGTTCCGTTGTTTGGTAGCTAGGAGCCTGACTACATGGCTTCAAGGCTAAATGGCCACAGGTGCCCAGGCTATTTGGCTTGCTGGAGGCTTCATTCATTAGGACACTCAAAAAGCCTGCTGATCTGAACCATGGACTTCAGGAGAAGCCTGAGCTTCACAAAGCTTCCTTTGACAAAGGGCACTCCATCAACAAGTGCCTTCTTCTTCTGGGACAAGCACAATGGAGAAGCTGGGGAAATGGCTAATCGGTGCCAGTCCCAGCTGATTCAACCCTTTCTGCTGAGCCTCTCTTCCTTCCCTCCGTGGCCACAAAAAGCTCAGCTGAAAACAAGCCATAACCCTTCATGAGGAAGCTCTTCAGTGGGTTGATTTCCAAAGGTGCTGCCTGAGGATAGAAGGAAGGACTTCCCCAAAAGGTCCCCAGGGAGGTACCTGAACTAAAGAAAGAGTCCATGCTGTATCCACACCTGCTCTTACCCAGCTCTCTTTGTGGTCCCAGGATGGCTCCGATCTGAATAGAGCTCAACAGGTGGAACTGCATAAGGAGGATACCAGCAGAGACCAGCTTGACAATAGGAAAGAACTTCCTTGGGGAGCAAAATTGGAACTGCCACCTATGGTCATAGAGCCAGACAGGTAGTGGAGAGATTTCTATCATTTCCATTGCCTGAGAGGGATGTCCAATAATAATTCCTTTCTTGGCTTCTATTTTTAATATTAAAGGGATTTCTCAACCCCAGGATGAATATTTTTTTCTTTTAGATGTTAATTATATTGTTTTAAAATGTTAATTCTATTCATCGATGCCAGTCAAGTTATTTCTTTTTTTTAAACCCTTATATATATACTGTATATTATATATATGTATATGTATATGTATATATCTGTATATGTATATGTATATATATGTATATATATATATATATACTGTGTATTGGCTCCAAGGCAGAAGAGTGGTAAGGGCTAGGCAATGGGGGTCAAGTGACTTGCCCAGGTTCACACAGCTGGGAAGTGGCTGAAGCCGGATTCGAACCTAGGACCTCCCACCTCTAGGCTTGGCTCTCAATCCACTGAGCTACCCAGCCGCCCACCCACCCCCTTAGGATTCTTTACAATATCTAATGATAAATGGTTCTCACGATCAATTTAAGTGTTCATTGAGGAACTTTGTATGGAAATTGAAGTTATGGATCACAAACAAGAGGAAATAATCTCAAACTACAACTCTGCTGTGACTCAGTAATAGTCGCCTTTAGATATTCCATTTTCAAAGAGCCATCATGGAAGTGATGAATGAGACACAGTGACTCCAAAAGCAAATGTTGACAGCAGTAATAGAAAGTACAGATTTTGGTAGGCTTGTAGTACTTGCCCAGAGTTAGAAAATGAAGAAAAGTCTGGGGTCAGATTTGAACCTACGACCTCTGGTCTTGAGGCCCAGCTCTCTGTCCACTGAGCCACTCAGCTGCGCTCCAACTTCCTTTTCCTGAACTACTCAAGGGTTTTCAACTTTCCCAGGGTTGGTTGGTTCCGTTGTTTGGTAGCTAGGAGCCTGACTACATGGCTTCAAGGCTAAATGGCCACAGGTGCCCAGGCTATTTGGCTTGCTGGAGGCTTCATTCATTAGGACACTCAAAAAGCCTGCTGATCTGAACCATGGACTTCAGGAGAAGCCTGAGCTTCACAAAGCTTCCTTTGACAAAGGGCACTCCATCAACAAGTGCCTTCTTCTTCTGGGACAAGCACAATGGAGAAGCTGGGGAAATGGCTAATCGGTGCCAGTCCCAGCTGATTCAACCCTTTCTGCTGAGCCTCTCTTCCTTCCCTCCGTGGCCACAAAAAGCTCAGCTGAAAACAAGCCATAACCCTTCATGAGGAAGCTCTTCAGTGGGTTGATTTCCAAAGGTGCTGCCTGAGGATAGAAGGAAGGACTTCCCCAAAAGGTCCCCAGGGAGGTACCTGAACTAAAGAAAGAGTCCATGCTGTATCCACACCTGCTCTTACCCAGCTCTCTTTGTGGTCCCAGGATGGCTCCGATCTGAATAGAGCTCAACAGGTGGAACTGCATAAGGAGGATACCAGCAGAGACCAGCTTGACAATAGGAAAGAACTTCCTTGGGGAGCAAAATTGGAACTGCCACCTATGGTCATAGAGCCAGACAGGTAGTGGAGAGATTTCTATCATTTCCATTGCCTGAGAGGGATGTCCAATAATAATTCCTTTCTTGGCTTCTATTTTTAATATTAAAGGGATTTCTCAACCCCAGGATGAATATTTTTTTCTTTTAGATGTTAATTATATTGTTTTAAAATGTTAATTCTATTCATCGATGCCAGTCAAGTTATTTCTTTTTTTTAAACCCTTATATATATACTGTATATTATATATATGTATATGTATATGTATATATATGTATATGTATATGTATATATATGTATATATATATATACTGTGTATTGGCTCCAAGGCAGAAGAGTGGTAAGGGCTAGGCAATGGGGGTCAAGTGACTTGCCCAGGTTCACACAGCTGGGAAGTGGCTGAAGCCGGATTCGAACCTAGGACCTCCCACCTCTAGGCTTGGCTCTCAATCCACTGAGCTACCCAGCCGCCCAATCCACTGAGCTACCCAGCCGCCCACCCACCCCCTTAGGATTCTTTACAATATCTAATGATAAATGGTTCTCACGATCAATTTAAGTGTTCATTGAGGAACTTTGTATGGAAATTGAAGTTATGGATCACAAACAAGAGGAAATAATCTCAAACTACAACTCTGCTGTGACTCAGTAATAGTCGCCTTTAGATATTCCATTTTCAAAGAGCCATCATGGAAGTGATGAATGAGACACAGTGACTCCAAAAGCAAATGTTGACAGCAGTAATAGAAAGTACAGATTTTGGTTGGCTTGTAGTACTTGCCCAGAGTTAGAAAATGAAGAAAAGTCTGGGGTCAGATTTGAACCTACGACCTCTGGTCTTGAGGCCCAGCTCTCTGTCCACTGAGCCACTCAGCTGCGCTCCAACTTCCTTTTCCTGAACTACTCAAGGGTTTTCAACTTTCCCAGGGTTGGTTGGTTTCGTTGTTTGGTAGCTAGGAGCCTGACTACATGGCTTCAAGGCTAAATGGCCACAGGTGCCCAGGCTATTTGGCTTGCTGGAGGCTTCATTCATTAGGACACTCAAAAAGCCTGCTGATCTGAACCATGGACTTCAGGAGAAGCCTGAGCTTCACAAAGCTTCCTTTGACAAAGGGCACTCCATCAACAAGTGCCTTCTTCTTCTGGGACAAGCACAATGGAGAAGCTGGGGAAATGGCTAATCGGTGCCAGTCCCAGCTGATTCAACCCTTTCTGCTGAGCCTCTCTTCCTTCCCTCCGTGGCCACAAAAAGCTCAGCTGAAAACAAGCCATAACCCTTCATGAGGAAGCTCTTCAGTGGGTTGATTTCCAAAGGTGCTGCCTGAGGATAGAAGGAAGGACTTCCCCAAAAGGTCCCCAGGGAGGTACCTGAACTAAAGAAAGAGTCCATGCTGTATCCACACCTGCTCTTACCCAGCTCTCTTTGTGGTCCCAGGATGGCTCCGATCTGAATAGAGCTCAACAGGTGGAACTGCATAAGGAGGATACCAGCAGAGACCAGCTTGACAATAGGAAAGAACTTCCTTGGGGAGCAAAATTGGAACTGCCACCTATGGTCATAGAGCCAGACAGGTAGTGGAGAGATTTCTATCATTTCCATTGCCTGAGAGGGATGTCCAATAATAATTCCTTTCTTGGCTTCTATTTTTAATATTAAAGGGATTTCTCAACCCCAGGATGAATATTTTTTTCTTTTAGATGTTAATTATATTGTTTTAAAATGTTAATTCTATTCATCGATGCCAGTCAAGTTATTTCTTTTTTTTAAACCCTTATATATATACTGTATATTATATATATGTATATGTATATGTATATATATGTATATGTATATGTATATATATGTATATATATATACTGTGTATTGGCTCCAAGGCAGAAGAGTGGTAAGGGCTAGGCAATGGGGGTCAAGTGACTTGCCCAGGTTCACACAGCTGGGAAGTGGCTGAAGCCGGATTCGAACCTAGGACCTCCCACCTCTAGGCTTGGCTCTCAATCCACTGAGCTACCCAGCCGCCCAATCCACTGAGCTACCCAGCCGCCCACCCACCCCCTTAGGATTCTTTACAATATCTAATGATAAATGGTTCTCACGATCAATTTAAGTGTTCATTGAGGAACTTTGTATGGAAATTGAAGTTATGGATCACAAACAAGAGGAAATAATCTCAAACTACAACTCTGCTGTGACTCAGTAATAGTCGCCTTTAGATATTCCATTTTCAAAGAGCCATCATGGAAGTGATGAATGAGACACAGTGACTCCAAAAGCAAATGTTGACAGCAGTAATAGAAAGTACAGATTTTGGTTGGCTTGTAGTACTTGCCCAGAGTTAGAAAATGAAGAAAAGTCTGGGGTCAGATTTGAACCTACGCCCTCTGGTCTTGAGGCCCAGCTCTCTGTCCACTGAGCCACTCAGCTGCGCTCCAACTTCCTTTTCCTGAACTACTCAAGGGTTTTCAACTTTCCCAGGGTTGGTTGGTTTCGTTGTTTGGTAGCTAGGAGCCTGACTACATGGCTTCAAGGCTAAATGGCCACAGGTGCCCAGGCTATTTGGCTTGCTGGAGGCTTCATTCATTAGGACACTCAAAAAGCCTGCTGATCTGAACCATGGACTTCAGGAGAAGCCTGAGCTTCACAAAGCTTCCTTTGACAAAGGGCACTCCATCAACAAGTGCCTTCTTCTTCTGGGACAAGCACAATGGAGAAGCTGGGGAAATGGCTAATCGGTGCCAGTCCCAGCTGATTCAACCCTTTCTGCTGAGCCTCTCTTCCTTCCCTCCGTGGCCACAAAAAGCTCAGCTGAAAACAAGCCATAACCCTTCATGAGGAAGCTCTTCAGTGGGTTGATTTCCAAAGGTGCTGCCTGAGGATAGAAGGAAGGACTTCCCCAAAAGGTCCCCAGGGAGGTACCTGAACTAAAGAAAGAGTCCATGCTGTATCCACACCTGCTCTTACCCAGCTCTCTTTGTGGTCCCAGGATGGCTCCGATCTGAATAGAGCTCAACAGGTGGAACTGCATAAGGAGGATACCAGCAGAGACCAGCTTGACAATAGGAAAGAACTTCCTTGGGGAGCAAAATTGGAACTGCCACCTATGGTCATAGAGCCAGACAGGTAGTGGAGAGATTTCTATCATTTCCATTGCCTGAGAGGGATGTCCAATAATAATTCCTTTCTTGGCTTCTATTTTTAATATTAAAGGGATTTCTCAACCCCAGGATGAATATTTTTTTCTTTTAGATGTTAATTATATTGTTTTAAAATGTTAATTCTATTCATCGATGCCAGTCAAGTTATTTCTTTTTTTTAAACCCTTATATATATACTGTATATTATATATATGTATATGTATATGTATATATCTGTATCTGTATATGTATATGTATATATATGTATATATATATATATATACTGTGTATTGGCTCCAAGGCAGAAGAGTGGTAAGGGCTAGGCAATGGGGGTCAAGTGACTTGCCCAGGTTCACACAGCTGGGAAGTGGCTGAAGCCGGATTCGAACCTAGGACCTCCCACCTCTAGGCTTGGCTCTCAATCCACTGAGCTACCCAGCCGCCCAATCCACTGAGCTACCCAGCCGCCCACCCACCCCCTTAGGATTCTTTACAATATCTAATGATAAATGGTTCTCACGATCAATTTAAGTGTTCATTGAGGAACTTTGTATGGAAATTGAAGTTATGGATCACGAACAAGAGGAAATAATCTCAAACTACAACTCTGCTGTGACTCAGTAATAGTCGCCTTTAGATATTCCATTTTCAAAGAGCCATCATGGAAGTGATGAATGAGACACAGTGACTCCAAAAGCAAATGTTGACAGCAGTAATAGAAAGTACAGATTTTGGTTGGCTTGTAGTACTTGCCCAGAGTTAGAAAATGAAGAAAAGTCTGGGGTCAGATTTGAACCTACAACCTCTGTTCTTGAGGCCCAGCTCTCTGTCCACTGAGCCACTCAGCTGCGCTCCAACTTCCTTTTCCTGAACTACTCAAGGGTTTTCAACTTTCCCAGGGTTGGTTGGTTTCGTTGTTTGGTAGCTAGGAGCCTGACTACATGGCTTCAAGGCTAAATGGCCACAGGTGCCCAGGCTATTTGGCTTGCTGGAGGCTTCATTCATTAGGACACTCAAAAAGCCTGCTGATCTGAACCATGGACTTCAGGAGAAGCCTGAGCTTCACAAAGCTTCCTTTGACAAAGGGCACTCCATCAACAAGTGCCTTCTTCTTCTGGGACAAGCACAATGGAGAAGCTGGGGAAATGGCTAATCGGTGCCAGTCCCAGCTGATTCAACCCTTTCTGCTGAGCCTCTCTTCCTTCCCTCCGTGGCCACAAAAAGCTCAGCTGAAAACAAGCCATAACCCTTCATGAGGAAGCTCTTCAGTGGGTTGATTTCCAAAGGTGCTGCCTGAGGATAGAAGGAAGGACTTCCCCAAAAGGTCCCCAGGGAGGTACCTGAACTAAAGAAAGAGTCCATGCTGTATCCACACCTGCTCTTACCCAGCTCTCTTTGTGGTCCCAGGATGGCTCCGATCTGAATAGAGCTCAACAGGTGGAACTGCATAAGGAGGATACCAGCAGAGACCAGCTTGACAATAGGAAAGAACTTCCTTGGGGAGCAAAATTGGAACTGCCACCTATGGTCATAGAGCCAGACAGGTAGTGGAGAGATTTCTATCATTTCCATTGCCTGAGAGGGATGTCCAATAATAATTCCTTTCTTGGCTTCTATTTTTAATATTAAAGGGATTTCTCAACCCCAGGATGAATATTTTTTTCTTTTAGATGTTAATTATATGGTTTTAAAATGTTAATTCTATTCATCGATGCCAGTCAAGTTATTTCTTTTTTTTAAAACCTTATATATATACTGTATATTATATATATGTATATGTATATGTATATATATGTATATGTATATGTATATATATGTATATATATATATATATATATATATATATATACTGTGTATTGGCTCCAAGGCAGAAGAGTGGTAAGGGCTAGGCAATGGGGGTCAAGTGACTTTCCCAGGTTCACACAGCTGGGAAGTGGCTGAAGCCGGATTCGAACCTAGGACCTCCCACCTCTAGGCTTGGCTCTCAATCCACTGAGCTACCCAGCCGCCCACCCACCCCCTTAGGATTCTTTACAATATCTAATGATAAATGGTTCTCACGATCAATTTAAGTGTTCATTGAGGAACTTTGTATGGAAATTGAAGTTATGGATCACAAACAAGAGGAAATAATCTCAAACTACAACTCTGCTGTGACTCAGTAATAGTCGCCTTTAGATATTCCATTTTCAAAGAGCCATCATGGAAGTGATGAATGAGACACAGTGACTCCAAAAGCAAATGTTGACAGCAGTAATAGAAAGTACAGATTTTGGTTGGCTTGTAGTACTTGCCCAGAGTTAGAAAATGAAGAAAAGTCTGGGGTCAGATTTGAACCTACGACCTCTGGTCTTGAGGCCCAGCTCTCTGTCCACTGAGCCACTCAGCTGCGCTCCAACTTCCTTTTCCTGAACTACTCAAGGGTTTTCAACTTTCCCAGGGTTGGTTGGTTTCGTTGTTTGGTAGCTAGGAGCCTGACTACATGGCTTCAAGGCTAAATGGCCACAGGTGCCCAGGCTATTTGGCTTGCTGGAGGCTTCATTCATTAGGACACTCAAAAAGCCTGCTGATCTGAACCATGGACTTCAGGAGAAGCCTGAGCTTCACAAAGCTTCCTTTGACAAAGGGCACTCCATCAACAAGTGCCTTCTTCTTCTGGGACAAGCACAATGGAGAAGCTGGGGAAATGGCTAATCGGTGCCAGTCCCAGCTGATTCAACCCTTTCTGCTGAGCCTCTCTTCCTTCCCTCCGTGGCCACAAAAAGCTCAGCTGAAAACAAGCCATAACCCTTCATGAGGAAGCTCTTCAGTGGGTTGATTTCCAAAGGTGCTGCCTGAGGATAGAAGGAAGGACTTCCCCAAAAGGTCCCCAGGGAGGTACCTGAACTAAAGAAAGAGTCCATGCTGTATCCACACCTGCTCTTACCCAGCTCTCTTTGTGGTCCCAGGATGGCTCCGATCTGAATAGAGCTCAACAGGTGGAACTGCATAAGGAGGATACCAGCAGAGACCAGCTTGACAATAGGAAAGAACTTCCTTGGGGAGCAAAATTGGAACTGCCACCTATGGTCATAGAGCCAGACAGGTAGTGGAGAGATTTCTATCATTTCCATTGCCTGAGAGGGATGTCCAATAATAATTCCTTTCTTGGCTTCTATTTTTAATATTAAAGGGATTTCTCAACCCCAGGATGAATATTTTTTTCTTTTAGATGTTAATTATATTGTTTTAAAATGTTAATTCTATTCATCGATGCCAGTCAAGTTATTTCTTTTTTTTAAACCCTTATATATATACTGTATATTATATATATGTATATGTATATGTATATATCTGTATCTGTATATGTATATGTATATATATGTATATATATATATATACTGTGTATTGGCTCCAAGGCAGAAGAGTGGTAAGGGCTAGGCAATGGGGGTCAAGTGACTTGCCCAGGTTCACACAGCTGGGAAGTGGCTGAAGCCGGATTCGAACCTAGGACCTCCCACCTCTAGGCTTGGCTCTCAATCCACTGAGCTACCCAGCCGCCCAATCCACTGAGCTACCCAGCCGCCCACCCACCCCCTTAGGATTCTTTACAATATCTAATGATAAATGGTTCTCACGATCAATTTAAGTGTTCATTGAGGAACTTTGTATGGAAATTGAAGTTATGGATCACGAACAAGAGGAAATAATCTCAAACTACAACTCTGCTGTGACTCAGTAATAGTCGCCTTTAGATATTCCATTTTCAAAGAGCCATCATGGAAGTGATGAATGAGACACAGTGACTCCAAAAGCAAATGTTGACAGCAGTAATAGAAAGTACAGATTTTGGTTGGCTTGTAGTACTTGCCCAGAGTTAGAAAATGAAGAAAAGTCTGGGGTCAGATTTGAACCTACAACCTCTGGTCTTGAGGCCCAGCTCTCTGTCCACTGAGCCACTCAGCTGCGCTCCAACTTCCTTTTCCTGAACTACTCAAGGGTTTTCAACTTTCCCAGGGTTGGTTGGTTCCGTTGTTTGGTAGCTAGGAGCCTGACTACATGGCTTCAAGGCTAAATGGCCACAGGTGCCCAGGCTATTTGGCTTGCTGGAGGCTTCATTCATTAGGACACTCAAAAAGCCTGCTGATCTGAACCATGGACTTCAGGAGAAGCCTGAGCTTCACAAAGCTTCCTTTGACAAAGGGCACTCCATCAACAAGTGCCTTCTTCTTCTGGGACAAGCACAATGGAGAAGCTGGGGAAATGGCTAATCGGTGCCAGTCCCAGCTGATTCAACCCTTTCTGCTGAGCCTCTCTTCCTTCCCTCCGTGGCCACAAAAAGCTCAGCTGAAAACAAGCCATAACCCTTCATGAGGAAGCTCTTCAGTGGGTTGATTTCCAAAGGTGCTGCCTGAGGATAGAAGGAAGGACTTCCCCAAAAGGTCCCCAGGGAGGTACCTGAACTAAAGAAAGAGTCCATGCTGTATCCACACCTGCTCTTACCCAGCTCTCTTTGTGGTCCCAGGATGGCTCCGATCTGAATAGAGCTCAACAGGTGGAACTGCATAAGGAGGATACCAGCAGAGACCAGCTTGACAATAGGAAAGAACTTCCTTGGGGAGCAAAATTGGAACTGCCACCTATGGTCATAGAGCCAGACAGGTAGTGGAGAGATTTCTATCATTTCCATTGCCTGAGAGGGATGTCCAATAATAATTCCTTTCTTGGCTTCTATTTTTAATATTAAAGGGATTTCTCAACCCCAGGATGAATATTTTTTTCTTTTAGATGTTAATTATATTGTTTTAAAATGTTAATTCTATTCATCGATGCCAGTCAAGTTATTTCTTTTTTTTAAAACCTTATATATATACTGTATATTATATATATGTATATGTATATGTATATATATGTATATGTATATGTATATATATGTATATATATATATATATATATACTGTGTATTGGCTCCAAGGCAGAAGAGTGGTAAGGGCTAGGCAATGGGGGTCAAGTGACTTGCCCAGGTTCACACAGCTGGGAAGTGGCTGAAGCCGGATTCGAACCTAGGACCTCCCACCTCTAGGCTTGGCTCTCAATCCACTGAGCTACCCAGCCGCCCACCCACCCCCTTAGGATTCTTTACAATATCTAATGATAAATGGTTCTCACGATCAATTTAAGTGTTCATTGAGGAACTTTGTATGGAAATTGAAGTTATGGATCACAAACAAGAGGAAATAATCTCAAACTACAACTCTGCTGTGACTCAGTAATAGTCGCCTTTAGATATTCCATTTTCAAAGAGCCATCATGGAAGTGATGAATGAGACACAGTGACTCCAAAAGCAAATGTTGACAGCAGTAATAGAAAGTACAGATTTTGGTTGGCTTGTAGTACTTGCCCAGAGTTAGAAAATGAAGAAAAGTCTGGGGTCAGATTTGAACCTACGACCTCTGGTCTTGAGGCCCAGCTCTCTGTCCACTGAGCCACTCAGCTGCGCTCCAACTTCCTTTTCCTGAACTACTCAAGGGTTTTCAACTTTCCCAGGGTTGGTTGGTTTCGTTGTTTGGTAGCTAGGAGCCTGACTACATGGCTTCAAGGCTAAATGGCCACAGGTGCCCAGGCTATTTGGCTTGCTGGAGGCTTCATTCATTAGGACACTCAAAAAGCCTGCTGATCTGAACCATGGACTTCAGGAGAAGCCTGAGCTTCACAAAGCTTCCTTTGACAAAGGGCACTCCATCAACAAGTGCCTTCTTCTTCTGGGACAAGCACAATGGAGAAGCTGGGGAAATGGCTAATCGGTGCCAGTCCCAGCTGATTCAACCCTTTCTGCTGAGCCTCTCTTCCTTCCCTCCGTGGCCACAAAAAGCTCAGCTGAAAACAAGCCATAACCCTTCATGAGGAAGCTCTTCAGTGGGTTGATTTCCAAAGGTGCTGCCTGAGGATAGAAGGAAGGACTTCCCCAAAAGGTCCCCAGGGAGGTACCTGAACTAAAGAAAGAGTCCATGCTGTATCCACACCTGCTCTTACCCAGCTCTCTTTGTGGTCCCAGGATGGCTCCGATCTGAATAGAGCTCAACAGGTGGAACTGCATAAGGAGGATACCAGCAGAGACCAGCTTGACAATAGGAAAGAACTTCCTTGGGGAGCAAAATTGGAACTGCCACCTATGGTCATAGAGCCAGACAGGTAGTGGAGAGATTTCTATCATTTCCATTGCCTGAGAGGGATGTCCAATAATAATTCCTTTCTTGGCTTCTATTTTTAATATTAAAGGGATTTCTCAACCCCAGGATGAATATTTTTTTCTTTTAGATGTTAATTATATTGTTTTAAAATGTTAATTCTATTCATCGATGCCAGTCAAGTTATTTCTTTTTTTTAAACCCTTATATATATACTGTATATTATATATATGTATATGTATATGTATATATATGTATATGTATATGTATATATATGTATATATATATACTGTGTATTGGCTCCAAGGCAGAAGAGTGGTAAGGGCTAGGCAATGGGGGTCAAGTGACTTGCCCAGGTTCACACAGCTGGGAAGTGGCTGAAGCCGGATTCGAACCTAGGACCTCCCACCTCTAGGCTTGGCTCTCAATCCACTGAGCTACCCAGCCGCCCAATCCACTGAGCTACCCAGCCGCCCACCCACCCCCTTAGGATTCTTTACAATATCTAATGATAAATGGTTCTCACGATCAATTTAAGTGTTCATTGAGGAACTTTGTATGGAAATTGAAGTTATGGATCACAAACAAGAGGAAATAATCTCAAACTACAACTCTGCTGTGACTCAGTAATAGTCGCCTTTAGATATTCCATTTTCAAAGAGCCATCATGGAAGTGATGAATGAGACACAGTGACTCCAAAAGCAAATGTTGACAGCAGTAATAGAAAGTACAGATTTTGGTTGGCTTGTAGTACTTGCCCAGAGTTAGAAAATGAAGAAAAGTCTGGGGTCAGATTTGAACCTACGACCTCTGGTCTTGAGGCCCAGCTCTCTGTCCACTGAGCCACTCAGCTGCGCTCCAACTTCCTTTTCCTGAACTACTCAAGGGTTTTCAACTTTCCCAGGGTTGGTTGGTTCCGTTGTTTGGTAGCTAGGAGCCTGACTACATGGCTTCAAGGCTAAATGGCCACAGGTGCCCAGGCTATTTGGCTTGCTGGAGGCTTCATTCATTAGGACACTCAAAAAGCCTGCTGATCTGAACCATGGACTTCAGGAGAAGCCTGAGCTTCACAAAGCTTCCTTTGACAAAGGGCACTCCATCAACAAGTGCCTTCTTCTTCTGGGACAAGCACAATGGAGAAGCTGGGGAAATGGCTAATCGGTGCCAGTCCCAGCTGATTCAACCCTTTCTGCTGAGCCTCTCTTCCTTCCCTCCGTGGCCACAAAAAGCTCAGCTGAAAACAAGCCATAACCCTTCATGAGGAAGCTCTTCAGTGGGTTGATTTCCAAAGGTGCTGCCTGAGGATAGAAGGAAGGACTTCCCCAAAAGGTCCCCAGGGAGGTACCTGAACTAAAGAAAGAGTCCATGCTGTATCCACACCTGCTCTTACCCAGCTCTCTTTGTGGTCCCAGGATGGCTCCGATCTGAATAGAGCTCAACAGGTGGAACTGCATAAGGAGGATACCAGCAGAGACCAGCTTGACAATAGGAAAGAACTTCCTTGGGGAGCAAAATTGGAACTGCCACCTATGGTCATAGAGCCAGACAGGTAGTGGAGAGATTTCTATCATTTCCATTGCCTGAGAGGGATGTCCAATAATAATTCCTTTCTTGGCTTCTATTTTTAATATTAAAGGGATTTCTCAACCCCAGGATGAATATTTTTTTCTTTTAGATGTTAATTATATTGTTTTAAAATGTTAATTCTATTCATCGATGCCAGTCAAGTTATTTCTTTTTTTTAAACCCTTATATATATACTGTATATTATATATATGTATATGTATATGTATATATATGTATATGTATATGTATATATATGTATATATATATACTGTGTATTGGCTCCAAGGCAGAAGAGTGGTAAGGGCTAGGCAATGGGGGTCAAGTGACTTGCCCAGGTTCACACAGCTGGGAAGTGGCTGAAGCCGGATTCGAACCTAGGACCTCCCACCTCTAGGCTTGGCTCTCAATCCACTGAGCTACCCAGCCGCCCAATCCACTGAGCTACCCAGCCGCCCACCCACCCCCTTAGGATTCTTTACAATATCTAATGATAAATGGTTCTCACGATCAATTTAAGTGTTCATTGAGGAACTTTGTATGGAAATTGAAGTTATGGATCACAAACAAGAGGAAATAATCTCAAACTACAACTCTGCTGTGACTCAGTAATAGTCGCCTTTAGATATTCCATTTTCAAAGAGCCATCATGGAAGTGATGAATGAGACACAGTGACTCCAAAAGCAAATGTTGACAGCAGTAATAGAAAGTACAGATTTTGGTTGGCTTGTAGTACTTGCCCAGAGTTAGAAAATGAAGAAAAGTCTGGGGTCAGATTTGAACCTACGCCCTCTGGTCTTGAGGCCCAGCTCTCTGTCCACTGAGCCACTCAGCTGCGCTCCAACTTCCTTTTCCTGAACTACTCAAGGGTTTTCAACTTTCCCAGGGTTGGTTGGTTTCGTTGTTTGGTAGCTAGGAGCCTGACTACATGGCTTCAAGGCTAAATGGCCACAGGTGCCCAGGCTATTTGGCTTGCTGGAGGCTTCATTCATTAGGACACTCAAAAAGCCTGCTGATCTGAACCATGGACTTCAGGAGAAGCCTGAGCTTCACAAAGCTTCCTTTGACAAAGGGCACTCCATCAACAAGTGCCTTCTTCTTCTGGGACAAGCACAATGGAGAAGCTGGGGAAATGGCTAATCGGTGCCAGTCCCAGCTGATTCAACCCTTTCTGCTGAGCCTCTCTTCCTTCCCTCCGTGGCCACAAAAAGCTCAGCTGAAAACAAGCCATAACCCTTCATGAGGAAGCTCTTCAGTGGGTTGATTTCCAAAGGTGCTGCCTGAGGATAGAAGGAAGGACTTCCCCAAAAGGTCCCCAGGGAGGTACCTGAACTAAAGAAAGAGTCCATGCTGTATCCACACCTGCTCTTACCCAGCTCTCTTTGTGGTCCCAGGATGGCTCCGATCTGAATAGAGCTCAACAGGTGGAACTGCATAAGGAGGATACCAGCAGAGACCAGCTTGACAATAGGAAAGAACTTCCTTGGGGAGCAAAATTGGAACTGCCACCTATGGTCATAGAGCCAGACAGGTAGTGGAGAGATTTCTATCATTTCCATTGCCTGAGAGGGATGTCCAATAATAATTCCTTTCTTGGATTCTATTTTTAATATTAAAGGGATTTCTCAACCCCAGGATGAATATTTTATTCTTTTAGATGTTAATTATATTGTTTTAAAATGTTAATTCTATTCATCGATGCCAGTCAAGTTATTTCTTTTTTTTAAACCCTTATATATATACTGTATATTATATATATGTATATGTATATGTATATATCTGTATCTGTATCTGTATATGTATATATATGTATATATATATATATACTGTGTATTGGCTCCAAGGCAGAAGAGTGGTAAGGGCTAGGCAATGGGGGTCAAGTGACTTGCCCAGGTTCACACAGCTGGGAAGTGGCTGAAGCCGGATTCGAACCTAGGACCTCCCACCTCTAGGCTTGGCTCTCAATCCACTGAGCTACCCAGCCGCCCAATCCACTGAGCTACCCAGCCGCCCACCCACCCCCTTAGGATTCTTTACAATATCTAATGATAAATGGTTCTCACGATCAATTTAAGTGTTCATTGAGGAACTTTGTATGGAAATTGAAGTTATGGATCACGAACAAGAGGAAATAATCTCAAACTACAACTCTGCTGTGACTCAGTAATAGTCGCCTTTAGATATTCCATTTTCAAAGAGCCATCATGGAAGTGATGAATGAGACACAGTGACTCCAAAAGCAAATGTTGACAGCAGTAATAGAAAGTACAGATTTTGGTTGGCTTGTAGTACTTGCCCAGAGTTAGAAAATGAAGAAAAGTCTGGGGTCAGATTTGAACCTACAACCTCTGGTCTTGAGGCCCAGCTCTCTGTCCACTGAGCCACTCAGCTGCGCTCCAACTTCCTTTTCCTGAACTACTCAAGGGTTTTCAACTTTCCCAGGGTTGGTTGGTTTCGTTGTTTGGTAGCTAGGAGCCTGACTACATGGCTTCAAGGCTAAATGGCCACAGGTGCCCAGGCTATTTGGCTTGCTGGAGGCTTCATTCATTAGGACACTCAAAAAGCCTGCTGATCTGAACCATGGACTTCAGGAGAAGCCTGAGCTTCACAAAGCTTCCTTTGACAAAGGGCACTCCATCAACAAGTGCCTTCTTCTTCTGGGACAAGCACAATGGAGAAGCTGGGGAAATGGCTAATCGGTGCCAGTCCCAGCTGATTCAACCCTTTCTGCTGAGCCTCTCTTCCTTCCCTCCGTGGCCACAAAAAGCTCAGCTGAAAACAAGCCATAACCCTTCATGAGGAAGCTCTTCAGTGGGTTGATTTCCAAAGGTGCTGCCTGAGGATAGAAGGAAGGACTTCCCCAAAAGGTCCCCAGGGAGGTACCTGAACTAAAGAAAGAGTCCATGCTGTATCCACACCTGCTCTTACCCAGCTCTCTTTGTGGTCCCAGGATGGCTCCGATCTGAATAGAGCTCAACAGGTGGAACTGCATAAGGAGGATACCAGCAGAGACCAGCTTGACAATAGGAAAGAACTTCCTTGGGGAGCAAAATTGGAACTGCCACCTATGGTCATAGAGCCAGACAGGTAGTGGAGAGATTTCTATCATTTCCATTGCCTGAGAGGGATGTCCAATAATAATTCCTTTCTTGGCTTCTATTTTTAATATTAAAGGGATTTCTCAACCCCAGGATGAATATTTTTTTCTTTTAGATGTTAATTATATTGTTTTAAAATGTTAATTCTATTCATCGATGCCAGTCAAGTTATTTCTTTTTTTTAAAACCTTATATATATACTGTATATTATATATATGTATATGTATATGTATATATATGTATATGTATATGTATATATATGTATATATATATATATATATATACTGTGTATTGGCTCCAAGGCAGAAGAGTGGTAAGGGCTAGGCAATGGGGGTCAAGTGACTTGCCCAGGTTCACACAGCTGGGAAGTGGCTGAAGCCGGATTCGAACCTAGGACCTCCCACCTCTAGGCTTGGCTCTCAATCCACTGAGCTACCCAGCCGCCCACCCACCCCCTTAGGATTCTTTACAATATCTAATGATAAATGGTTCTCACGATCAATTTAAGTGTTCATTGAGGAACTTTGTATGGAAATTGAAGTTATGGATCACAAACAAGAGGAAATAATCTCAAACTACAACTCTGCTGTGACTCAGTAATAGTCGCCTTTAGATATTCCATTTTCAAAGAGCCATCATGGAAGTGATGAATGAGACACAGTGACTCCAAAAGCAAATGTTGACAGCAGTAATAGAAAGTACAGATTTTGGTTGGCTTGTAGTACTTGCCCAGAGTTAGAAAATGAAGAAAAGTCTGGGGTCAGATTTGAACCTACGACCTCTGGTCTTGAGGCCCAGCTCTCTGTCCACTGAGCCACTCAGCTGCGCTCCAACTTCCTTTTCCTGAACTACTCAAGGGTTTTCAACTTTCCCAGGGTTGGTTGGTTTCGTTGTTTGGTAGCTAGGAGCCTGACTACATGGCTTCAAGGCTAAATGGCCACAGGTGCCCAGGCTATTTGGCTTGCTGGAGGCTTCATTCATTAGGACACTCAAAAAGCCTGCTGATCTGAACCATGGACTTCAGGAGAAGCCTGAGCTTCACAAAGCTTCCTTTGACAAAGGGCACTCCATCAACAAGTGCCTTCTTCTTCTGGGACAAGCACAATGGAGAAGCTGGGGAAATGGCTAATCGGTGCCAGTCCCAGCTGATTCAACCCTTTCTGCTGAGCCTCTCTTCCTTCCCTCCGTGGCCACAAAAAGCTCAGCTGAAAACAAGCCATAACCCTTCATGAGGAAGCTCTTCAGTGGGTTGATTTCCAAAGGTGCTGCCTGAGGATAGAAGGAAGGACTTCCCCAAAAGGTCCCCAGGGAGGTACCTGAACTAAAGAAAGAGTCCATGCTGTATCCACACCTGCTCTTACCCAGCTCTCTTTGTGGTCCCAGGATGGCTCCGATCTGAATAGAGCTCAACAGGTGGAACTGCATAAGGAGGATACCAGCAGAGACCAGCTTGACAATAGGAAAGAACTTCCTTGGGGAGCAAAATTGGAACTGCCACCTATGGTCATAGAGCCAGACAGGTAGTGGAGAGATTTCTATCATTTCCATTGCCTGAGAGGGATGTCCAATAATAATTCCTTTCTTGGCTTCTATTTTTAATATTAAAGGGATTTCTCAACCCCAGGATGAATATTTTTTTCTTTTAGATGTTAATTATATTGTTTTAAAATGTTAATTCTATTCATCGATGCCAGTCAAGTTATTTCTTTTTTTTAAACCCTTATATATATACTGTATATTATATATATGTATATGTATATGTATATATATGTATATGTATATGTATATATATGTATATATATATACTGTGTATTGGCTCCAAGGCAGAAGAGTGGTAAGGGCTAGGCAATGGGGGTCAAGTGACTTGCCCAGGTTCACACAGCTGGGAAGTGGCTGAAGCCGGATTCGAACCTAGGACCTCCCACCTCTAGGCTTGGCTCTCAATCCACTGAGCTACCCAGCCGCCCAATCCACTGAGCTACCCAGCCGCCCACCCACCCCCTTAGGATTCTTTACAATATCTAATGATAAATGGTTCTCACGATCAATTTAAGTGTTCATTGAGGAACTTTGTATGGAAATTGAAGTTATGGATCACAAACAAGAGGAAATAATCTCAAACTACAACTCTGCTGTGACTCAGTAATAGTCGCCTTTAGATATTCCATTTTCAAAGAGCCATCATGGAAGTGATGAATGAGACACAGTGACTCCAAAAGCAAATGTTGACAGCAGTAATAGAAAGTACAGATTTTGGTTGGCTTGTAGTACTTGCCCAGAGTTAGAAAATGAAGAAAAGTCTGGGGTCAGATTTGAACCTACGACCTCTGGTCTTGAGGCCCAGCTCTCTGTCCACTGAGCCACTCAGCTGCGCTCCAACTTCCTTTTCCTGAACTACTCAAGGGTTTTCAACTTTCCCAGGGTTGGTTGGTTCCGTTGTTTGGTAGCTAGGAGCCTGACTACATGGCTTCAAGGCTAAATGGCCACAGGTGCCCAGGCTATTTGGCTTGCTGGAGGCTTCATTCATTAGGACACTCAAAAAGCCTGCTGATCTGAACCATGGACTTCAGGAGAAGCCTGAGCTTCACAAAGCTTCCTTTGACAAAGGGCACTCCATCAACAAGTGCCTTCTTCTTCTGGGACAAGCACAATGGAGAAGCTGGGGAAATGGCTAATCGGTGCCAGTCCCAGCTGATTCAACCCTTTCTGCTGAGCCTCTCTTCCTTCCCTCCGTGGCCACAAAAAGCTCAGCTGAAAACAAGCCATAACCCTTCATGAGGAAGCTCTTCAGTGGGTTGATTTCCAAAGGTGCTGCCTGAGGATAGAAGGAAGGACTTCCCCAAAAGGTCCCCAGGGAGGTACCTGAACTAAAGAAAGAGTCCATGCTGTATCCACACCTGCTCTTACCCAGCTCTCTTTGTGGTCCCAGGATGGCTCCGATCTGAATAGAGCTCAACAGGTGGAACTGCATAAGGAGGATACCAGCAGAGACCAGCTTGACAATAGGAAAGAACTTCCTTGGGGAGCAAAATTGGAACTGCCACCTATGGTCATAGAGCCAGACAGGTAGTGGAGAGATTTCTATCATTTCCATTGCCTGAGAGGGATGTCCAATAATAATTCCTTTCTTGGCTTCTATTTTTAATATTAAAGGGATTTCTCAACCCCAGGATGAATATTTTTTTCTTTTAGATGTTAATTATATTGTTTTAAAATGTTAATTCTATTCATCGATGCCAGTCAAGTTATTTCTTTTTTTTAAACCCTTATATATATACTGTATATTATATATATGTATATGTATATGTATATATATGTATATGTATATGTATATATATGTATATATATATACTGTGTATTGGCTCCAAGGCAGAAGAGTGGTAAGGGCTAGGCAATGGGGGTCAAGTGACTTGCCCAGGTTCACACAGCTGGGAAGTGGCTGAAGCCGGATTCGAACCTAGGACCTCCCACCTCTAGGCTTGGCTCTCAATCCACTGAGCTACCCAGCCGCCCACCCACCCCCTTAGGATTCTTTACAATATCTAATGATAAATGGTTCTCACGCTCAATTTAAGTGTTCATTGAGGAACTTTGTATGGAAATTGAAGTTATGGATCACAAACAAGAGGAAATAATCTCAAACTACAACTCTGCTGTGACTCAGTAATAGTCGCCTTTAGATATTCCATTTTCAAAGAGCCATCATGGAAGTGATGAATGAGACACAGTGACTCCAAAAGCAAATGTTGACAGCAGTAATAGAAAGTACAGATTTTGGTTGGCTTGTAGTACTTGCCCAGAGTTAGAAAATGAAGAAAAGTCTGGGGTCAGATTTGAACCTACGACCTCTGGTCTTGAGGCCCAGCTCTCTGTCCACTGAGCCACTCAGCTGCGCTCCAACTTCCTTTTCCTGAACTACTCAAGGGTTTTCAACTTTCCCAGGGTTGGTTGGTTTCGTTGTTTGGTAGCTAGGAGCCTGACTACATGGCTTCAAGGCTAAATGGCCACAGGTGCCCAGGCTATTTGGCTTGCTGGAGGCTTCATTCATTAGGACACTCAAAAAGCCTGCTGATCTGAACCATGGACTTCAGGAGAAGCCTGAGCTTCACAAAGCTTCCTTTGACAAAGGGCACTCCATCAACAAGTGCCTTCTTCTTCTGGGACAAGCACAATGGAGAAGCTGGGGAAATGGCTAATCGGTGCCAGTCCCAGCTGATTCAACCCTTTCTGCTGAGCCTCTCTTCCTTCCCTCCGTGGCCACAAAAAGCTCAGCTGAAAACAAGCCATAACCCTTCATGAGGAAGCTCTTCAGTGGGTTGATTTCCAAAGGTGCTGCCTGAGGATAGAAGGAAGGACTTCCCCAAAAGGTCCCCAGGGAGGTACCTGAACTAAAGAAAGAGTCCATGCTGTATCCACACCTGCTCTTACCCAGCTCTCTTTGTGGTCCCATGATCTGGGACCGATCTGAATAGAGCTCAACAGGTGGAACTGCATAAGGAGGATACCAGCAGAGACCAGCTTGACAATAGGAAAGAACTTCCTTGGGGAGCAAAATTGGAACTGCCACCTATGGTCATAGAGCCAGACAGGTAGTGGAGAGATTTCTATCATTTCCATTGCCTGAGAGGGATGTCCAATAATAATTCCTTTCTTGGCTTCTATTTTTAATATTAAAGGGATTTCTCAACCCCAGGATGAATATTTTTTTCTTTTAGATGTTAATTATATTGTTTTAAAATGTTAATTCTATTCATCGATGCCAGTCAAGTTATTTCTTTTTTTTAAACCCTTATATATATACTGTATATTATATATATGTATATGTATATGTATATATCTGTATATCTATATGTATATGTATATGTATATATATGTATATATATATATATATATATATACTGTGTATTGGCTCCAAGGCAGAAGAGTGGTAAGGGCTAGGCAATGGGGGTCAAGTGACTTGCCCAGGTTCACACAGCTGGGAAGTGGCTGAAGCCGGATTCGAACCTAGGACCTCCCACCTCTAGGCTTGGCTCTCAATCCACTGAGCTACCCAGCCGCCCACCCACCCCCTTAGGATTCTTTACAATATCTAATGATAAATGGTTCTCACGATCAATTTAAGTGTTCATTGAGGAACTTTGTATGGAAATTGAAGTTATGGATCACGAACAAGAGGAAATAATCTCAAACTACAACTCTGCTGTGACTCAGTAATAGTCGCCTTTAGATATTCCATTTTCAAAGAGCCATCATGGAAGTGATGAATGAGACACAGTGACTCCAAAAGCAAATGTTGACAGCAGTAATAGAAAGTACAGATTTTGGTTGGCTTGTAGTACTTGCCCAGAGTTAGAAAATGAAGAAAAGTCTGGGGTCAGATTTGAACCTACGACCTCTGGTCTTGAGGCCCAGCTCTCTGTCCACTGAGCCACTCAGCTGCGCTCCAACTTCCTTTTCCTGAACTACTCAAGGGTTTTCAACTTTCCCAGGGTTGGTTGGTTTCGTTGTTTGGTAGCTAGGAGCCTGACTACATGGCTTCAAGGCTAAATGGCCACAGGTGCCCAGGCTATTTGGCTTGCTGGAGGCTTCATTCATTAGGACACTCAAAAAGCCTGCTGATCTGAACCATGGACTTCAGGAGAAGCCTGAGCTTCACAAAGCTTCCTTTGACAAAGGGCACTCCATCAACAAGTGCCTTCTTCTTCTGGGACAAGCACAATGGAGAAGCTGGGGAAATGGCTAATCGGTGCCAGTCCCAGCTGATTCAACCCTTTCTGCTGAGCCTCTCTTCCTTCCCTCTGTGGCCACAAAAAGCTCAGCTGAAAACAAGCCATAAGCCTTCATGAGGAAGTTCTTCAGTGGGTTGATTTCCAAAGGTGCTGCCTGAGGATAGAAGGAAGGACTTCCCCAAAAGGTCCCCAGGGAGGTACCTGAACTAAAGAAAGAGTCCATGCTGTATCCACACCTGCTCTTACCCAGCTCTCTTTGTGGTCCCAGGATGGCTCCGATCTGAATAGAGCTCAACAGGTGGAACTGCATAAGGAGGATACCAGCAGAGACCAGCTTGACAATAGGAAAGAACTTCCTTGGGGAGCAAAATTGGAACTGCCACCTATGGTCATAGAGCCAGACAGGTAGTGGAGAGATTTCTATCATTTCCATTGCCTGAGAGGGATGTCCAATAATAATTCCTTTCTTGGCTTCTATTTTTAATATTAAAGGGATTTCTCAACCCCAGGATGAATATTTTTTTCTTTTAGATGTTAATTATATTGTTTTAAAATGTTAATTCTATTCATCGATGCCAGTCAAGTTATTTCTTTTTTTTAAACCCTTATATATATACTGTATATTATATATATGTATATGTATATGTATATATCTGTATATGTATATGTATATGTATATGTATATATATGTATATATATATATATATATACTGTGTATTGGCTCCAAGGCAGAAGAGTGGTAAGGGCTAGGCAATGGGGGTCAAGTGACTTGCCCAGGTTCACACAGCTGGGAAGTGGCTGAAGCCGGATTCGAACCTAGGACCTCCCACCTCTAGGCTTGGCTCTCAATCCACTGAGCTACCCAGCCGCCCAATCCACTGAGCTACCCAGCCGCCCACCCACCCCCTTAGGATTCTTTACAATATCTAATGATAAATGGTTCTCACGATCAATTTAAGTGTTCATTGAGGAACTTTGTATGGAAATTGAAGTTATGGATCACGAACAAGAGGAAATAATCTCAAACTACAACTCTGCTGTGACTCAGTAATAGTCGCCTTTAGATATTCCATTTTCAAAGAGCCATCATGGAAGTGATGAATGAGACACAGTGACTCCAAAAGCAAATGTTGACAGCAGTAATAGAAAGTACAGATTTTGGTTGGCTTGTAGTACTTGCCCAGAATTAGAAAATGAAGAAAAGTCTGGGGTCAGATTTGAACCTACGACCTCTGGTCTTGAGGCCCAGCTCTCTGTCCACTGAGCCACTCAGCTGCGCTCCAACTTCCTTTTCCTGAACTACTCAAGGGTTTTCAACTTTCCCAGGGTTGGTTGGTTTCGTTGTTTGGTAGCTAGGAGCCTGACTACATGGCTTCAAGGCTAAATGGCCACAGGTGCCCAGGCTATTTGGCTTGCTGGAGGCTTCATTCATTAGGACACTCAAAAAGCCTGCTGATCTGAACCATGGACTTCAGGAGAAGCCTGAGCTTCACAAAGCTTCCTTTGACAAAGGGCACTCCATCAACAAGTGCCTTCTTCTTCTGGGACAAGCACAATAGAGAAGCTGGGGAAATGGCTAATCGGTGCCAGTCCCAGCTGATTCAACCCTTTCTGCTGAGCCTCTCTTCCTTCCCTCCGTGGCCACAAAAAGCTCAGCTGAAAACAAGCCATAACCCTTCATGAGGAAGCTCTTCAGTGGGTTGATTTCCAAAGGTGCTGCCTGAGGATAGAAGGAAGGACTTCCCCAAAAGGTCCCCAGGGAGGTACCTGAACTAAAGAAAGAGTCCATGCTGTATCCACACCTGCTCTTACCCAGCTCTCTTTGTGGTCCCAGGATGGCTCCGATCTGAATAGAGCTCAACAGGTGGAACTGCATAAGGAGGATACCAGCAGAGACCAGCTTGACAATAGGAAAGAACTTCCTTGGGGAGCAAAATTGGAACTGCCACCTATGGTCATAGAGCCAGACAGGTAGTGGAGAGATTTCTATCATTTCCATTGCCTGAGAGGGATGTCCAATAATAATTCCTTTCTTGGCTTCTATTTTTAATATTAAAGGGATTTCTCAACCCCAGGATGAATATTTTTTTCTTTTAGATGTTAATTATATTGTTTTAAAATGTTAATTCTATTCATCGATGCCAGTCAAGTTATTTCTTTTTTTTAAAACCTTATATATATACTGTATATTATATATATGTATATGTATATGTATATATCTGTATATGTATATGTATATATATGTATATATATATATATATACTGTGTATTGGCTCCAAGGCAGAAGAGTGGTAAGGGCTAGGCAATGGGGGTCAAGTGACTTGCCCAGGTTCACACAGCTGGGAAGTGGCTGAAGCCGGATTCGAACCTAGGACCTCCCACCTCTAGGCTTGGCTCTCAATCCACTGAGCTACCCAGCCGCCCACCCACCCCCTTAGGATTCTTTACAATATCTAATGATAAATGGTTCTCACGATCAATTTAAGTGTTCATTGAGGAACTTTGTATGGAAATTGAAGTTATGGATCACGAACAAGAGGAAATAATCTCAAACTACAACTCTGCTGTGACTCAGTAATAGTCGCCTTTAGATATTCCATTTTCAAAGAGCCATCATGGAAGTGATGAATGAGACACAGTGACTCCAAAAGCAAATGTTGACAGCAGTAATAGAAAGTACAGATTTTGGTTGGCTTGTAGTACTTGCCCAGAGTTAGAAAATGAAGAAAAGTCTGGGGTCAGATTTGAACCTACGACCTCTGGTCTTGAGGCCCAGCTCTCTGTCCACTGAGCCACTCAGCTGCGCTCCAACTTCCTTTTCCTGAACTACTCAAGGGTTTTCAACTTTCCCAGGGTTGGTTGGTTTCGTTGTTTGGTAGCTAGGAGCCTGACTACATGGCTTCAAGGCTAAATGGCCACAGGTGCCCAGGCTATTTGGCTTGCTGGAGGCTTCATTCATTAGGACACTCAAAAAGCCTGCTGATCTGAACCATGGACTTCAGGAGAAGCCTGAGCTTCACAAAGCTTCCTTTGACAAAGGGCACTCCATCAACAAGTGCCTTCTTCTTCTGGGACAAGCACAATGGAGAAGCTGGGGAAATGGCTAATCGGTGCCAGTCCCAGCTGATTCAACCCTTTCTGCTGAGCCTCTCTTCCTTCCCTCTGTGGCCACAAAAAGCTCAGCTGAAAACAAGCCATAAGCCTTCATGAGGAAGTTCTTCAGTGGGTTGATTTCCAAAGGTGCTGCCTGAGGATAGAAGGAAGGACTTCCCCAAAAGGTCCCCAGGGAGGTACCTGAACTAAAGAAAGAGTCCATGCTGTATCCACACCTGCTCTTACCCAGCTCTCTTTGTGGTCCCAGGATGGCTCCGATCTGAATAGAGCTCAACAGGTGGAACTGCATAAGGAGGATACCAGCAGAGACCAGCTTGACAATAGGAAAGAACTTCCTTGGGGAGCAAAATTGGAACTGCCACCTATGGTCATAGAGCCAGACAGGTAGTGGAGAGATTTCTATCATTTCCATTGCCTGAGAGGGATGTCCAATAATAATTCCTTTCTTGGCTTCTATTTTTAATATTAAAGGGATTTCTCAACCCCAGGATGAATATTTTTTTCTTTTAGATGTTAATTATATTGTTTTAAAATGTTAATTCTATTCATCGATGCCAGTCAAGTTATTTCTTTTTTTTAAACCCTTATATATATACTGTATATTATATATATGTATATGTATATGTATATATCTGTATATGTATATGTATATGTATATGTATATATATGTATATATATATATATATATACTGTGTATTGGCTCCAAGGCAGAAGAGTGGTAAGGGCTAGGCAATGGGGGTCAAGTGACTTGCCCAGGTTCACACAGCTGGGAAGTGGCTGAAGCCGGATTCGAACCTAGGACCTCCCACCTCTAGGCTTGGCTCTCAATCCACTGAGCTACCCAGCCGCCCAATCCACTGAGCTACCCAGCCGCCCACCCACCCCCTTAGGATTCTTTACAATATCTAATGATAAATGGTTCTCACGATCAATTTAAGTGTTCATTGAGGAACTTTGTATGGAAATTGAAGTTATGGATCACGAACAAGAGGAAATAATCTCAAACTACAACTCTGCTGTGACTCAGTAATAGTCGCCTTTAGATATTCCATTTTCAAAGAGCCATCATGGAAGTGATGAATGAGACACAGTGACTCCAAAAGCAAATGTTGACAGCAGTAATAGAAAGTACAGATTTTGGTTGGCTTGTAGTACTTGCCCAGAATTAGAAAATGAAGAAAAGTCTGGGGTCAGATTTGAACCTACGACCTCTGGTCTTGAGGCCCAGCTCTCTGTCCACTGAGCCACTCAGCTGCGCTCCAACTTCCTTTTCCTGAACTACTCAAGGGTTTTCAACTTTCCCAGGGTTGGTTGGTTTCGTTGTTTGGTAGCTAGGAGCCTGACTACATGGCTTCAAGGCTAAATGGCCACAGGTGCCCAGGCTATTTGGCTTGCTGGAGGCTTCATTCATTAGGACACTCAAAAAGCCTGCTGATCTGAACCATGGACTTCAGGAGAAGCCTGAGCTTCACAAAGCTTCCTTTGACAAAGGGCACTCCATCAACAAGTGCCTTCTTCTTCTGGGACAAGCACAATAGAGAAGCTGGGGAAATGGCTAATCGGTGCCAGTCCCAGCTGATTCAACCCTTTCTGCTGAGCCTCTCTTCCTTCCCTCCGTGGCCACAAAAAGCTCAGCTGAAAACAAGCCATAACCCTTCATGAGGAAGCTCTTCAGTGGGTTGATTTCCAAAGGTGCTGCCTGAGGATAGAAGGAAGGACTTCCCCAAAAGGTCCCCAGGGAGGTACCTGAACTAAAGAAAGAGTCCATGCTGTATCCACACCTGCTCTTACCCAGCTCTCTTTGTGGTCCCAGGATGGCTCCGATCTGAATAGAGCTCAACAGGTGGAACTGCATAAGGAGGATACCAGCAGAGACCAGCTTGACAATAGGAAAGAACTTCCTTGGGGAGCAAAATTGGAACTGCCACCTATGGTCATAGAGCCAGACAGGTAGTGGAGAGATTTCTATCATTTCCATTGCCTGAGAGGGATGTCCAATAATAATTCCTTTCTTGGCTTCTATTTTTAATATTAAAGGGATTTCTCAACCCCAGGATGAATATTTTTTTCTTTTAGATGTTAATTATATTGTTTTAAAATGTTAATTCTATTCATCGATGCCAGTCAAGTTATTTCTTTTTTTTAAAACCTTATATATATACTGTATATTATATATATGTATATGTATATGTATATATCTGTATATGTATATGTATATATATGTATATATATATATATATACTGTGTATTGGCTCCAAGGCAGAAGAGTGGTAAGGGCTAGGCAATGGGGGTCAAGTGACTTGCCCAGGTTCACACAGCTGGGAAGTGGCTGAAGCCGGATTCGAACCTAGGACCTCCCACCTCTAGGCTTGGCTCTCAATCCACTGAGCTACCCAGCCGCCCACCCACCCCCTTAGGATTCTTTACAATATCTAATGATAAATGGTTCTCACGATCAATTTAAGTGTTCATTGAGGAACTTTGTATGGAAATTGAAGTTATGGATCACGAACAAGAGGAAATAATCTCAAACTACAACTCTGCTGTGACTCAGTAATAGTCGCCTTTAGATATTCCATTTTCAAAGAGCCATCATGGAAGTGATGAATGAGACACAGTGACTCCAAAAGCAAATGTTGACAGCAGTAATAGAAAGTACAGATTTTGGTTGGCTTGTAGTACTTGCCCAGAGTTAGAAAATGAAGAAAAGTCTGGGGTCAGATTTGAACCTACGACCTCTGGTCTTGAGGCCCAGCTCTCTGTCCACTGAGCCACTCAGCTGCGCTCCAACTTCCTTTTCCTGAACTACTCAAGGGTTTTCAACTTTCCCAGGGTTGGTTTGTTTCGTTGTTTGGTAGCTAGGAGCCTGACTACATGGCTTCAAGGCTAAATGGCCACAGGTGCCCAGGCTATTTGGCTTGCTGGAGGCTTCATTCATTAGGACACTCAAAAAGCCTGCTGATCTGAACCATGGACTTCAGGAGAAGCCTGAGCTTCACAAAGCTTCCTTTGACAAAGGGCACTCCATCAACAAGTGCCTTCTTCTTCTGGGACAAGCACAATGGAGAAGCTGGGGAAATGGCTAATCGGTGCCAGTCCCAGCTGATTCAACCCTTTCTGCTGAGCCTCTCTTCCTTCCCTCTGTGGCCACAAAAAGCTCAGCTGAAAACAAGCCATAACCCTTCATGAGGAAGCTCTTCAGTGGGTTGATTTCCAAAGGTGCTGCCTGAGGATAGAAGGAAGGACTTCCCAAAAAGGTCCCCAGGGAGGTACCTGAACTAAAGAAAGAGTCCATGCTGTATCCACACCTGCTCTTACCCAGCTCTCTTTGTGGTCCCAGGATGGCTCCGATCTGAATAGAGCTCAACAGGTGGAACTGCATAAGGAGGATACCAGCAGAGACCAGCTTGACAATAGGAAAGAACTTCCTTGGGGAGCAAAATTGGAACTGCCACCTATGGTCATAGAGCCAGACAGGTAGTGGAGAGATTTCTATCATTTCCATTGCCTGAGAGGGATGTCCAATAATAATTCCTTTCTTGGCTTCTATTTTTAATATTAAAGGGATTTCTCAACCCCAGGATGAATATTTTTTTCTTTTAGATGTTAATTATATTGTTTTAAAATGTTAATTCTATTCATCGATGCCAGTCAAGTTATTTCTTTTTTTTAAACCCTTATATATATTCTGTATATTATATATATGTATATGTATATATCTGTATATGTATATGTATATGTATATGTATATATATGTATATATATATATATATATATACTGTGTATTGGCTCCAAGGCAGAAGAGTGGTAAGGGCTAGGCAATGGGGGTCAAGTGACTTGCCCAGGTTCACACAGCTGGGAAGTGGCTGAAGCCGGATTCGAACCTAGGACCTCCCACCTCTAGGCTTGGCTCTCAATCCACTGAGCTACCCAGCCGCCCACCCACCCCCTTAGGATTCTTTACAATATCTAATGATAAATGGTTCTCACGATCAATTTAAGTGTTCATTGAGGAACTTTGTATGGAAATTGAAGTTATGGATCACGAACAAGAGGAAATAATCTCAAACTACAACTCTGCTGTGACTCAGTAATAGTCGCCTTTAGATATTCCATTTTCAAAGAGCCATCATGGAAGTGATGAATGAGACACAGTGACTCCAAAAGCAAATGTTGACAGCAGTAATAGAAAGTACAGATTTTGGTTGGCTTGTAGTACTTGCCCAGAATTAGAAAATGAAGAAAAGTCTGGGGTCAGATTTGAACCTACGACCTCTGGTCTTGAGGCCCAGCTCTCTGTCCACTGAGCCACTCAGCTGCGCTCCAACTTCCTTTTCCTGAACTACTCAAGGGTTTTCAACTTTCCCAGGGTTGGTTGGTTTCGTTGTTTGGTAGCTAGGAGCCTGACTACATGGCTTCAAGGCTAAATGGCCACAGGTGCCCAGGCTATTTGGCTTGCTGGAGGCTTCATTCATTAGGACACTCAAAAAGCCTGCTGATCTGAACCATGGACTTCAGGAGAAGCCTGAGCTTCACAAAGCTTCCTTTGACAAAGGGCACTCCATCAACAAGTGCCTTCTTCTTCTGGGACAAGCACAATAGAGAAGCTGGGGAAATGGCTAATCGGTGCCAGTCCCAGCTGATTCAACCCTTTCTGCTGAGCCTCTCTTCCTTCCCTCCGTGGCCACAAAAAGCTCAGCTGAAAACAAGCCATAACCCTTCATGAGGAAGCTCTTCAGTGGGTTGATTTCCAAAGGTGCTGCCTGAGGATAGAAGGAAGGACTTCCCCAAAAGGTCCCCAGGGAGGTACCTGAACTAAAGAAAGAGTCCATGCTGTATCCACACCTGCTCTTACCCAGCTCTCTTTGTGGTCCCAGGATGGCTCCGATCTGAATAGAGCTCAACAGGTGGAACTGCATAAGGAGGATACCAGCAGAGACCAGCTTGACAATAGGAAAGAACTTCCTTGGGGAGCAAAATTGGAACTGCCACCTATGGTCATAGAGCCAGACAGGTAGTGGAGAGATTTCTATCATTTCCATTGCCTGAGAGGGATGTCCAATAATAATTCCTTTCTTGGCTTCTATTTTTAATATTAAAGGGATTTCTCAACCCCAGGATGAATATTTTTTTCTTTTAGATGTTAATTATATTGTTTTAAAATGTTAATTCTATTCATCGATGCCAGTCAAGTTATTTCTTTTTTTTAAAACCTTATATATATACTGTATATTATATATATGTATATGTATATGTATATATCTGTATATGTATATGTATATATATGTATATATATATATATATACTGTGTATTGGCTCCAAGGCAGAAGAGTGGTAAGGGCTAGGCAATGGGGGTCAAGTGACTTGCCCAGGTTCACACAGCTGGGAAGTGGCTGAAGCCGGATTCGAACCTAGGACCTCCCACCTCTAGGCTTGGCTCTCAATCCACTGAGCTACCCAGCCGCCCACCCACCCCCTTAGGATTCTTTACAATATCTAATGATAAATGGTTCTCACGATCAATTTAAGTGTTCATTGAGGAACTTTGTATGGAAATTGAAGTTATGGATCACGAACAAGAGGAAATAATCTCAAACTACAACTCTGCTGTGACTCAGTAATAGTCGCCTTTAGATATTCCATTTTCAAAGAGCCATCATGGAAGTGATGAATGAGACACAGTGACTCCAAAAGCAAATGTTGACAGCAGTAATAGAAAGTACAGATTTTGGTTGGCTTGTAGTACTTGCCCAGAGTTAGAAAATGAAGAAAAGTCTGGGGTCAGATTTGAACCTACGACCTCTGGTCTTGAGGCCCAGCTCTCTGTCCACTGAGCCACTCAGCTGCGCTCCAACTTCCTTTTCCTGAACTACTCAAGGGTTTTCAACTTTCCCAGGGTTGGTTGGTTTCGTTGTTTGGTAGCTAGGAGCCTGACTACATGGCTTCAAGGCTAAATGGCCACAGGTGCCCAGGCTATTTGGCTTGCTGGAGGCTTCATTCATTAGGACACTCAAAAAGCCTGCTGATCTGAACCATGGACTTCAGGAGAAGCCTGAGCTTCACAAAGCTTCCTTTGACAAAGGGCACTCCATCAACAAGTGCCTTCTTCTTCTGGGACAAGCACAATGGAGAAGCTGGGGAAATGGCTAATCGGTGCCAGTCCCAGCTGATTCAACCCTTTCTGCTGAGCCTCTCTTCCTTCCCTCCGTGGCCACAAAAAGCTCAGCTGAAAACAAGCCATAAGCCTTCATGAGGAAGTTCTTCAGTGGGTTGATTTCCAAAGGTGCTGCCTGAGGATAGAAGGAAGGACTTCCCCAAAAGGTCCCCAGGGAGGTACCTGAACTAAAGAAAGAGTCCATGCTGTATCCACACCTGCTCTTACCCAGCTCTCTTTGTGGTCCCAGGATGGCTCCGATCTGAATAGAGCTCAACAGGTGGAACTGCATAAGGAGGATACCAGCAGAGACCAGCTTGACAATAGGAAAGAACTTCCTTGGGGAGCAAAATTGGAACTGCCACCTATGGTCATAGAGCCAGACAGGTAGTGGAGAGATTTCTATCATTTCCATTGCCTGAGAGGGATGTCCAATAATAATTCCTTTCTTGGCTTCTATTTTTAATATTAAAGGGATTTCTCAACCCCAGGATGAATATTTTTTTCTTTTAGATGTTAATTATATTGTTTTAAAATGTTAATTCTATTCATCGATGCCAGTCAAGTTATTTCTTTTTTTTAAACCCTTATATATATACTGTATATTATATATATGTATATGTATATGTATATATCTGTATATGTATATGTATATGTATATGTATATATATGTATATATATATATATATATACTGTGTATTGGCTCCAAGGCAGAAGAGTGGTAAGGGCTAGGCAATGGGGGTCAAGTGACTTGCCCAGGTTCACACAGCTGGGAAGTGGCTGAAGCCGGATTCGAACCTAGGACCTCCCACCTCTAGGCTTGGCTCTCAATCCACTGAGCTACCCAGCCGCCCAATCCACTGAGCTACCCAGCCGCCCACCCACCCCCTTAGGATTCTTTACAATATCTAATGATAAATGGTTCTCACGATCAATTTAAGTGTTCATTGAGGAACTTTGTATGGAAATTGAAGTTATGGATCACGAACAAGAGGAAATAATCTCAAACTACAACTCTGCTGTGACTCAGTAATAGTCGCCTTTAGATATTCCATTTTCAAAGAGCCATCATGGAAGTGATGAATGAGACACAGTGACTCCAAAAGCAAATGTTGACAGCAGTAATAGAAAGTACAGATTTTGGTTGGCTTGTAGTACTTGCCCAGAATTAGAAAATGAAGAAAAGTCTGGGGTCAGATTTGAACCTACGACCTCTGGTCTTGAGGCCCAGCTCTCTGTCCACTGAGCCACTCAGCTGCGCTCCAACTTCCTTTTCCTGAACTACTCAAGGGTTTTCAACTTTCCCAGGGTTGGTTGGTTTCGTTGTTTGGTAGCTAGGAGCCTGACTACATGGCTTCAAGGCTAAATGGCCACAGGTGCCCAGGCTATTTGGCTTGCTGGAGGCTTCATTCATTAGGACACTCAAAAAGCCTGCTGATCTGAACCATGGACTTCAGGAGAAGCCTGAGCTTCACAAAGCTTCCTTTGACAAAGGGCACTCCATCAACAAGTGCCTTCTTCTTCTGGGACAAGCACAATAGAGAAGCTGGGGAAATGGCTAATCGGTGCCAGTCCCAGCTGATTCAACCCTTTCTGCTGAGCCTCTCTTCCTTCCCTCCGTGGCCACAAAAAGCTCAGCTGAAAACAAGCCATAACCCTTCATGAGGAAGCTCTTCAGTGGGTTGATTTCCAAAGGTGCTGCCTGAGGATAGAAGGAAGGACTTCCCCAAAAGGTCCCCAGGGAGGTACCTGAACTAAAGAAAGAGTCCATGCTGTATCCACACCTGCTCTTACCCAGCTCTCTTTGTGGTCCCAGGATGGCTCCGATCTGAATAGAGCTCAACAGGTGGAACTGCATAAGGAGGATACCAGCAGAGACCAGCTTGACAATAGGAAAGAACTTCCTTGGGGAGCAAAATTGGAACTGCCACCTATGGTCATAGAGCCAGACAGGTAGTGGAGAGATTTCTATCATTTCCATTGCCTGAGAGGGATGTCCAATAATAATTCCTTTCTTGGCTTCTATTTTTAATATTAAAGGGATTTCTCAACCCCAGGATGAATATTTTTTTCTTTTAGATGTTAATTATATTGTTTTAAAATGTTAATTCTATTCATCGATGCCAGTCAAGTTATTTCTTTTTTTTAAAACCTTATATATATACTGTATATTATATATATGTATATGTATATGTATATATCTGTATATGTATATGTATATATATGTATATATATATATATATACTGTGTATTGGCTCCAAGGCAGAAGAGTGGTAAGGGCTAGGCAATGGGGGTCAAGTGACTTGCCCAGGTTCACACAGCTGGGAAGTGGCTGAAGCCGGATTCGAACCTAGGACCTCCCACCTCTAGGCTTGGCTCTCAATCCACTGAGCTACCCAGCCGCCCACCCACCCCCTTAGGATTCTTTACAATATCTAATGATAAATGGTTCTCACGATCAATTTAAGTGTTCATTGAGGAACTTTGTATGGAAATTGAAGTTATGGATCACGAACAAGAGGAAATAATCTCAAACTACAACTCTGCTGTGACTCAGTAATAGTCGCCTTTAGATATTCCATTTTCAAAGAGCCATCATGGAAGTGATGAATGAGACACAGTGACTCCAAAAGCAAATGTTGACAGCAGTAATAGAAAGTACAGATTTTGGTTGGCTTGTAGTACTTGCCCAGAGTTAGAAAATGAAGAAAAGTCTGGGGTCAGATTTGAACCTACGACCTCTGGTCTTGAGGCCCAGCTCTCTGTCCACTGAGCCACTCAGCTGCGCTCCAACTTCCTTTTCCTGAACTACTCAAGGGTTTTCAACTTTCCCAGGGTTGGTTTGTTTCGTTGTTTGGTAGCTAGGAGCCTGACTACATGGCTTCAAGGCTAAATGGCCACAGGTGCCCAGGCTATTTGGCTTGCTGGAGGCTTCATTCATTAGGACACTCAAAAAGCCTGCTGATCTGAACCATGGACTTCAGGAGAAGCCTGAGCTTCACAAAGCTTCCTTTGACAAAGGGCACTCCATCAACAAGTGCCTTCTTCTTCTGGGACAAGCACAATGGAGAAGCTGGGGAAATGGCTAATCGGTGCCAGTCCCAGCTGATTCAACCCTTTCTGCTGAGCCTCTCTTCCTTCCCTCTGTGGCCACAAAAAGCTCAGCTGAAAACAAGCCATAACCCTTCATGAGGAAGCTCTTCAGTGGGTTGATTTCCAAAGGTGCTGCCTGAGGATAGAAGGAAGGACTTCCCAAAAAGGTCCCCAGGGAGGTACCTGAACTAAAGAAAGAGTCCATGCTGTATCCACACCTGCTCTTACCCAGCTCTCTTTGTGGTCCCAGGATGGCTCCGATCTGAATAGAGCTCAACAGGTGGAACTGCATAAGGAGGATACCAGCAGAGACCAGCTTGACAATAGGAAAGAACTTCCTTGGGGAGCAAAATTGGAACTGCCACCTATGGTCATAGAGCCAGACAGGTAGTGGAGAGATTTCTATCATTTCCATTGCCTGAGAGGGATGTCCAATAATAATTCCTTTCTTGGCTTCTATTTTTAATATTAAAGGGATTTCTCAACCCCAGGATGAATATTTTTTTCTTTTAGATGTTAATTATATTGTTTTAAAATGTTAATTCTATTCATCGATGCCAGTCAAGTTATTTCTTTTTTTTAAACCCTTATATATATTCTGTATATTATATATATGTATATGTATATATCTGTATATGTATATGTATATGTATATGTATATATATGTATATATATATATATATATATACTGTGTATTGGCTCCAAGGCAGAAGAGTGGTAAGGGCTAGGCAATGGGGGTCAAGTGACTTGCCCAGGTTCACACAGCTGGGAAGTGGCTGAAGCCGGATTCGAACCTAGGACCTCCCACCTCTAGGCTTGGCTCTCAATCCACTGAGCTACCCAGCCGCCCACCCACCCCCTTAGGATTCTTTACAATATCTAATGATAAATGGTTCTCACGATCAATTTAAGTGTTCATTGAGGAACTTTGTATGGAAATTGAAGTTATGGATCACGAACAAGAGGAAATAATCTCAAACTACAACTCTGCTGTGACTCAGTAATAGTCGCCTTTAGATATTCCATTTTCAAAGAGCCATCATGGAAGTGATGAATGAGACACAGTGACTCCAAAAGCAAATGTTGACAGCAGTAATAGAAAGTACAGATTTTGGTTGGCTTGTAGTACTTGCCCAGAATTAGAAAATGAAGAAAAGTCTGGGGTCAGATTTGAACCTACGACCTCTGGTCTTGAGGCCCAGCTCTCTGTCCACTGAGCCACTCAGCTGCGCTCCAACTTCCTTTTCCTGAACTACTCAAGGGTTTTCAACTTTCCCAGGGTTGGTTGGTTTCGTTGTTTGGTAGCTAGGAGCCTGACTACATGGCTTCAAGGCTAAATGGCCACAGGTGCCCAGGCTATTTGGCTTGCTGGAGGCTTCATTCATTAGGACACTCAAAAAGCCTGCTGATCTGAACCATGGACTTCAGGAGAAGCCTGAGCTTCACAAAGCTTCCTTTGACAAAGGGCACTCCATCAACAAGTGCCTTCTTCTTCTGGGACAAGCACAATAGAGAAGCTGGGGAAATGGCTAATCGGTGCCAGTCCCAGCTGATTCAACCCTTTCTGCTGAGCCTCTCTTCCTTCCCTCCGTGGCCACAAAAAGCTCAGCTGAAAACAAGCCATAACCCTTCATGAGGAAGCTCTTCAGTGGGTTGATTTCCAAAGGTGCTGCCTGAGGATAGAAGGAAGGACTTCCCCAAAAGGTCCCCAGGGAGGTACCTGAACTAAAGAAAGAGTCCATGCTGTATCCACACCTGCTCTTACCCAGCTCTCTTTGTGGTCCCAGGATGGCTCCGATCTGAATAGAGCTCAACAGGTGGAACTGCATAAGGAGGATACCAGCAGAGACCAGCTTGACAATAGGAAAGAACTTCCTTGGGGAGCAAAATTGGAACTGCCACCTATGGTCATAGAGCCAGACAGGTAGTGGAGAGATTTCTATCATTTCCATTGCCTGAGAGGGATGTCCAATAATAATTCCTTTCTTGGCTTCTATTTTTAATATTAAAGGGATTTCTCAACCCCAGGATGAATATTTTTTTCTTTTAGATGTTAATTATATTGTTTTAAAATGTTAATTCTATTCATCGATGCCAGTCAAGTTATTTCTTTTTTTTAAAACCTTATATATATACTGTATATTATATATATGTATATGTATATGTATATGTATATGTATATGTATATGTATATGTATATATATGTATATATATATATATATACTGTGTATTGGCTCCAAGGCAGAAGAGTGGTAAGGGCTAGGCAATGGTGGTCAAGTGACTTGCCCAGGTTCACACAGCTGGGAAGTGGCTGAAGCCGGATTCGAACCTAGGACCTCCCACCTCTAGGCTTGGCTCTCAATCCACTGAGCTACCCAGCCGCCCAATCCACTGAGCTACCCAGCCGCCCACCCACCCCCTTAGGATTCTTTACAATATCTAATGATAAATGGTTCTCACGATCAATTTAAGTGTTCATTGAGGAACTTTGTATGGAAATTGAAGTTATGGATCACGAACAAGAGGAAATAATCTCAAACTACAACTCTGCTGTGACTCAGTAATAGTCGCCTTTAGATATTCCATTTTCAAAGAGCCATCATGGAAGTGATGAATGAGACACAGTGACTCCAAAAGCAAATGTTGACAGCAGTAATAGAAAGTACAGATTTTGGTTGGCTTGTAGTACTTGCCCAGAATTAGAAAATGAAGAAAAGTCTGGGGTCAGATTTGAACCTACGACCTCTGGTCTTGAGGCCCAGCTCTCTGTCCACTGAGCCACTCAGCTGCGCTCCAACTTCCTTTTCCTGAACTACTCAAGGGTTTTCAACTTTCCCAGGGTTGGTTGGTTTCGTTGTTTGGTAGCTAGGAGCCTGACTACATGGCTTCAAGGCTAAATGGCCACAGGTGCCCAGGCTATTTGGCTTGCTGGAGGCTTCATTCATTAGGACACTCAAAAAGCCTGCTGATCTGAACCATGGACTTCAGGAGAAGCCTGAGCTTCACAAAGCTTCCTTTGACAAAGGGCACTCCATCAACAAGTGCCTTCTTCTTCTGGGACAAGCACAATAGAGAAGCTGGGGAAATGGCTAATCGGTGCCAGTCCCAGCTGATTCAACCCTTTCTGCTGAGCCTCTCTTCCTTCCCTCCGTGGCCACAAAAAGCTCAGCTGAAAACAAGCCATAACCCTTCATGAGGAAGCTCTTCAGTGGGTTGATTTCCAAAGGTGCTGCCTGAGGATAGAAGGAAGGACTTCCCCAAAAGGTCCCCAGGGAGGTACCTGAACTAAAGAAAGAGTCCATGCTGTATCCACACCTGCTCTTACCCAGCTCTCTTTGTGGTCCCAGGATGGCTCCGATCTGAATAGAGCTCAACAGGTGGAACTGCATAAGGAGGATACCAGCAGAGACCAGCTTGACAATAGGAAAGAACTTCCTTGGGGAGCAAAATTGTAACTGCCACCTATGGTCATAGAGCCAGACAGGTAGTGGAGAGATTTCTATCATTTCCATTGCCTGAGAGGGATGTCCAATAATAATTCCTTTCTTGGCTTCTATTTTTAATATTAAAGGGATTTCTCAACCCCAGGATGAATATTTTTTTCTTTTAGATGTTAATTATATTGTTTTAAAATGTTAATTCTATTCATCGATGCCAGTCAAGTTATTTCTTTTTTTTAAACCCTTATATATATACTGTATATTATATATATGTATATGTATATGTATATATCTGTATATGTATATGTATATATATGTATATATATATATATATATACTGTGTATTGGCTCCAAGGCAGAAGAGTGGTAAGGGCTAGGCAATGGGGGTCAAGTGACTTGCCCAGGTTCACACAGCTGGGAAGTGGCTGAAGCCGGATTCGAACCTAGGACCTCCCACCTCTAGGCTTGGCTCTCAATCCACTGAGCTACCCAGCCGCCCACCCACCCCCTTAGGATTCTTTACAATATCTAATGATAAATGGTTCTCACGATCAATTTAAGTGTTCATTGAGGAACTTTGTATGGAAATTGAAGTTATGGATCACGAACAAGAGGAAATAATCTCAAACTACAACTCTGCTGTGACTCAGTAATAGTCGCCTTTAGATATTCCATTTTCAAAGAGCCATCATGGAAGTGATGAATGAGACACAGTGACTCCAAAAGCAAATGTTGACAGCAGTAATAGAAAGTACAGATTTTGGTTGGCTTGTAGTACTTGCCCAGAGTTAGAAAATGAAGAAAAGTCTGGGGTCAGATTTGAACCTACAACCTCTGGTCTTGAGGCCCAGCTCTCTGTCCACTGAGCCACTCAGCTGCGCTCCAACTTCCTTTTCCTGAACTACTCAAGGGTTTTCAACTTTCCCAGGGTTGGTTTGTTTCGTTGTTTGGTAGCTAGGAGCCTGACTACATGGCTTCAAGGCTAAATGGCCACAGGTGCCCAGGCTATTTGGCTTGCTGGAGGCTTAATTCATTAGGACACTCAAAAAGCCTGCTGATCTGAACCATGGACTTCAGGAGAAGCCTGAGCTTCACAAAGCTTCCTTTGACAAAGGGCACTCCATCAACAAGTGCCTTCTTCTTCTGGGACAAGCACAATGGAGAAGCTGGGGAAATGGCTAATCGGTGCCAGTCCCAGCTGATTCAACCCTTTCTGCTGAGCCTCTCTTCCTTCCCTCTGTGGCCACAAAAAGCTCAGCTGAAAACAAGCCATAACCCTTCATGAGGAAGCTCTTCAGTGGGTTGATTTCCAAAGGTGCTGCCTGAGGATAGAAGGAAGGACTTCACAAAAAGGTCCCCAGGAAGGTACCTGAACTAAAGAAAGAGTCCATGCTGTATCCACACCTGCTCTTACCCAGCTCTCTTTGTGGTCCCAGGATGGCTCCGATCTGAATAGAGCTCAACAGGTGGAACTGCATAAGGAGGATACCAGCAGAGACCAGCTTGACAATAGGAAAGAACTTCCTTGGGGAGCAAAATTGGAACTGCCACCTATGGTCATAGAGCCAGACAGGTAGTGGAGAGATTTCTATCATTTCCATTGCCTGAGAGGGATGTCCAATAATAATTCCTTTCTTGGCTTCTATTTTTAATATTAAAGGGATTTCTCAACCCCAGGATGAATATTTTTTTCTTTTAGATGTTAATTATATTGTTTTAAAATGTTAATTCTATTCATCGATGCCAGTCAAGTTATTTCTTTTTTTTAAACCCTTATATATATTCTGTATATTATATATATGTATATGTATATGTATATATCTGTATATGTATATGTATATGTATATGTATATATATGTATATATATATATATATATATATATATATACTGTGTATTGGCTCCAAGGCAGAAGAGTGGTAAGGGCTAGGCAATGGGGGTCAAGTGACTTGCCCAGGTTCACACAGCTGGGAAGTGGCTGAAGCCGGATTCGAACCTAGGACCTCCCACCTCTAGGCTTGGCTCTCAATCCACTGAGCTACCCAGCCGCCCACCCACCCCCTTAGGATTCTTTACAATATCTAATGATAAATGGTTCTCACGATCAATTTAAGTGTTCATTGAGGAACTTTGTATGGAAATTGAAGTTATGGATCACGAACAAGAGGAAATAATCTCAAACTACAACTCTGCTGTGACTCAGTAATAGTCGCCTTTAGATATTCCATTTTCAAAGAGCCATCATGGAAGTGATGAATGAGACACAGTGACTCCAAAAGCAAATGTTGACAGCAGTAATAGAAAGTACAGATTTTGGTTGGCTTGTAGTACTTGCCCAGAATTAGAAAATGAAGAAAAGTCTGGGGTCAGATTTGAACCTACGACCTCTGGTCTTGAGGCCCAGCTCTCTGTCCACTGAGCCACTCAGCTGCGCTCCAACTTCCTTTTCCTGAACTACTCAAGGGTTTTCAACTTTCCCAGGGTTGGTTGGTTTCGTTGTTTGGTAGCTAGGAGCCTGACTACATGGCTTCAAGGCTAAATGGCCACAGGTGCCCAGGCTATTTGGCTTGCTGGAGGCTTCATTCATTAGGACACTCAAAAAGCCTGCTGATCTGAACCATGGACTTCAGGAGAAGCCTGAGCTTCACAAAGCTTCCTTTGACAAAGGGCACTCCATCAACAAGTGCCTTCTTCTTCTGGGACAAGCACAATAGAGAAGCTGGGGAAATGGCTAATCGGTGCCAGTCCCAGCTGATTCAACCCTTTCTGCTGAGCCTCTCTTCCTTCCCTCCGTGGCCACAAAAAGCTCAGCTGAAAACAAGCCATAACCCTTCATGAGGAAGCTCTTCAGTGGGTTGATTTCCAAAGGTGCTGCCTGAGGATAGAAGGAAGGACTTCCCCAAAAGGTCCCCAGGGAGGTACCTGAACTAAAGAAAGAGTCCATGCTGTATCCACACCTGCTCTTACCCAGCTCTCTTTGTGGTCCCAGGATGGCTCCGATCTGAATAGAGCTCAACAGGTGGAACTGCATAAGGAGGATACCAGCAGAGACCAGCTTGACAATAGGAAAGAACTTCCTTGGGGAGCAAAATTGGAACTGCCACCTATGGTCATAGAGCCAGACAGGTAGTGGAGAGATTTCTATCATTTCCATTGCCTGAGAGGGATGTCCAATAATAATTCCTTTCTTGGCTTCTATTTTTAATATTAAAGGGATTTCTCAACCCCAGGATGAATATTTTTTTCTTTTAGATGTTAATTATATTGTTTTAAAATGTTAATTCTATTCATCGATGCCAGTCAAGTTATTTCTTTTTTTTAAAACCTTATATATATACTGTATATTATATATATGTATATGTATATGTATATATCTGTATATGTATATGTATATATATGTATATATATATATATACTGTGTATTGGCTCCAAGGCAGAAGAGTGGTAAGGGCTAGGCAATGGTGGTCAAGTGACTTGCCCAGGTTCACACAGCTGGGAAGTGGCTGAAGCCGGATTCGAACCTAGGACCTCCCACCTCTAGGCTTGGCTCTCAATCCACTGAGCTACCCAGCCGCCCACCCACCCCCTTAGGATTCTTTACAATATCTAATGATAAATGGTTCTCACGATCAATTTAAGTGTTCATTGAGGAACTTTGTATGGAAATTGAAGTTATGGATCACGAACAAGAGGAAATAATCTCAAACTACAACTCTGCTGTGACTCAGTAATAGTCGCCTTTAGATATTCCATTTTCAAAGAGCCATCATGGAAGTGATGAATGAGACACAGTGACTCCAAAAGCAAATGTTGACAGCAGTAATAGAAAGTACAGATTTTGGTTGGCTTGTAGTACTTGCCCAGAGTTAGAAAATGAAGAAAAGTCTGGGGTCAGATTTGAACCTACGACCTCTGGTCTTGAGGCCCAGCTCTCTGTCCACTGAGCCACTCAGCTGTGCTCCAACTTCCTTTTCCTGAACTACTCAAGGGTTTTCAACTTTCCCAGGGTTGGTTGGTTTCGTTGTTTGGTAGCTAGGAGCCTGACTACATGGCTTCAAGGCTAAATGGCCACAGGTGCCCAGGCTATTTGGCTTGCTGGAGGCTTCATTCATTAGGACACTCAAAAAGCCTGCTGATCTGAACCATGGACTTCAGGAGAAGCCTGAGCTTCACAAAGCTTCCTTTGACAAAGGGCACTCCATCAACAAGTGCCTTCTTCTTCTGGGACAAGCACAATGGAGAAGCTGGGGAAATGGCTAATCGGTGCCAGTCCCAGCTGATTCAACCCTTTCTGCTGAGCCTCTCTTCCTTCCCTCCGTGGCCACAAAAAGCTCAGCTGAAAACAAGCCATAACCCTTCATGAGGAAGCTCTTCAGTGGGTTGATTTCCAAAGGTGCTGCCTGAGGATAGAAGGAAGGACTTCCCCAAAAGGTCCCCAGGGAGGTACCTGAACTAAAGAAAGAGTCCATGCTGTATCCACACCTGCTCTTACCCAGCTCTCTTTGTGGTCCCATGATCTGGGACCGATCTGAATAGAGCTCAACAGGTGGAACTGCATAAGGAGGATACCAGCAGAGACCAGCTTGACAATAGGAAAGAACTTCCTTGGGGAGCAAAATTGGAACTGCCACCTATGGTCATAGAGCCAGACAGGTAGTGGAGAGATTTCTATCATTTCCATTGCCTGAGAGGGATGTCCAATAATAATTCCTTTCTTGGCTTCTATTTTTAATATTAAAGGGATTTCTCAACCCCAGGATGAATATTTTTTTCTTTTAGATGTTAATTATATTGTTTTAAAATGTTAATTCTATTCATCGATGCCAGTCAAGTTATTTCTTTTTTTTAAACCCTTATATATATACTGTATATTATATATATGTATATGTATATGTATATATCTGTATATGTATATGTATATGTATATATATGTATATATATATATATATATATACTGTGTATTGGCTCCAAGGCAGAAGAGTGGTAAGGGCTAGGCAATGGGGGTCAAGTGACTTGCCCAGGTTCACACAGCTGGGAAGTGGCTGAAGCCGGATTCGAACCTAGGACCTCCCACCTCTAGGCTTGGCTCTCAATCCACTGAGCTACCCAGCCGCCCAATCCACTGAGCTACCCAGCCGCCCACCCACCCCCTTAGGATTCTTTGCAATATCTAATGATAAATGGTTCTCACGATCAATTTAAGTGTTCATTGAGGAACTTTGTATGGAAATTGAAGTTATGGATCACGAACAAGAGGAAATAATCTCAAACTACAACTCTGCTGTGACTCAGTAATAGTCGCCTTTAGATATTCCATTTTCAAAGAGCCATCATGGAAGTGATGAATGAGACACAGTGACTCCAAAAGCAAATGTTGACAGCAGTAATAGAAAGTACAGATTTTGGTTGGCTTGTAGTACTTGCCCAGAGTTAGAAAATGAAGAAAAGTCTGGGGTCAGATTTGAACCTACGACCTCTGGTCTTGAGGCCCAGCTCTCTGTCCACTGAGCCACTCAGCTGCGCTCCAACTTCCTTTTCCTGAACTACTCAAGGGTTTTCAACTTTCCCAGGGTTGGTTGGTTTCGTTGTTTGGTAGCTAGGAGCCTGACTACATGGCTTCAAGGCTAAATGGCCACAGGTGCCCAGGCTATTTGGCTTGCTGGAGGCTTCATTCATTAGGACACTCAAAAAGCCTGCTGATCTGAACCATGGACTTCAGGAGAAGCCTGAGCTTCACAAAGCTTCCTTTGACAAAGGGCACTCCATCAACAAGTGCCTTCTTCTTCTGGGACAAGCACAATGGAGAAGCTGGGGAAATGGCTAATCGGTGCCAGTCCCAGCTGATTCAACCCTTTCTGCTGAGCCTCTCTTCCTTCCCTCCGTGGCCACAAAAAGCTCAGCTGAAAACAAGCCATAACCCTTCATGAGGAAGCTCTTCAGTGGGTTGATTTCCAAAGGTGCTGCCTGAGGATAGAAGGAAGGACTTCCCCAAAAGGTCCCCAGGGAGGTACCTGAACTAAAGAAAGAGTCCATGCTGTATCCACACCTGCTCTTACCCAGCTCTCTTTGTGGTCCCATGATCTGGGACCGATCTGAATAGAGCTCAACAGGTGGAACTGCATAAGGAGGATACCAGCAGAGACCAGCTTGACAATAGGAAAGAACTTCCTTGGGGAGCAAAATTGGAACTGCCACCTATGGTCATAGAGCCAGACAGGTAGTGGAGAGATTTCTATCATTTCCATTGCCTGAGAGGGATGTCCAATAATAATTCCTTTCTTGGCTTCTATTTTTAATATTAAAGGGATTTCTCAACCCCAGGATGAATATTTTTTTCTTTTAGATGTTAATTATATTGTTTTAAAATGTTAATTCTATTCATCGATGCCAGTCAAGTTATTTCTTTTTTTTAAACCCTTATATATATACTGTATATTATATATATGTATATGTATATGTATATATATGTATACTTATATGTATATATATGTATATATATACTGTGTATTTGCTCCAAGGCAGAAGAGTGGTAAGGGCTAGGCAATGGTGGTCAAGTGACTTGCCCAGGTTCACACAGCTGGGAAGTGGCTGAAGCCGGATTCGAACCTAGGACCTCCCACCTCTAGGCTTGGCTCTCAATCCACTGAGCTACCCAGCCGCCCAATCCACTGAGCAACCCAGCCGCCCACCCACCCCCTTAGGATTCTTTACAATATCTAATGATAAATGGTTCTCACGATCAATTTAAGTGTTCATTGAGGAACTTTGTATGGAAATTGAAGTTATGGATCACGAACAAGAGGAAATAATCTCAAACTACAACTCTGCTGTGACTCAGTAATAGTCGCCTTTAGATATTCCATTTTCAAAGAGCCATCATGGAAGTGATGAATGAGACACAGTGACTCCAAAAGCAAATGTTGACAGCAGTAATAGATAGTACAGATTTTGGTTGGCTTGTAGTACTTGCCCAGAGTTAGAAAATGAAGAAAAGTCTGGGGTCAGATTTGAACCTACGACCTCTGGTCTTGAGGCCCAGCTCTCTGTCCACTGAGCCACTCAGCTGCGCTCCAACTTCCTTTTCCTGAACTACTCAAGGGTTTTCAACTTTCCCAGGGTTGGTTGGTTTCGTTGTTTGGTAGCTAGGAGCCTGACTACATGGCTTCAAGGCTAAATGGCCACAGGTGCCCAGGCTATTTGGCTTGCTGGAGGCTTCATTCATTAGGACACTCAAAAAGCCTGCTGATCTGAACCATGGACTTCAGGAGAAGCCTGAGCTTCACAAAGCTTCCTTTGACAAAGGGCACTCCATCAACAAGTGCCTTCTTCTTCTGGGACAAGCACAATGGAGAAGCTGGGGAAATGGCTAATCGGTGCCAGTCCCAGCTGATTCAACCCTTTCTGCTGAGCCTCTCTTCCTTCCCTCCGTGGCCACAAAAAGCTCAGCTGAAAACAAGCCATAACCCTTCATGAGGAAGCTCTTCAGTGGGTTGATTTCCAAAGGTGCTGCCTGAGGATAGAAGGAAGGACTTCCCCAAAAGGTCCCCAGGGAGGTACCTGAACTAAAGAAAGAGTCCATGCTGTATCCACACCTGCTCTTACCCAGCTCTCTTTGTGGTCACAGGATGGCTCCCATCTGAATAGAGCTCAACAGGTGGAACTGCATAAGGAGGATACCAGCAGAGACCAGCTTGACAATAGGAAAGAACTTCCTTGGGGAGCAAAATTGGAACTGCCACCTATGGTCATAGAGCCAGACAGGTAGTGGAGAGATTTCTATCATTTCCATTGCCTGAGAGGGATGTCCAATAATAATTCCTTTCTTGGCTTCTATTTTTAATATTAAAGGGATTTCTCAACCCCAGGATGAATATTTTTTTCTTTTAGATGTTAATTATATTGTTTTAAAATGTTAATTCTATTCATCGATGCCAGTCAAGTTATTTCTTTTTTTTAAACCCTTATATATATACTGTATATTATATATATGTATATGTATATATATATATCTGTATATGTATATGTATATGTATATATATGTATATATATATATATATATATATACTGTGTATTGGCTCCAAGGCAGAAGAGTGGTAAGGGCTAGGCAATGGGGGTCAAGTGACTTGCCCAGGTTCACACAGCTGGGAAGTGGCTGAAGCCGGATTCGAACCTAGGACCTCCCACCTCTAGGCTTGGCTCTCAATCCACTGAGCTACCCAGCCGCCCAATCCACTGAGCTACCCAGCCGCCCACCCACCCCCTTAGGATTCTTTGCAATATCTAATGATAAATGGTTCTCACGATCAATTTAAGTGTTCATTGAGGAACTTTGTATGGAAATTGAAGTTATGGATCACGAACAAGAGGAAATAATCTCAAACTACAACTCTGCTGTGACTCAGTAATAGTCGCCTTTAGATATTCCATTTTCAAAGAGCCATCATGGAAGTGATGAATGAGACACAGTGACTCCAAAAGCAAATGTTGACAGCAGTAATAGAAAGTACAGATTTTGGTTGGCTTGTAGTACTTGCCCAGAGTTAGAAAATGAAGAAAAGTCTGGGGTCAGATTTGAACCTACGACCTCTGGTCTTGAGGCCCAGCTCTCTGTCCACTGAGCCACTCAGCTGCGCTCCAACTTCCTTTTCCTGAACTACTCAAGGGTTTTCAACTTTCCCAGGGTTGGTTGGTTTCGTTGTTTGGTAGCTAGGAGCCTGACTACATGGCTTCAAGGCTAAATGGCCACAGGTGCCCAGGCTATTTGGCTTGCTGGAGGCTTCATTCATTAGGACACTCAAAAAGCCGGCTGATCTGAACCATGGACTTCAGGAGAAGCCTGAGCTTCACAAAGCTTCCTTTGACAAAGGGCACTCCATCAACAAGTGCCTTCTTCTTCTGGGACAAGCACAATGGAGAAGCTGGGGAAATGGCTAATCGGTGCCAGTCCCAGCTGATTCAACCCTTTCTGCTGAGCCTCTCTTCCTTCCCTCCGTGGCCACAAAAAGCTCAGCTGAAAACAAGCCATAACCCTTCATGAGGAAGCTCTTCAGTGGGTTGATTTCCAAAGGTGCTGCCTGAGGATAGAAGGAAGGACTTCCCCAAAAGGTCCCCAGGGAGGTACCTGAACTAAAGAAAGAGTCCATGCTGTATCCACACCTGCTCTTACCCAGCTCTCTTTGTGGTCCCATGATCTGGGACCGATCTGAATAGAGCTCAACAGGTGGAACTGCATAAGGAGGATACCAGCAGAGACCAGCTTGACAATAGGAAAGAACTTCCTTGGGGAGCAAAATTGGAACTGCCACCTATGGTCATAGAGCCAGACAGGTAGTGGAGAGATTTCTATCATTTCCATTGCCTGAGAGGGATGTCCAATAATAATTCCTTTCTTGGCTTCTATTTTTAATATTAAAGGGATTTCTCAACCCCAGGATGAATATTTTTTTCTTTTAGATGTTAATTATATTGTTTTAAAATGTTAATTCTATTCATCGATGCCAGTCAAGTTATTTCTTTTTTTTAAACCCTTATATATATACTGTATATTATATATATGTATATGTATATGTATATATCTGTATATGTATATGTATATGTATATATATGTATATATATATATATATATATATATATATATAGTGTATTGGCTCCAAGGCCGAAGAGTGGTAAGGGCTAGGCAATGGGGGTCAAGTGACTTGCCCAGGTTCACACAGCTGGGAAGTGGCTGAAGCCGGATTCGAACCTAGGACCTCCCACCTCTAGGCTTGGCTCTCAATCCACTGAGCTACCCAGCCGCCCAATCCACTGAGCTACCCAGCCGCCCACCCACCCCCTTAGGATTCTTTACAATATCTAATGATAAATGGTTCTCACGATCAATTTAAGTGTTCATTGAGGAACTTTGTATGGAAATTGAAGTTATGGATCACGAACAAGAGGAAATAATCTCAAACTACAACTCTGCTGTGACTCAGTAATAGTCGCCTTTAGATATTCCATTTTCAAAGAGCCATCATGGAAGTGATGAATGAGACACAGTGACTCCAAAAGCAAATGTTGACAGCAGTAATAGAAAGTACAGATTTTGGTTGGCTTGTAGTACTTGCCCAGAGTTAGAAAATGAAGAAAAGTCTGGGGTCAGATTTGAACCTACGACCTCTGGTCTTGAGGCCCAGCTCTCTGTCCACTGAGCCACTCAGCTGCGCTCCAACTTCCTTTTCCTGAAATACTCAAGGGTTTTCAACTTTCCCAGGGTTGGTTGGTTTCGTTGTTTGGTAGCTAGGAGCCTGACTACATGGCTTCAAGGCTAAATGGCCACAAGTGCCCAGGCTATTTGGCTTGCTGGAGGCTTCATTCATTAGGACACTCAAAAAGCCTGCTGATCTGAACCATGGACTTCAGGAGAAGCCTGAGCTTCACAAAGCTTCCTTTGACAAAGGGCACTCCATCAACAAGTGCCTTCTTCTTCTGGGACAAGCACAATGGAGAAGCTGGGGAAATGGCTAATCGGTGCCAGTCCCAGCTGATTCAACCCTTTCTGCTGAGCCTCTCTTCCTTCCCTCTGTGGCCACAAAAAGCTCAGCTGAAAACAAGCCATAACCCTTCATGAGGAAGCTCTTCAGTGGGTTGATTTCCAAAGGTGCTGCCTGAGGATAGAAGGAAGGACTTCCCAAAAAGGTCCCCAGGGAGGTACCTGAACTAAAGAAAGAGTCCATGCTGTATCCACACCTGCTCTTACCCAGCTCTCTTTGTGGTCCCAGGATGGCTCCGATCTGAATAGAGCTCAACAGGTGGAACTGCATAAGGAGGATACCAGCAGAGACCAGCTTGACAATAGGAAAGAACTTCCTTGGGGAGCAAAATTGGAACTGCCACCTATGGTCATAGAGCCAGACAGGTAGTGGAGAGATTTCTATCATTTCCATTGCCTGAGAGGGATGTCCAATAATAATTCCTTTCTTGGCTTCTATTTTTAATATTAAAGGGATTTCTCAACCCGAGGATGAATATTTTTTTCTTTTAGATGTTAATTATATTGTTTTAAAATGTTAATTCTATTCATCGATGCCAGTCAAGTTATTTCTTTTTTTTAAACCCTTATATATATACTGTATATTATATATATGTATATGTATATGTATATATCTGTATATGTATACGTATATGTATATGTATATATATGTATATATATATATATATACTGTGTATTGGCTCCAAGGCAGAAGAGTGGTAAGGGCTAGGCAATGGGGGTCAAGTGACTTGCCCAGGTTCACACAGCTGGGAAGTGGCTGAAGCAGGATTCGAACCTAGGACCTCCCACCTCTAGGCTTGGCTCTCAATCCACTGAGCTACCCAGCCGCCCACCCACCCCCTTAGGATTCTTTACAATATCTAATGATAAATGGTTCTCACGATCAATTTAAGTGTTCATTGAGGAACTTTGTATGGAAATTGAAGTTATGGATCACGAACAAGAGGAAATAATCTCAAACTACAACTCTGCTGTGACTCAGTAATAGTCGCCTTTAGATATTCCATTTTCAAAGAGCCATCATGGAAGTGATGAATGAGACACAGTGACTCCAAAAGCAAATGTTGACAGCAGTAATAGAAAGTACAGATTTTGGTTGGCTTGTAGTACTTGCCCAGAGTTAGAAAATGAAGAAAAGTCTGGGGTCAGATTTGAACCTACGACCTCTGGTCTTGAGGCCCAGCTCTCTGTCCACTGAGCCACTCAGCTGCGCTCCAACTTCCTTTTCCTGAAATACTCAAGGGTTTTCAACTTTCCCAGGGTTGGTTGGTTTCGTTGTTTGGTAGCTAGGAGCCTGACTACATGGCTTCAAGGCTAAATGGCCACAGGTGCCCAGGCTATTTGGCTTGCTGGAGGCTTCATTCATTAGGACACTCAAAAAGCCTGCTGATCTGAACCATGGACTTCAGGAGAAGCCTGAGCTTCACAAAGCTTCCTTTGACAAAGGGCACTCCATCAACAAGTGCCTTCTTCTTCTGGGACAAGCACAATGGAGAAGCTGGGGAAATGGCTAATCGGTGCCAGTCCCAGCTGATTCAACCCTTTCTGCTGAGCCTCTCTTCCTTCCCTCCGTGGCCACAAAAAGCTCAGCTGAAAACAAGCCATAACCCTTCATGAGGAAGCTCTTCAGTGGGTTGATTTCCAAAGGTGCTGCCTGAGGATAGAAGGAAGGACTTCCCCAAAAGGTCCCCAGGGAGGTACCTGAACTAAAGAAAGAGTCCATGCTGTATCCACACCTGCTCTTACCCAGCTCTCTTTGTGGTCCCAGGATGCCTCCGATCTGAATAGAGCTCAACAGGTGGAACTGCATAAGGAGGATACCAGCAGAGACCAGCTTGACAATAGGAAAGAACTTCCTTGGGGAGCAAAATTGTAACTGCCACCTATGGTCATAGAGCCAGACAGGTAGTGGAGAGATTTCTATCATTTCCATTGCCTGAGAGGGATGTCCAATAATAATTCCTTTCTTGGCTTCTATTTTTAATATTAAAGGGATTTCTCAACCCCAGGATGAATATTTTTTTCTTTTAGATGTTAATTATATTGTTTTAAAATGTTAATTCTATTCATCGATGCCAGTCAAGTTATTTCTTTTTTTTAAACCCTTATATATATACTGTATATTATATATATGTATATGTATATGTATATATCTGTATATGTATATGTATATATGTATATATATATATATACTGTGTATTGGCTCCAAGGCAGAAGAGTGGTAAGGGCTAGGCAATGGGGGTCAAGTGACTTGCCCAGGTTCACACAGCTGGGAAGTGGCTGAAGCCGGATTCGAACCTAGGACCTCCCACCTCTAGGCTTGGCTCTCAATCCACTGAGCTACCCAGCCGCCCACCCACCCCCTTAGGATTCTTTACAATATCTAATGATAAATGGTTCTCACGATCAATTTAAGTGTTCATTGAGGAACTTTGTATGGAAATTGAAGTTATGGATCACGAACAAGAGGAAATAATCTCAAACTACAACTCTGCTGTGACTCAGTAATAGTCGCCTTTAGATATTCCATTTTCAAAGAGCCATCATGGAAGTGATGAATGAGACACAGTGACTCCAAAAGCAAATGTTGACAGCAGTAATAGAAAGTACAGATTTTGGTTGGCTTGTAGTACTTGCCCAGAGTTAGAAAATGAAGAAAAGTCTGGGGTCAGATTTGAACCTACGACCTCTGGTCTTGAGGCCCAGCTCTCTGTCCACTGAGCCACTCAGCTGCGCTCCAACTTCCTTTTCCTGAACTACTCAAGGGTTTTCAACTTTCCCAGGGTTGGTTGGTTTCGTTGTTTGGTAGCTAGGAGCCTGACTACATGGCTTCAAGGCTAAATGGCCACAGGTGCCCAGGCTATTTGGCTTGCTGGAGGCTTCATTCATTAGGACACTCAAAAAGCCTGCTGATCTGAACCATGGACTTCAGGAGAAGCCTGAGCTTCACAAAGCTTCCTTTGACAAAGGGCACTCCATCAACAAGTGCCTTCTTCTTCTGGGACAAGCACAATGGAGAAGCTGGGGAAATGGCTAATCGGTGCCAGTCCCAGCTGATTCAACCCTTTCTGCTGAGCCTCTCTTCCTTCCCTCCGTGGCCACAAAAAGCTCAGCTGAAAACAAGCCATAACCCTTCATGAGGAAGCTCTTCAGTGGGTTGATTTCCAAAGGTGCTGCCTGAGGATGGAAGGAAGGACTTCCCCAAAAGGTCCCCAGGGAGGTACCTGAACTAAAGAAAGAGTCCATGCTGTATCCACACCTGCTCTTACCCAGCTCTCTTTGTGGTCCCATGATCTGGGACCGATCTGAATAGAGCTCAACAGGTGGAACTGCATAAGGAGGATACCAGCAGAGACCAGCTTGACAATAGGAAAGAACTTCCTTGGGGAGCAAAATTGGAACTGCCACCTATGGTCATAGAGCCAGACAGGTAGTGGAGAGATTTCTATCATTTCCATTGCCTGAGAGGGATGTCCAATAATAATTCCTTTCTTGGCTTCTATTTTTAATATTAAAGGGATTTCTCAACCCCAGGATGAATATTTTTTTCTTTTAGATGTTAATTATATTGTTTTAAAATGTTAATTCTATTCATCGATGCCAGTCAAGTTATTTCTTTTTTTTAAACCCTTATATATATACTGTATATTATATATATGTATATGTATATATCTGTATATGTATATGTATATGTATATATATGTATATATATATATATATATATATACTGTGTATTGGCTCCAAGGCAGAAGAGTGGTAAGGGCTAGGCAATGGGGGTCAAGTGACTTGCCCAGGTTCACACAGCTGGGAAGTGGCTGAAGCCGGATTCGAACCTAGGACCTCCCACCTCTAGGCTTGGCTCTCAATCCACTGAGCTGCCCAGCCGCCCAATCCACTGAGCTACCCAGCCGCCCACCCACCCCCTTAGGATTCTTTACAATATCTAATGATAAATGGTTCTCACGATCAATTTAAGTGTTCATTGAGGAACTTTGTATGGAAATTGAAGTTATGGATCACGAACAAGAGGAAATAATCTCAAACTACAACTCTGCTGTGACTCAGTAATAGTCGCCTTTAGATATTCCATTTTCAAAGAGCCATCATGGAAGTGATGAATGAGACACAGTGACTCCAAAAGCAAATGTTGACAGCAGTAATAGAAAGTACAGATTTTGGTTGGCTTGTAGTACTTGCCCAGAGTTAGAAAATGAAGAAAAGTCTGGGGTCAGATTTGAACCTACGACCTCTGGTCTTGAGGCCCAGCTCTCTGTCCACTGAGCCACTCAGCTGCGCTCCAACTTCCTTTTCCTGAACTACTCAAGGGTTTTCAACTTTCCCAGGGTTGGTTGGTTTCGTTGTTTGGTAGCTAGGAGCCTGACTACATGGCTTCAAGGCTAAATGGCCACAGGTGCCCAGGCTATTTGGCTTGCTGGAGGCTTCATTCATTAGGACACTCAAAAAGCCTGCTGATCTGAACCATGGACTTCAGGAGAAGCCTGAGCTTCACAAAGCTTCCTTTGACAAAGGGCACTCCATCAACAAGTGCCTTCTTCTTCTGGGACAAGCACAATGGAGAAGCTGGGGAAATGGCTAATCGGTGCCAGTCCCAGCTGATTCAACCCTTTCTGCTGAGCCTCTCTTCCTTCCCTCCGTGGCCACAAAAAGCTCAGCTGAAAACAAGCCATAACCCTTCATGAGGAAGCTCTTCAGTGGGTTGATTTCCAAAGGTGCTGCCTGAGGATAGAAGGAAGGACTTCCCAAAAAGGTCCCCAGGGAGGTACCTGAACTAAAGAAAGAGTCCATGCTGTATCCACACCTGCTCTTACCCAGCTCTCTTTGTGGTCCCATGATCTGGGACCGATCTGAATAGAGCTCAACAGGTGGAACTGCATAAGGAGGATACCAGCAGAGACCAGCTTGACAATAGGAAAGAACTTCCTTGGGGAGCAAAATTGGAACTGCCACCTATGGTCATAGAGCCAGACAGGTAGTGGAGAGATTTCTATCATTTCCATTGCCTGAGAGGGATGTCCAATAATAATTCCTTTCTTGGCTTCTATTTTTAATATTAAAGGGATTTCTCAACCCCAGGATGAATATTTTTTTCTTTTAGATGTTAATTATATTGTTTTAAAATGTTAATTCTATTCATCGATGCCAGTCAAGTTATTTCTTTTTTTTAAACCCTTATATATATACTGTATATTATATATCTGTATATGTATATGTATATATCTGTATATGTATATGTATATGTATATATATGTATATATATATATATATATATATATATATATATATATATATATATATATATATATATATATATATATATATATATATATACTGTGTATTGGCTCCAAGGCAGAAGAGTGGTAAGGGCTAGGCAATGGGGGTCAAGTGACTTGCCCAGGTTCACACAGCTGGGAAGTGGCTGAAGCCGGATTCGAACCTAGGACCTCCCACCTCTAGGCTTGGCTCTCAATCCACTGAGCTACCCAGCCGCCCAATCCACTGAGCTACCCAGCCGCCCACCCACCCCCTTAGGATTCTTTACAATATCTAATGATAAATGGTTCTCACGATCAATTTAAGTGTTCATTGAGGAACTTTGTATGGAAATTGAAGTTATGGATCACGAACAAGAGGAAATAATCTCAAACTACAACTCTGCTGTGACTCAGTAATAGTCGCCTTTAGGTATTCCATTTTCAAAGAGCCATCATGGAAGTGATGAATGAGACACAGTGACTCCAAAAGCAAATGTTGACAGCAGTAATAGAAAGTACAGATTTTGGTTGGCTTGTAGTACTTGCCCAGAGTTAGAAAATGAAGAAAAGTCTGGGGTCAGATTTGAACCTACGACCTCTGGTCTTGAGGCCCAGCTCTCTGTCCACTGAGCCACTCAGCTGCGCTCCAACTTCCTTTTCCTGAACTACTCAAGGGTTTTCAACTTTCCCAGGGTTGGTTGGTTTCGTTGTTTGGTAGCTAGGAGCCTGACTACATGGCTTCAAGGCTAAATGGCCACAGGTGCCCAGGCTATTTGGCTTGCTGGAGGCTTCATTCATTAGGACACTCAAAAAGCCTGCTGATCTGAACCATGGACTTCAGGAGAAGCCTGAGCTTCACAAAGCTTCCTTTGACAAAGGGCACTCCATCAACAAGTGCCTTCTTCTTCTGGGACAAGCACAATGGAGAAGCTGGGGAAATGGCTAATCGGTGCCAGTCCCAGCTGATTCAACCCTTTCTGCTGAGCCTCTCTTCCTTCCCTCCGTGGCCACAAAAAGCTCAGCTGAAAACAAGCCATAACCCTTCATGAGGAAGCTCTTCAGTGGGTTGATTTCCAAAGGTGCTGCCTGAGGATAGAAGGAAGGACTTCCCCAAAAGGTCCCCAGGGAGGTACCTGAACTAAAGAAAGAGTCCATGCTGTATCCACACCTGCTCTTACCCAGCTCTCTTTGTGGTCCCAGGATGGCTCCCATCTGAATAGAGCTCAACAGGTGGAACTGCATAAGGAGGATACCAGCAGAGACCAGCTTGACAATAGGAAAGAACTTCCTTGGGGAGCAAAATTGGAACTGCCACCTATGGTCATAGAGCCAGACAGGTAGTGGAGAGATTTCTATCATTTCCATTGCCTGAGAGGGATGTCCAATAATAATTCCTTTCTTGGCTTCTATTTTTAATATTAAAGGGATTTCTCAACCCCAGGATGAATATTTTTTTCTTTTAGATGTTAATTATATTGTTTTAAAATGTTAATTCTATTCATCGATGCCAGTCAAGTTATTTCTTTTTTTTAAACCCTTATATATATACTGTATATTATATATATGTATATGTATATGTATATATATGTATATGTATATGTATATATATGTATATATATACTGTGTATTGGCTCCAAGGCAGAAGAGTGGTAAGGGCTAGGCAATGGTGGTCAAGTGACTTGCCCAGGTTCACACAGCTGGGAAGTGGCTGAAGCCGGATTCGAACCTAGGACCTCCCACCTCTAGGCTTGGCTCTCAATCCACTGAGCTACCCAGCCGCCCAATCCACTGAGCTACCCAGCCGCCCACCCACCCCCTTAGGATTCTTTACAATATCTAATGATAAATGGTTCTCACGATCAATTTAAGTGTTCATTGAGGAACTTTGTATGGAAATTGAAGTTATGGATCACGAACAAGAGGAAATAATCTCAAACTACAACTCTGCTGTGACTCAGTAATAGTCGCCTTTAGATATTCCATTTTCAAAGAGCCATCATGGAAGTGATGAATGAGACACAGTGACTCCAAAAGCAAATGTTGACAGCAGTAATAGAAAGTACAGATTTTGGTTGGCTTGTAGTACTTGCCCAGAGTTAGAAAATGAAGAAAAGTCTGGGGTCAGATTTGAACCTACGACCTCTGGTCTTGAGGCCCAGCTCTCTGTCCACTGAGCCACTCAGCTGCGCTCCAACTTCCTTTTCCTGAACTACTCAAGGGTTTTCAACTTTCCCAGGGTTGGTTGGTTTCGTTGTTTGGTAGCTAGGAGCCTGACTACATGGCTTCAAGGCTAAATGGCCACAGGTGCCCAGGCTATTTGGCTTGCTGGAGGCTTCATTCATTAGGACACTCAAAAAGCCTGCTGATCTGAACCATGGACTTCAGGAGAAGCCTGAGCTTCACAAAGCTTCCTTTGACAAAGGGCACTCCATCAACAAGTGCCTTCTTCTTCTGGGACAAGCACAATGGAGAAGCTGGGGAAATGGCTAATCGGTGCCAGTCCCAGCTGATTCAACCCTTTCTGCTGAGCCTCTCTTCCTTCCCTCCGTGGCCACAAAAAGCTCAGCTGAAAACAAGCCATAACCCTTCATGAGGAAGCTCTTCAGTGGGTTGATTTCCAAAGGTGCTGCCTGAGGATAGAAGGAAGGACTTCCCCAAAAGGTCCCCAGGGAGGTACCTGAACTAAAGAAAGAGTCCATGCTGTATCCACATCTGCTCTTACCCAGCTCTCTTTGTGGTCCCAGGATGGCTCCCATCTGAATAGAGCTCAACAGGTGGAACTGCATAAGGAGGATACCAGCAGAGACCAGCTTGACAATAGGAAAGAACTTCCTTGGGGAGCAAAATTGGAACTGCCACCTATGGTCATAGAGCCAGACAGGTAGTGGAGAGATTTCTATCATTTCCATTGCCTGAGAGGGATGTCCAATAATAATTCCTTTCTTGGCTTCTATTTTTAATATTAAAGGGATTTCTCAACCCCAGGATGAATATTTTTTTCTTTTAGATGTTAATTATATTGTTTTAAAATGTTAATTCTATTCATCGATGCCAGTCAAGTTATTTCTTTTTTTTAAACCCTTATATATATACTGTATATTATATATATGTATATGTATATGTATATGTATATATATGTATATGTATATGTATATATATGTATATATATATATATACTGTGTATTGGCTCCAAGGCAGAAGAGTGGTAAGGGCTAGGCAATGGGGGTCAAGTGACTTGCCCAGGTTCACACAGCTGGGAAGTGGCTGAAGCCGGATTCGAACCTAGGACCTCCCACCTCTAGGCTTGGCTCTCAATCCACTGAGCTACCCAGCCGCCCAATCCACTGAGCTACCCAGCCGCCCACCCACCCCCTTAGGATTCTTTACAATATCTAATGATAAATGGTTCTCACGATCAATTTAAGTGTTCATTGAGGAACTTTGTATGGAAATTGAAGTTATGGATCACGAACAAGAGGAAATAATCTCAAACTACAACTCTGCTGTGACTCAGTAATAGTCGCCTTTAGATATTCCATTTTCAAAGAGCCATCATGGAAGTGATGAATGAGACACAGTGACTCCAAAAGCAAATGTTGACAGCAGTAATAGAAAGTACAGATTTTGGTTGGCTTGTAGTACTTGCCCAGAGTTAGAAAATGAAGAAAAGTCTGGGGTCAGATTTGAACCTACGACCTCTGGTCTTGAGGCCCAGCTCTCTGTCCACTGAGCCACTCAGCTGCGCTCCAACTTCCTTTTCCTGAACTACTCAAGGGTTTTCAACTTTCCCAGGGTTGGTTGGTTCCGTTGTTTGGTAGCTAGGAGCCTGACTACATGGCTTCAAGGCTAAATGGCCACAGGTGCCCAGGCTATTTGGCTTGCTGGAGGCTTCATTCATTAGGACACTCACAAAGCCTGCTGATCTGAACCATGGACTTCAGGAGAAGCCTGAGCTTCACAAAGCTTCCTTTGACAAAGGGCACTCCATCAACAAGTGCCTTCTTCTTCTGGGACAAGCACAATGGAGAAGCTGGGGAAATGGCTAATCGGTGCCAGTCCCAGCTGATTCAACCCTTTCTGCTGAGCCTCTCTTCCTTCCCTCTGTGGCCACAAAAAGCTCAGCTGAAAACAAGCCATAACCCTTCATGAGGAAGTTCTTCAGTGGGTTGATTTCCAAAGGTGCTGCCTGAGGATAGAAGGAAGGACTTCCCCAAAAGGTCCCCAGGGAGGTACCTGAACTAAAGAAAGAGTCCATGCTGTATCCACACCTGCTCTTACCCAGCTCTCTTTGTGGTCCCAGGATGGCTCCGATCTGAATAGAGCTCAACAGGTGAAACTGCATAAGGAGGATACCAGCAGAGACCAGCTTGACAATAGGAAAGAACTTCCTTGGGGAGCAAAATTGGAACTGCCACCTATGGTCATAGAGCCAGACAGGTAGTGGAGAGATTTCTATCATTTCCATTGCCTGAGAGGGATGTCCAATAATAATTCCTTTCTTGGCTTCTATTTTTAATATTAAAGGGATTTCTCAACCCCAGGATGAATATTTTTTTCTTTTAGATGTTAATTATATTGTTTTAAAATGTTAATTCTATTCATCGATGCCAGTCAAGTTATTTCTTTTTTTTAAACCCTTATATATATACTGTATATTATATATATGTATATGTATATGTATATGTATATATATGTATATGTATATGTATATATATGTATATATATACTGTGTATTGGCTCCAAGGCAGAAGAGTGGTAAGGGCTAGGCAATGGTGGTCAAGTGACTTGCCCAGGTTCACACAGCTGGGAAGTGGCTGAAGCCGGATTCGAACCTAGGACCTCCCACCTCTAGGCTTGGCTCTCAATCCACTGAGCTACCCAGCCGCCCAATCCACTGAGCTACCCAGCCGCCCACCCACCCCCTTAGGATTCTTTACAATATCTAATGATAAATGGTTCTCACGATCAATTTAAGTGTTCATTGAGGAACTTTGTATGGAAATTGAAGTTATGGATCACGAACAAGAGGAAATAATCTCAAACTACAACTCTGCTGTGACTCAGTAATAGTCGCCTTTAGATATTCCATTTTCAAAGAGCCATCATGGAAGTGATGAATGAGACACAGTGACTCCAAAAGCAAATGTTGACAGCAGTAATAGAAAGTACAGATTTTGGTTGGCTTGTAGTACTTGCCCAGAGTTAGAAAATGAAGAAAAGTCTGGGGTCAGATTTGAACCTACGACCTCTGGTCTTGAGGCCCAGCTCTCTGTCCACTGAGCCACTCAGCTGCGCTCCAACTTCCTTTTCCTGAAATACTCAAGGGTTTTCAACTTTCCCAGGGTTGGTTGGTTTCGTTGTTTGGTAGCTAGGAGCCTGACTACATGGCTTCAAGGCTAAATGGCCACAGGTGCCCAGGCTATTTGGCTTGCTGGAGGCTTCATTCATTAGGACACTCAAAAAGCCTGCTGATCTGAACCATGGACTTCAGGAGAAGCCTGAGCTTCACAAAGCTTCCTTTGACAAAGGGCACTCCATCAACAAGTGCCTTCTTCTTCTGGGACAAGCACAATGGAGAAGCTGGGGAAATGGCTAATCGGTGCCAGTCCCAGCTGATTCAACCCTTTCTGCTGAGCCTCTCTTCCTTCCCTCCGTGGCCACAAAAAGCTCAGCTGAAAACAAGCCATAACCCTTCATGAGGAAGCTCTTCAGTGGGTTGATTTCCAAAGGTGCTGCCTGAGGATAGAAGGAAGGACTTCCCAAAAAGGTCCCCAGGGAGGTACCTGAACTAAAGAAAGAGTCCATGCTGTATCCACACCTGCTCTTACCCAGCTCTCTTTGTGGTCCCAGGATGGCTCCCATCTGAATAGAGCTCAACAGGTGGAACTGCATAAGGAGGATACCAGCAGAGACCAGCTTGACAATAGGAAAGAACTTCCTTGGGGAGCAAAATTGGAACTGCCACCTATGGTCATAGAGCCAGACAGGTAGTGGAGAGATTTCTATCATTTCCATTGCCTGAGAGGGATGTCCAATAATAATTCCTTTCTTGGCTTCTATTTTTAATATTAAAGGGATTTCTCAACCCCAGGATGAATATTTTTTTCTTTTAGATGTTAATTATATTGTTTTAAAATGTTAATTCTATTCATCGATGCCAGTCAAGTTATTTCTTTTTTTTAAACCCTTATATATATACTGTATATTATATATCTGTATATGTATATGTATATATCTGTATATGTATATGTATATGTATATATATGTATATATATATATATATATATATATATATATATATATATATATATATATATATATATATATATATATATATATATATATACTGTGTATTGGCTCCAAGGCAGAAGAGTGGTAAGGGCTAGGCAATGGGGGTCAAGTGACTTGCCCAGGTTCACACAGCTGGGAAGTGGCTGAAGCCGGATTCGAACCTAGGACCTCCCACCTCTAGGCTTGGCTCTCAATCCACTGAGCTACCCAGCCGCCCAATCCACTGAGCTACCCAGCCGCCCACCCACCCCCTTAGGATTCTTTACAATATCTAATGATAAATGGTTCTCACGATCAATTTAAGTGTTCATTGAGGAACTTTGTATGGAAATTGAAGTTATGGATCACGAACAAGAGGAAATAATCTCAAACTACAACTCTGCTGTGACTCAGTAATAGTCGCCTTTAGGTATTCCATTTTCAAAGAGCCATCATGGAAGTGATGAATGAGACACAGTGACTCCAAAAGCAAATGTTGACAGCAGTAATAGAAAGTACAGATTTTGGTTGGCTTGTAGTACTTGCCCAGAGTTAGAAAATGAAGAAAAGTCTGGGGTCAGATTTGAACCTACGACCTCTGGTCTTGAGGCCCAGCTCTCTGTCCACTGAGCCACTCAGCTGCGCTCCAACTTCCTTTTCCTGAACTACTCAAGGGTTTTCAACTTTCCCAGGGTTGGTTGGTTTCGTTGTTTGGTAGCTAGGAGCCTGACTACATGGCTTCAAGGCTAAATGGCCACAGGTGCCCAGGCTATTTGGCTTGCTGGAGGCTTCATTCATTAGGACACTCAAAAAGCCTGCTGATCTGAACCATGGACTTCAGGAGAAGCCTGAGCTTCACAAAGCTTCCTTTGACAAAGGGCACTCCATCAACAAGTGCCTTCTTCTTCTGGGACAAGCACAATGGAGAAGCTGGGGAAATGGCTAATCGGTGCCAGTCCCAGCTGATTCAACCCTTTCTGCTGAGCCTCTCTTCCTTCCCTCCGTGGCCACAAAAAGCTCAGCTGAAAACAAGCCATAACCCTTCATGAGGAAGCTCTTCAGTGGGTTGATTTCCAAAGGTGCTGCCTGAGGATAGAAGGAAGGACTTCCCCAAAAGGTCCCCAGGGAGGTACCTGAACTAAAGAAAGAGTCCATGCTGTATCCACACCTGCTCTTACCCAGCTCTCTTTGTGGTCCCAGGATGGCTCCCATCTGAATAGAGCTCAACAGGTGGAACTGCATAAGGAGGATACCAGCAGAGACCAGCTTGACAATAGGAAAGAACTTCCTTGGGGAGCAAAATTGGAACTGCCACCTATGGTCATAGAGCCAGACAGGTAGTGGAGAGATTTCTATCATTTCCATTGCCTGAGAGGGATGTCCAATAATAATTCCTTTCTTGGCTTCTATTTTTAATATTAAAGGGATTTCTCAACCCCAGGATGAATATTTTTTTCTTTTAGATGTTAATTATATTGTTTTAAAATGTTAATTCTATTCATCGATGCCAGTCAAGTTATTTCTTTTTTTTAAACCCTTATATATATACTGTATATTATATATATGTATATGTATATGTATATATATGTATATGTATATGTATATATATGTATATATATACTGTGTATTGGCTCCAAGGCAGAAGAGTGGTAAGGGCTAGGCAATGGTGGTCAAGTGACTTGCCCAGGTTCACACAGCTGGGAAGTGGCTGAAGCCGGATTCGAACCTAGGACCTCCCACCTCTAGGCTTGGCTCTCAATCCACTGAGCTACCCAGCCGCCCAATCCACTGAGCTACCCAGCCGCCCACCCACCCCCTTAGGATTCTTTACAATATCTAATGATAAATGGTTCTCACGATCAATTTAAGTGTTCATTGAGGAACTTTGTATGGAAATTGAAGTTATGGATCACGAACAAGAGGAAATAATCTCAAACTACAACTCTGCTGTGACTCAGTAATAGTCGCCTTTAGATATTCCATTTTCAAAGAGCCATCATGGAAGTGATGAATGAGACACAGTGACTCCAAAAGCAAATGTTGACAGCAGTAATAGAAAGTACAGATTTTGGTTGGCTTGTAGTACTTGCCCAGAGTTAGAAAATGAAGAAAAGTCTGGGGTCAGATTTGAACCTACGACCTCTGGTCTTGAGGCCCAGCTCTCTGTCCACTGAGCCACTCAGCTGCGCTCCAACTTCCTTTTCCTGAACTACTCAAGGGTTTTCAACTTTCCCAGGGTTGGTTGGTTTCGTTGTTTGGTAGCTAGGAGCCTGACTACATGGCTTCAAGGCTAAATGGCCACAGGTGCCCAGGCTATTTGGCTTGCTGGAGGCTTCATTCATTAGGACACTCAAAAAGCCTGCTGATCTGAACCATGGACTTCAGGAGAAGCCTGAGCTTCACAAAGCTTCCTTTGACAAAGGGCACTCCATCAACAAGTGCCTTCTTCTTCTGGGACAAGCACAATGGAGAAGCTGGGGAAATGGCTAATCGGTGCCAGTCCCAGCTGATTCAACCCTTTCTGCTGAGCCTCTCTTCCTTCCCTCCGTGGCCACAAAAAGCTCAGCTGAAAACAAGCCATAACCCTTCATGAGGAAGCTCTTCAGTGGGTTGATTTCCAAAGGTGCTGCCTGAGGATAGAAGGAAGGACTTCCCCAAAAGGTCCCCAGGGAGGTACCTGAACTAAAGAAAGAGTCCATGCTGTATCCACACCTGCTCTTACCCAGCTCTCTTTGTGGTCCCAGGATGGCTCCCATCTGAATAGAGCTCAACAGGTGGAACTGCATAAGGAGGATACCAGCAGAGACCAGCTTGACAATAGGAAAGAACTTCCTTGGGGAGCAAAATTGGAACTGCCACCTATGGTCATAGAGCCAGACAGGTAGTGGAGAGATTTCTATCATTTCCATTGCCTGAGAGGGATGTCCAATAATAATTCCTTTCTTGGCTTCTATTTTTAATATTAAAGGGATTTCTCAACCCCAGGATGAATATTTTTTTCTTTTAGATGTTAATTATATTGTTTTAAAATGTTAATTCTATTCATCGATGCCAGTCAAGTTATTTCTTTTTTTTAAACCCTTATATATATACTGTATATTATATATATGTATATGTATATGTATATGTATATATATGTATATGTATATGTATATATATGTATATATATATATATACTGTGTATTGGCTCCAAGGCAGAAGAGTGGTAAGGGCTAGGCAATGGGGGTCAAGTGACTTGCCCAGGTTCACACAGCTGGGAAGTGGCTGAAGCCGGATTCGAACCTAGGACCTCCCACCTCTAGGCTTGGCTCTCAATCCACTGAGCTACCCAGCCGCCCAATCCACTGAGCTACCCAGCCGCCCACCCACCCCCTTAGGATTCTTTACAATATCTAATGATAAATGGTTCTCACGATCAATTTAAGTGTTCATTGAGGAACTTTGTATGGAAATTGAAGTTATGGATCACGAACAAGAGGAAATAATCTCAAACTACAACTCTGCTGTGACTCAGTAATAGTCGCCTTTAGATATTCCATTTTCAAAGAGCCATCATGGAAGTGATGAATGAGACACAGTGACTCCAAAAGCAAATGTTGACAGCAGTAATAGAAAGTACAGATTTTGGTTGGCTTGTAGTACTTGCCCAGAGTTAGAAAATGAAGAAAAGTCTGGGGTCAGATTTGAACCTACGACCTCTGGTCTTGAGGCCCAGCTCTCTGTCCACTGAGCCACTCAGCTGCGCTCCAACTTCCTTTTCCTGAACTACTCAAGGGTTTTCAACTTTCCCAGGGTTGGTTGGTTCCGTTGTTTGGTAGCTAGGAGCCTGACTACATGGCTTCAAGGCTAAATGGCCACAGGTGCCCAGGCTATTTGGCTTGCTGGAGGCTTCATTCATTAGGACACTCACAAAGCCTGCTGATCTGAACCATGGACTTCAGGAGAAGCCTGAGCTTCACAAAGCTTCCTTTGACAAAGGGCACTCCATCAACAAGTGCCTTCTTCTTCTGGGACAAGCACAATGGAGAAGCTGGGGAAATGGCTAATCGGTGCCAGTCCCAGCTGATTCAACCCTTTCTGCTGAGCCTCTCTTCCTTCCCTCTGTGGCCACAAAAAGCTCAGCTGAAAACAAGCCATAACCCTTCATGAGGAAGTTCTTCAGTGGGTTGATTTCCAAAGGTGCTGCCTGAGGATAGAAGGAAGGACTTCCCCAAAAGGTCCCCAGGGAGGTACCTGAACTAAAGAAAGAGTCCATGCTGTATCCACACCTGCTCTTACCCAGCTCTCTTTGTGGTCCCAGGATGGCTCCGATCTGAATAGAGCTCAACAGGTGAAACTGCATAAGGAGGATACCAGCAGAGACCAGCTTGACAATAGGAAAGAACTTCCTTGGGGAGCAAAATTGGAACTGCCACCTATGGTCATAGAGCCAGACAGGTAGTGGAGAGATTTCTATCATTTCCATTGCCTGAGAGGGATGTCCAATAATAATTCCTTTCTTGGCTTCTATTTTTAATATTAAAGGGATTTCTCAACCCCAGGATGAATATTTTTTTCTTTTAGATGTTAATTATATTGTTTTAAAATGTTAATTCTATTCATCGATGCCAGTCAAGTTATTTCTTTTTTTTAAACCCTTATATATATACTGTATATTATATATATGTATATGTATATGTATATGTATATATATGTATATGTATATGTATATATATGTATATATATACTGTGTATTGGCTCCAAGGCAGAAGAGTGGTAAGGGCTAGGCAATGGTGGTCAAGTGACTTGCCCAGGTTCACACAGCTGGGAAGTGGCTGAAGCCGGATTCGAACCTAGGACCTCCCACCTCTAGGCTTGGCTCTCAATCCACTGAGCTACCCAGCCGCCCAATCCACTGAGCTACCCAGCCGCCCACCCACCCCCTTAGGATTCTTTACAATATCTAATGATAAATGGTTCTCACGATCAATTTAAGTGTTCATTGAGGAACTTTGTATGGAAATTGAAGTTATGGATCACGAACAAGAGGAAATAATCTCAAACTACAACTCTGCTGTGACTCAGTAATAGTCGCCTTTAGATATTCCATTTTCAAAGAGCCATCATGGAAGTGATGAATGAGACACAGTGACTCCAAAAGCAAATGTTGACAGCAGTAATAGAAAGTACAGATTTTGGTTGGCTTGTAGTACTTGCCCAGAGTTAGAAAATGAAGAAAAGTCTGGGGTCAGATTTGAACCTACGACCTCTGGTCTTGAGGCCCAGCTCTCTGTCCACTGAGCCACTCAGCTGCGCTCCAACTTCCTTTTCCTGAACTACTCAAGGGTTTTCAACTTTCCCAGGGTTGGTTGGTTTCGTTGTTTGGTAGCTAGGAGCCTGACTACATGGCTTCAAGGCTAAATGGCCACAGGTGCCCAGGCTATTTGGCTTGCTGGAGGCTTCATTCATTAGGACACTCAAAAAGCCTGCTGATCTGAACCATGGACTTCAGGAGAAGCCTGAGCTTCACAAAGCTTCCTTTGACAAAGGGCACTCCATCAACAAGTGCCTTCTTCTTCTGGGACAAGCACAATGGAGAAGCTGGGGAAATGGCTAATCGGTGCCAGTCCCAGCTGATTCAACCCTTTCTGCTGAGCCTCTCTTCCTTCCCTCCGTGGCCACAAAAAGCTCAGCTGAAAACAAGCCATAACCCTTCATGAGGAAGCTCTTCAGTGGGTTGATTTCCAAAGGTGCTGCCTGAGGATAGAAGGAAGGACTTCCCCAAAAGGTCCCCAGGGAGGTACCTGAACTAAAGAAAGAGTCCATGCTGTATCCACACCTGCTCTTACCCAGCTCTCTTTGTGGTCCCAGGATGGCTCCCATCTGAATAGAGCTCAACAGGTGGAACTGCATAAGGAGGATACCAGCAGAGACCAGCTTGACAATAGGAAAGAACTTCCTTGGGGAGCAAAATTGGAACTGCCACCTATGGTCATAGAGCCAGACAGGTAGTGGAGAGATTTCTATCATTTCCATTGCCTGAGAGGGATGTCCAATAATAATTCCTTTCTTGGCTTCTATTTTTAATATTAAAGGGATTTCTCAACCCCAGGATGAATATTTTTTTCTTTTAGATGTTAATTATATTGTTTTAAAATGTTAATTCTATTCATCGATGCCAGTCAAGTTATTTCTTTTTTTTAAACCCTTATATATATACTGTATATTATATATATGTATATGTATATGTATATATCTGTATATGTATATGTATATGTATATATATGTATATATATATATATATATATATATATATATATATATATACTGTGTATTGGCTCCAAGGCAGAAGAGTGGTAAGGGCTAGGCAATGGGGGTCAAGTGACTTGCCCAGGTTCACACAGCTGGGAAGTGGCTGAAGCCGGATTCGAACCTAGGACCTCCCACCTCTAGGCTTGGCTCTCAATCCACTGAGCTACCCAGCCGCCCAATCCACTGAGCTACCCAGCCGCCCACCCACCCCCTTAGGATTCTTTACAATATCTAATGATAAATGGTTCTCACGATCAATTTAAGTGTTCATTGAGGAACTTTGTATGGAAATTGAAGTTATGGATCACGAACAAGAGGAAATAATCTCAAACTACAACTCTGCTGTGACTCAGTAATAGTCGCCTTTAGATATTCCATTTTCAAAGAGCCATCATGGAAGTGATGAATGAGACACAGTGACTCCAAAAGCAAATGTTGACAGCAGTAATAGAAAGTACAGATTTTGGTTGGCTTGTAGTACTTGCCCAGAGTTAGAAAATGAAGAAAAGTCTGGGGTCAGATTTGAACCTACGACCTCTGGTCTTGAGGCCCAGCTCTCTGTCCACTGAGCCACTCAGCTGCGCTCCAACTTCCTTTTCCTGAACTACTCAAGGGTTTTCAACTTTCCCAGGGTTGGTTGGTTTCGTTGTTTGGTAGCTAGGAGCCTGACTACATGGCTTCAAGGCTAAATGGCCACAGGTGCCCAGGCTATTTGGCTTGCTGGAGGCTTCATTCATTAGGACACTCAAAAAGCCTGCTGATCTGAACCATGGACTTCAGGAGAAGCCTGAGCTTCACAAAGCTTCCTTTGACAAAGGGCACTCCATCAACAAGTGCCTTCTTCTTCTGGGACAAGCACAATGGAGAAGCTGGGGAAATGGGTAATCGGTGCCAGTCCCAGCTGATTCAACCCTTTCTGCTGAGCCTCTCTTCCTTCCCTCTGTGGCCACAAAAAGCTCAGCTGAAAACAAGCCATAACCCTTCATGAGGAAGCTCTTCAGTGGGTTGATTTCCAAAGGTGCTGCCTGAGGATAGAAGGAAGGACTTCCCCAAAAGGTCCCCAGGGAGGTACCTGAACTAAAGAAAGAGTCCATGCTGTATCCACACCTGCTCTTACCCAGCTCTCTTTGTGGTCCCAGGATGGCTCCGATCTGAATAGAGCTCAACAGGTGAAACTGCATAAGGAGGATACCAGCAGAGACCAGCTTGACAATAGGAAAGAACTTCCTTGGGGAGCAAAATTGGAACTGCCACTCTATGGTCATAGAGCCAGACAGGTAGTGGAGAGATTTCTATCATTTCCATTGCCTGAGAGGGATGTCCAATAATAATTCCTTTCTTGGCTTCTATTTTTAATATTAAAGGGATTTCTCAACCCCAGGATGAATATTTTTTTCTTTTAGATGTTAATTATATTGTTTTAAAATGTTAATTCTATTCATCGATGCCAGTCAAGTTATTTCTTTTTTTTAAACCCTTATATATATACTGTATATTATATATATGTATATGTATATGTATATGTATATATATGTATATGTATATGTATATATATGTATATATATACTGTGTATTGGCTCCAAGGCAGAAGAGTGGTAAGGGCTAGGCAATGGTGGTCAAGTGACTTGCCCAGGTTCACACAGCTGGGAAGTGGCTGAAGCCGGATTCGAACCTAGGACCTCCCACCTCTAGGCTTGGCTCTCAATCCACTGAGCTACCCAGCCGCCCAATCCACTGAGCTACCCAGCCGCCCACCCACCCCCTTAGGATTCTTTACAATATCTAATGATAAATGGTTCTCACGATCAATTTAAGTGTTCATTGAGGAACTTTGTATGGAAATTGAAGTTATGGATCACGAACAAGAGGAAATAATCTCAAACTACAACTCTGCTGTGACTCAGTAATAGTCGCCTTTAGATATTCCATTTTCAAAGAGCCATCATGGAAGTGATGAATGAGACACAGTGACTCCAAAAGCAAATGTTGACAGCAGTAATAGAAAGTACAGATTTTGGTTGGCTTGTAGTACTTGCCCAGAGTTAGAAAATGAAGAAAAGTCTGGGGTCAGATTTGAACCTACGACCTCTGGTCTTGAGGCCCAGCTCTCTGTCCACTGAGCCACTCAGCTGCGCTCCAACTTCCTTTTCCTGAACTACTCAAGGGTTTTCAACTTTCCCAGGGTTGGTTGGTTTCGTTGTTTGGTAGCTAGGAGCCTGACTACATGGCTTCAAGGCTAAATGGCCACAGGTGCCCAGGCTATTTGGCTTGCTGGAGGCTTCATTCATTAGGACACTCAAAAAGCCTGCTGATCTGAACCATGGACTTCAGGAGAAGCCTGAGCTTCACAAAGCTTCCTTTGACAAAGGGCACTCCATCAACAAGTGCCTTCTTCTTCTGGGACAAGCACAATGGAGAAGCTGGGGAAATGGCTAATCGGTGCCAGTCCCAGCTGATTCAACCCTTTCTGCTGAGCCTCTCTTCCTTCCCTCCGTGGCCACAAAAAGCTCAGCTGAAAACAAGCCATAACCCTTCATGAGGAAGCTCTTCAGTGGGTTGATTTCCAAAGGTGCTGCCTGAGGATAGAAGGAAGGACTTCCCAAAAAGGTCCCCAGGGAGGTACCTGAACTAAAGAAAGAGTCCATGCTGTATCCACACCTGCTCTTACCCAGCTCTCTTTGTGGTCCCAGGATGGCTCCCATCTGAATAGAGCTCAACAGGTGGAACTGCATAAGGAGGATACCAGCAGAGACCAGCTTGACAATAGGAAAGAACTTCCTTGGGGAGCAAAATTGGAACTGCCACCTATGGTCATAGAGGCAGACAGGTAGTGGAGAGATTTCTATCATTTCCATTGCCTGAGAGGGATGTCCAATAATAATTCCTTTCTTGGCTTCTATTTTTAATATTAAAGGGATTTCTCAACCCCAGGATGAATATTTTTTTCTTTTAGATGTTAATTATATTGTTTTAAAATGTTAATTCTATTCATCGATGCCAGTCAAGTTATTTCTTTTTTTTAAACCCTTATATATATACTGTATATTATATATATGTATATGTATATGTATATATCTGTATATGTATATGTATATGTATATATATGTATATATATATATATATATATATATATACTGTGTATTGGCTCCAAGGCAGAAGAGTGGTAAGGGCTAGGCAATGGGGGTCAAGTGACTTGCCCAGGTTCACACAGCTGGGAAGTGGCTGAAGCCGGATTCGAACCTAGGACCTCCCACCTCTAGGCTTGGCTCTCAATCCACTGAGCTACCCAGCCGCCCAATCCACTTAGCTACCCAGCCGCCCACCCACCCCCTTAGGATTCTTTACAATATCTAATGATAAATGGTTCTCACGATCAATTTAAGTGTTCATTGAGGAACTTTGTATGGAAATTGAAGTTATGGATCACGAACAAGAGGAAATAATCTCAAACTACAACTCTGCTGTGACTCAGTAATAGTCGCCTTTAGATATTCCATTTTCAAAGAGCCATCATGGAAGTGATGAATGAGACACAGTGACTCCAAAAGCAAATGTTGACAGCAGTAATAGAAAGTACAGATTTTGGTTGGCTTGTAGTACTTGCCCAGAGTTAGAAAATGAAGAAAAGTCTGGGGTCAGATTTGAACCTACGACCTCTGGTCTTGAGGCCCAGCTCTCTGTCCACTGAGCCACTCAGCTGCGCTCCAACTTCCTTTTCCTGAAATACTCAAGGGTTTTCAACTTTCCCAGGGTTGGTTGGTTTCGTTGTTTGGTAGCTAGGAGCCTGACTACATGGCTTCAAGGCTAAATGGCCACAGGTGCCCAGGCTATTTGGCTTGCTGGAGGCTTCATTCATTAGGACACTCAAAAAGCCTGCTGATCTGAACCATGGACTTCAGGAGAAGCCTGAGCTTCACAAAGCTTCCTTTGACAAAGGGCACTCCATCAACAAGTGCCTTCTTCTTCTGGGACAAGCACAATGGAGAAGCTGGGGAAATGGCTAATCGGTGCCAGTCCCAGCTGATTCAACCCTTTCTGCTGAGCCTCTCTTCCTTCCCTCCGTGGCCACAAAAAGCTCAGCTGAAAACAAGCCATAACCCTTCATGAGGAAGCTCTTCAGTGGGTTGATTTCCAAAGGTGCTGCCTGAGGATAGAAGGAAGGACTTCCCCAAAAGGTCCCCAGGGAGGTACCTGAACTAAAGAAAGAGTCCATGCTGTATCCACACCTGCTCTTACCCAGCTCTCTTTGTGGTCCCAGGATGGCTCCGATCTGAATAGAGCTCAACAGGTGGAACTGCATAAGGAGGATACCAGCAGAGACCAGCTTGACAATAGGAAAGAACTTCCTTGGGGAGCAAAATTGGAACTGCCACCTATGGTCATAGAGCCAGACAGGTAGTGGAGAGATTTCTATCATTTCCATTGCCTGAGAGGGATGTCCAATAATAATTCCTTTCTTGGCTTCTATTTTTAATATTAAAGGGATTTCTCAACCCCAGGATGAATATTTTTTTCTTTTAGATGTTAATTATATTGTTTTAAAATGTTAATTCTATTCATCGATGCCAGTCAAGTTATTTCTTTTTTTTAAACCCTTATATATATACTGTATATTATATATATGTATATGTATATGTATATGTATATATATGTATATGTATATGTATATATATGTATATATATATATATACTGTGTATTGGCTCCAAGGCAGAAGAGTGGTAAGGGCTAGGCAATGGGGGTCAAGTGACTTGCCCAGGTTCACACAGCTGGGAAGTGGCTGAAGCCGGATTCGAACCTAGGACCTCCCACCTCTAGGCTTGGCTCTCAATCCACTGAGCTACCCAGCCGCCCACCCACCCCCTTAGGATTCTTTACAATATCTAATGATAAATGGTTCTCACGATCAATTTAAGTGTTCATTGAGGAACTTTGTATGGAAATTGAAGTTATGGATCACGAACAAGAGGAAATAATCTCAAACTACAACTCTGCTGTGACTCAGTAATAGTCGCCTTTAGATATTCCATTTTCAAAGAGCCATCATGGAAGTGATGAATGAGACACAGTGACTCCAAAAGCAAATGTTGACAGCAGTAATAGAAAGTACAGATTTTGGTTGGCTTGTAGTACTTGCCCAGAGTTAGAAAATGAAGAAAAGTCTGGGGTCAGATTTGAACCTACGACCTCTGGTCTTGAGGCCCAGCTCTCTGTCCACTGAGCCACTCAGCTGTGCTCCAACTTCCTTTTCCTGAACTACTCAAGGGTTTTCAACTTTCCCAGGGTTGGTTGGTTTCGTTGTTTGGTAGCTAGGAGCCTGACTACATGGCTTCAAGGCTAAATGGCCACAGGTGCCCAGGCTATTTGGCTTGCTGGAGGCTTCATTCATTAGGACACTCAAAAAGCCTGCTGATCTGAACCATGGACTTCAGGAGAAGCCTGAGCTTCACAAAGCTTCCTTTGACAAAGGGCACTCCATCAACAAGTGCCTTCTTCTTCTGGGACAAGCACAATGGAGAAGCTGGGGAAATGGCTAATCGGTGCCAGTCCCAGCTGATTCAACCCTTTCTGCTGAGCCTCTCTTCCTTCCCTCCGTGGCCACAAAAAGCTCAGCTGAAAACAAGCCATAACCCTTCATGAGGAAGCTCTTCAGTGGGTTGATTTCCAAAGGTGCTGCCTGAGGATAGAAGGAAGGACTTCCCCAAAAGGTCCCCAGGGAGGTACCTGAACTAAAGAAAGAGTCCATGCTGTATCCACACCTGCTCTTACCCAGCTCTCTTTGTGGTCCCATGATCTGGGACCGATCTGAATAGAGCTCAACAGGTGGAACTGCATAAGGAGGATACCAGCAGAGACCAGCTTGACAATAGGAAAGAACTTCCTTGGGGAGCAAAATTGGAACTGCCACCTATGGTCATAGAGCCAGACAGGTAGTGGAGAGATTTCTATCATTTCCATTGCCTGAGAGGGATGTCCAATAATAATTCCTTTCTTGGCTTCTATTTTTAATATTAAAGGGATTTCTCAACCCCAGGATGAATATTTTTTTCTTTTAGATGTTAATTATATTGTTTTAAAATGTTAATTCTATTCATCGATGCCAGTCAAGTTATTTCTTTTTTTTAAACCCTTATATATATACTGTATATTATATATATGTATATGTATATGTATATATCTGTATATGTATATATATATATGTATATATATATATATATATATATATATACTGTGTATTGGCTCCAAGGCAGAAGAGTGGTAAGGGCTAGGCAATGGGGGTCAAGTGACTTGCCCAGGTTCACACAGCTGGGAAGTGGCTGAAGCCGGATTCGAACCTAGGACCTCCCACCTCTAGGCTTGGCTCTCAATCCACTGAGCTACCCAGCCGCCCACCCACCCCCTTAGGATTCTTTACAATATCTAATGATAAATGGTTCTCACGATCAATTTAAGTGTTCATTGAGGAACTTTGTATGGAAATTGAAGTTATGGATCACAAACAAGAGGAAATAATCTCAAACTACAACTCTGCTGTGACTCAGTAATAGTCGCCTTTAGATATTCCATTTTCAAAGAGCCATCATGGAAGTGATGAATGAGACACAGTGACTCCAAAAGCAAATGTTGACAGCAGTAATAGAAAGTACAGATTTTGGTTGGCTTGTAGTACTTGCCCAGAGTTAGAAAATGAAGAAAAGTCTGGGGTCAGATTTGAACCTACGACCTCTGGTCTTGAGGCCCAGCTCTCTGTCCACTGAGCCACTCAGCTGCGCTCCAACTTCCTTTTCCTGAACTACTCAAGGGTTTTCAACTTTCCCAGGGTTGGTTGGTTTCGTTGTTTGGTAGCTAGGAGCCTGACTACATGGCTTCAAGGCTAAATGGCCACAGGTGCCCAGGCTATTTGGCTTGCTGGAGGCTTCATTCATTAGGACACTCAAAAAGCCTGCTGATCTGAACCATGGACTTCAGGAGAAGCCTGAGCTTCACAAAGCTTCCTTTGACAAAGGGCACTCCATCAACAAGTGCCTTCTTCTTCTGGGACAAGCACAATGGAGAAGCTGGGGAAATGGCTAATCGGTGCCAGTCCCAGCTGATTCAACCCTTTCTGCTGAGCCTCTCTTCCTTCCCTCCGTGGCCACAAAAAGCTCAGCTGAAAACAAGCCATAACCCTTCATGAGGAAGCTCTTCAGTGGGTTGATTTCCAAAGGTGCTGCCTGAGGATAGAAGGAAGGACTTCCCCAAAAGGTCCCCAGGGAGGTACCTGAACTAAAGAAAGAGTCCATGCTGTATCCACACCTGCTCTTACCCAGCTCTCTTTGTGGTCCCATGATCTGGGACCGATCTGAATAGAGCTCAACAGGTGGAACTGCATAAGGAGGATACCAGCAGAGACCAGCTTGACAATAGGAAAGAACTTCCTTGGGGAGCAAAATTGGAACTGCCACCTATGGTCATAGAGGCAGACAGGTAGTGGAGAGATTTCTATCATTTCCATTGCCTGAGAGGGATGTCCAATAATAATTCCTTTCTTGGCTTCTATTTTTAATATTAAAGGGATTTCTCAACCCCAGGATGAATATTTTTTTCTTTTAGATGTTAATTATATTGTTTTAAAATGTTAATTCTATTCATCGATGCCAGTCAAGTTATTTCTTTTTTTTAAACCCTTATATATATACTGTATATTATATATATGTATATGTATATGTATATGTATATATATGTATATGTATATGTATATATATGTATATATATACTGTGTATTGGCTCCAAGGCAGAAGAGTGGTAAAGGCTAGGCAATGGTGGTCAAGTGACTTGCCCAGGTTCACACAGCTGGGAAGTGGCTGAAGCCGGATTCGAACCTAGGACCTCCCACCTCTAGGCTTGGCTCTCAATCCACTGAGCTACCCAGCCGCCCAATCCACTGAGCTACCCAGCCGCCCACCCACCCCCTTAGGATTCTTTACAATATCTAATGATAAATGGTTCTCACGATCAATTTAAGTGTTCATTGAGGAACTTTGTATGGAAATTGAAGTTATGGATCACGAACAAGAGGAAATAATCTCAAACTACAACTCTGCTGTGACTCAGTAATAGTCGCCTTTAGATATTCCATTTTCAAAGAGCCATCATGGAAGTGATGAATGAGACACAGTGACTCCAAAAGCAAATGTTGACAGCAGTAATAGAAAGTACAGATTTTGGTTGGCTTGTAGTACTTGCCCAGAGTTAGAAAATGAAGAAAAGTCTGGGGTCAGATTTGAACCTACGACCTCTGGTCTTGAGGCCCAGCTCTCTGTCCACTGAGCCACTCAGCTGCGCTCCAACTTCCTTTTCCTGAACTACTCAAGGGTTTTCAACTTTCCCAGGGTTGGTTGGTTTCGTTGTTTGGTAGCTAGGAGCCTGACTACATGGCTTCAAGGCTAAATGGCCACAGGTGCCCAGGCTATTTGGCTTGCTGGAGGCTTCATTCATTAGGACACTCAAAAAGCCTGCTGATCTGAACCATGGACTTCAGGAGAAGCCTGAGCTTCACAAAGCTTCCTTTGACAAAGGGCACTCCATCAACAAGTGCCTTCTTCTTCTGGGACAAGCACAATGGAGAAGCTGGGGAAATGGCTAATCGGTGCCAGTCCCAGCTGATTCAACCCTTTCTGCTGAGCCTCTCTTCCTTCCCTCCGTGGCCACAAAAAGCTCAGCTGAAAACAAGCCATAACCCTTCATGAGGAAGCTCTTCAGTGGGTTGATTTCCAAAGGTGCTGCCTGAGGATAGAAGGAAGGACTTCCCAAAAAGGTCCCCAGGGAGGTACCTGAACTAAAGAAAGAGTCCATGCTGTATCCACACCTGCTCTTACCCAGCTCTCTTTGTGGTCCCAGGATGGCTCCGATCTGAATAGAGCTCAACAGGTGGAACTGCATAAGGAGGATACCAGCAGAGACCAGCTTGACAATAGGAAAGAACTTCCTTGGGGAGCAAAATTGGAACTGCCACCTATGGTCATAGAGGCAGACAGGTAGTGGAGAGATTTCTATCATTTCCATTGCCTGAGAGGGATGTCCAATAATAATTCCTTTCTTGGCTTCTATTTTTAATATTAAAGGGATTTCTCAACCCCAGGATGAATATTTTTTTCTTTTAGATGTTAATTATATTGTTTTAAAATGTTAATTCTATTCATCGATGCCAGTCAAGTTATTTCTTTTTTTTAAACCCTTATATATATACTGTATATTATATATATGTATATGTATATATATATATCTGTATATGTATATGTATATGTATATATATGTATATATATATATATATATATACTGTGTATTGGCTCCAAGGCAGAAGAGTGGTAAGGGCTAGGCAATGGGGGTCAAGTGACTTGCCCAGGTTCACACAGCTGGGAAGTGGCTGAAGCCGGATTCGAACCTAGGACCTCCCACCTCTAGGCTTGGCTCTCAATCCACTGAGCTACCCAGCCGCCCACCCACCCCCTTAGGATTCTTTACAATATCTAATGATAAATGGTTCTCACGATCAATTTAAGTGTTCATTGAGGAACTTTGTATGGAAATTGAAGTTATGGATCACGAACAAGAGGAAATAATCTCAAACTACAACTCTGCTGTGACTCAGTAATAGTCGCCTTTAGATATTCCATTTTCAAAGAGCCATCATGGAAGTGATGAATGAGACACAGTGACTCCAAAAGCAAATGTTGACAGCAGTAATAGAAAGTACAGATTTTGGTTGGCTTGTAGTACTTGCCCAGAGTTAGAAAATGAAGAAAAGTCTGGGGTCAGATTTGAACCTACGACCTCTGGTCTTGAGGCCCAGCTCTCTGTCCACTGAGCCACTCAGCTGCGCTCCAACTTCCTTTTCCTGAACTACTCAAGGGTTTTCAACTTTCCCAGGGTTGGTTGGTTTCGTTGTTTGGTAGCTAGGAGCCTGACTACATGGCTTCAAGGCTAAATGGCCACAGGTGCCCAGGCTATTTGGCTTGCTGGAGGCTTCATTCATTAGGACACTCAAAAAGCCTGCTGATCTGAACCATGGACTTCAGGAGAAGCCTGAGCTTCACAAAGCTTCCTTTGACAAAGGGCACTCCATCAACAAGTGCCTTCTTCTTCTGGGACAAGCACAATGGAGAAGCTGGGGAAATGGCTAATCGGTGCCAGTCCCAGCTGATTCAACCCTTTCTGCTGAGCCTCTCTTCCTTCCCTCCGTGGCCACAAAAAGCTCAGCTGAAAACAAGCCATAACCCTTCATGAGGAAGCTCTTCAGTGGGTTGATTTCCAAAGGTGCTGCCTGAGGATAGAAGGAAGGACTTCCCAAAAAGGTCCCCAGGGAGGTACCTGAACTAAAGAAAGAGTCCATGCTGTATCCACACCTGCTCTTACCCAGCTCTCTTTGTGGTCCCAGGATGGCTCCCATCTGAATAGAGCTCAACAGGTGGAACTGCATAAGGAGGATACCAGCAGAGACCAGCTTGACAATAGGAAAGAACTTCCTTGGGGAGCAAAATTGGAACTGCCACCTATGGTCATAGAGGCAGACAGGTAGTGGAGAGATTTCTATCATTTCCATTGCCTGAGAGGGATGTCCAATAATAATTCCTTTCTTGGCTTCTATTTTTAATATTAAAGGGATTTCTCAACCCCAGGATGAATATTTTTTTCTTTTAGATGTTAATTATATTGTTTTAAAATGTTAATTCTATTCATCGATGCCAGTCAAGTTATTTCTTTTTTTTAAACCCTTATATATATACTGTATATTATATATATGTATATGTATATGTATATATCTGTATCTGTATCTGTATATGTATATATATGTATATATATACTGTGTATTGGCTCCAAGGCAGAAGAGTGGTAAGGGCTAGGCAATGGTGGTCAAGTGACTTGCCCAGGTTCACACAGCTGGGAAGTGGCTGAAGCCGGATTCGAACCTAGGACCTCCCACCTCTAGGCTTGGCTCTCAATCCACTGAGCTACCCAGCCGCCCACCCACCCCCTTAGGATTCTTTACAATATCTAATGATAAATGGTTCTCACGATCAATTTAAGTGTTCATTGAGGAACTTTGTATGGAAATTGAAGTTATGGATCACGAACAAGAGGAAATAATCTCAAACTACAACTCTGCTGTGACTCAGTAATAGTCGCCTTTAGATATTCCATTTTCAAAGAGCCATCATGGAAGTGATGAATGAGACACAGTGACTCCAAAAGCAAATGTTGACAGCAGTAATAGAAAGTACAGATTTTGGTTGGCTTGTAGTACTTGCCCAGAGTTAGAAAATGAAGAAAAGTCTGGGGTCAGATTTGAACCTACGACCTCTGGTCTTGAGGCCCAGCTCTCTGTCCACTGAGCCACTCAGCTGCGCTCCAACTTCCTTTTCCTGAACTACTCAAGGGTTTTCAACTTTCCCAGGGTTGGTTGGTTTCGTTGTTTGGTAGCTAGGAGCCTGACTACATGGCTTCAAGGCTAAATGGCCACAGGTGCCCAGGCTATTTGGCTTGCTGGAGGCTTCATTCATTAGGACACTCAAAAAGCCTGCTGATCTGAACCATGGACTTCAGGAGAAGCCTGAGCTTCACAAAGCTTCCTTTGACAAAGGGCACTCCATCAACAAGTGCCTTCTTCTTCTGGGACAAGCACAATGGAGAAGCTGGGGAAATGGCTAATCGGTGCCAGTCCCAGCTGATTCAACCCTTTCTGCTGAGCCTCTCTTCCTTCCCTCCGTGGCCACAAAAAGCTCAGCTGAAAACAAGCCATAACCCTTCATGAGGAAGCTCTTCAGTGGGTTGATTTCCAAAGGTGCTGCCTGAGGATAGAAGGAAGGACTTCCCCAAAAGGTCCCCAGGGAGGTACCTGAACTAAAGAAAGAGTCCATGCTGTATCCACACCTGCTCTTACCCAGCTCTCTTTGTGGTCCCAGGATGGCTCCCATCTGAATAGAGCTCAACAGGTGGAACTGCATAAGGAGGATACCAGCAGAGACCAGCTTGACAATAGGAAGGAACTTCCTTGGGGAGCAAAATTGGAACTGCCACCTATGGTCATAGAGCCAGACAGGTAGTGGAGAGATTTCTATCATTTCCATTGCCTGAGAGGGATGTCCAATAATAATTCCTTTCTTGGCTTCTATTTTTAATATTAAAGGGATTTCTCAACCCCAGGATGAATATTTTTTTCTTTTAGATGTTAATTATATTGTTTTAAAATGTTAATTCTATTCATCGATGCCAGTCAAGTTATTTCTTTTTTTTAAACCCTTATATATATACTGTATATTATATATATGTATATGTATATATATATATCTCTATATGTATATGTATATGTATATATATGTATATATATATATATATATACTGTGTATTGGCTCCAAGGCAGAAGAGTGGTAAGGGCTAGGCAATGGGGGTCAAGTGACTTGCCCAGGTTCACACAGCTGGGAAGTGGCTGAAGCCGGATTCGAACCTAGGACCTCCCACCTCTAGGCTTGGCTCTCAATCCACTGAGCTACCCAGCCGCCCAATCCACTGAGCAACCCAGCCGCCCACCCACCCCCTTAGGATTCTTTACAATATCTAATGATAAATGGTTCTCACGATCAATTTAAGTGTTCATTGAGGAACTTTGTATGGAAATTGAAGTTATGGATCACGAACAAGAGGAAATAATCTCAAACTACAACTCTGCTGTGACTCAGTAATAGTCGCCTTTAGATATTCCATTTTCAAAGAGCCATCATGGAAGTGATGAATGAGACACAGTGACTCCAAAAGCAAATGTTGACAGCAGTAATAGAAAGTACAGATTTTGGTTGGCTTGTAGTACTTGCCCAGAGTTAGAAAATGAAGAAAAGTCTGGGGTCAGATTTGAACCTACGACCTCTGGTCTTGAGGCCCAGCTCTCTGTCCACTGAGCCACTCAGCTGCGCTCCAACTTCCTTTTCCTGAACTACTCAAGGGTTTTCAACTTTCCCAGGGTTGGTTGGTTTCGTTGTTTGGTAGCTAGGAGCCTGACTACATGGCTTCAAGGCTAAATGGCCACAGGTGCCCAGGCTATTTGGCTTGCTGGAGGCTTCATTCATTAGGACACTCAAAAAGCCTGCTGATCTGAACCATGGACTTCAGGAGAAGCCTGAGCTTCACAAAGCTTCCTTTGACAAAGGGCACTCCATCAACAAGTGCCTTCTTCTTCTGGGACAAGCACAATGGAGAAGCTGGGGAAATGGCTAATCGGTGCCAGTCCCAGCTGATTCAACCCTTTCTGCTGAGCCTCTCTTCCTTCCCTCTGTGGCCACAAAAAGCTCAGCTGAAAACAAGCCATAACCCTTCATGAGGAAGTTCTTCAGTGGGTTGATTTCCAAAGGTGCTGCCTGAGGATAGAAGGAAGGACTTCCCCAAAAGGTCCCCAGGGAGGTACCTGAACTAAAGAAAGAGTCCATGCTGTATCCACACCTGCTCTTACCCAGCTCTCTTTGTGGTCCCAGGATGGCTCCGATCTGAATAGAGCTCAACAGGTGGAACTGCATAAGGAGGATACCAGCAGAGACCAGCTTGACAATAGGAAAGAACTTCCTTGGGGAGCAAAATTGGAACTGCCACCTATGGTCATAGAGCCAGACAGGTAGTGGAGAGATTTCTATCATTTCCATTGCCTGAGAGGGATGTCCAATAATAATTCCTTTCTTGGCTTCTATTTTTAATATTAAAGGGATTTCTCAACCCCAGGATGAATATTTTTTTCTTTTAGATGTTAATTATATTGTTTTAAAATGTTAATTCTATTCATCGATGCCAGTCAAGTTATTTCTTTTTTTTAAACCCTTATATATATACTGTATATTATATATATGTATATGTATATGTATATGTATATATATGTATATGTATATGTATATATATGTATATATATACTGTGTATTGGCTCCAAGGCAGAAGAGTGGTAAGGGCTAGGCAATGGTGGTCAAGTGACTTGCCCAGGTTCACACAGCTGGGAAGTGGCTGAAGCCGGATTCGAACCTAGGACCTCCCACCTCTAGGCTTGGCTCTCAATCCACTGAGCTACCCAGCCGCCCAATCCACTGAGCTACCCAGCCGCCCACCCACCCCCTTAGGATTCTTTACAATATCTAATGATAAATGGTTCTCACGATCAATTTAAGTGTTCATTGAGGAACTTTGTATGGAAATTGAAGTTATGGATCACGAACAAGAGGAAATAATCTCAAACTACAACTCTGCTGTGACTCAGTAATAGTCGCCTTTAGATATTCCATTTTCAAAGAGCCATCATGGAAGTGATGAATGAGACACAGTGACTCCAAAAGCAAATGTTGACAGCAGTAATAGAAAGTACAGATTTTGGTTGGCTTGTAGTACTTGCCCAGAGTTAGAAAATGAAGAAAAGTCTGGGGTCAGATTTGAACCTACGACCTCTGGTCTTGAGGCCCAGCTCTCTGTCCACTGAGCCACTCAGCTGCTCTCCAACTTCCTTTTCCTGAAATACTCAAGGGTTTTCAACTTTCCCAGGGTTGGTTGGTTTCGTTGTTTGGTAGCTAGGAGCCTGACTACATGGCTTCAAGGCTAAATGGCCACAGGTGCCCAGGCTATTTGGCTTGCTGGAGGCTTCATTCATTAGGACACTCAAAAAGCCTGCTGATCTGAACCATGGACTTCAGGAGAAGCCTGAGCTTCACAAAGCTTCCTTTGACAAAGGGCACTCCATCAACAAGTGCCTTCTTCTTCTGGGACAAGCACAATGGAGAAGCTGGGGAAATGGCTAATCGGTGCCAGTCCCAGCTGATTCAACCCTTTCTGCTGAGCCTCTCTTACTTCCCTCCGTGGCCACAAAAAGCTCAGCTGAAAACAAGCCATAACCCTTCATGAGGAAGCTCTTCAGTGGGTTGATTTCCAAAGGTGCTGCCTGAGGATAGAAGGAAGGACTTCCCAAAAAGGTCCCCAGGGAGGTACCTGAACTAAAGAAAGAGTCCATGCTGTATCCACACCTGCTCTTACCCAGCTCTCTTTGTGGTCCCAGGATGGCTCCCATCTGAATAGAGCTCAACAGGTGGAACTGCATAAGGAGGATACCAGCAGAGACCAGCTTGACAATAGGAAAGAACTTCCTTGGGGAGCAAAATTGGAACTGCCACCTATGGTCATAGAGCCAGACAGGTAGTGGAGAGATTTCTATCATTTCCATTGCCTGAGAGGGATGTCCAATAATAATTCCTTTCTTGGCTTCTATTTTTAATATTAAAGGGATTTCTCAACCCCAGGATGAATATTTTTTTCTTTTAGATGTTAATTATATTGTTTTAAAATGTTAATTCTATTCATCGATGCCAGTCAAGTTATTTCTTTTTTTTAAACCCTTATATATATACTGTATATTATATATATGTATATGTATATGTATATATCTGTATATGTATATGTATATGTATATATATGTATATATATATGTATATATATATATATATATATATATACTGTGTATTGGCTCCAAGGCAGAAGAGTGGTAAGGGCTAGGCAATGGGGGTCAAGTGACTTGCCCAGGTTCACACAGCTGGGAAGTGGCTGAAGCCGGATTCGAACCTAGGACCTCCCACCTCTAGGCTTGGCTCTCAATCCACTGAGCTACCCAGCCGCCCAATCCACTGAGCTACCCAGCCGCCCACCCACCCCCTTAGGATTCTTTACAATATCTAATGATAAATGGTTCTCACGATCAATTTAAGTGTTCATTGAGGAACTTTGTATGGAAATTGAAGTTATGGATCACGAACAAGAGGAAATAATCTCAAACTACAACTCTGCTGTGACTCAGTAATAGTCGCCTTTAGATATTCCATTTTCAAAGAGCCATCATGGAAGTGATGAATGAGACACAGTGACTCCAAAAGCAAATGTTGACAGCAGTAATAGAAAGTACAGATTTTGGTTGGCTTGTAGTACTTGCCCAGAGTTAGAAAATGAAGAAAAGTCTGGGGTCAGATTTGAACCTACGACCTCTGGTCTTGAGGCCCAGCTCTCTGTCCACTGAGCCACTCAGCTGCGCTCCAACTTCCTTTTCCTGAACTACTCAAGGGTTTTCAACTTTCCCAGGGTTGGTTGGTTTCGTTGTTTGGTAGCTAGGAGCCTGACTACATGGCTTCAAGGCTAAATGGCCACAGGTGCCCAGGCTATTTGGCTTGCTGGAGGCTTCATTCATTAGGACACTCAAAAAGCCTGCTGATCTGAACCATGGACTTCAGGAGAAGCCTGAGCTTCACAAAGCTTCCTTTGACAAAGGGCACTCCATCAACAAGTGCCTTCTTCTTCTGGGACAAGCACAATGGAGAAGCTGGGGAAATGGCTAATCGGTGCCAGTCCCAGCTGATTCAACCCTTTCTGCTGAGCCTCTCTTCCTTCCCTCCGTGGCCACAAAAAGCTCAGCTGAAAACAAGCCATAACCCTTCATGAGGAAGCTCTTCAGTGGGTTGATTTCCAAAGGTGCTGACTGAGGATAGAAGGAAGGACTTCCCCAAAAGGTCCCCAGGGAGGTACCTGAACTAAAGAAAGAGTCCATGCTGTATCCACACCTGCTCTTACCCAGCTCTCTTTGTGGTCCCAGGATGGCTCCGATCTGAATAGAGCTCAACAGGTGGAACTGCATAAGGAGGATACCAGCAGAGACCAGCTTGACAATAGGAAAGAACTTCCTTGGGGAGCAAAATTGGAACTGCCACCTATGGTCATAGAGCCAGACAGGTAGTGGAGAGATTTCTATCATTTCCATTGCCTGAGAGGGATGTCCAATAATAATTCCTTTCTTGGCTTCTATTTTTAATATTAAAGGGATTTCTCAACCCCAGGATGAATATTTTTTTCTTTTAGATGTTAATTATATTGTTTTAAAATGTTAATTCTATTCATCGATGCCAGTCAAGTTATTTCTTTTTTTTAAACCCTTATATATATACTGTATATTATATATATGTATATGTATATGTATATGTATATATATGTATATGTATATGTATATATATGTATATATATATATATACTGTGTATTGGCTCCAAGGCAGAAGAGTGGTAAGGGCTAGGCAATGGGGGTCAAGTGACTTGCCCAGGTTCACACAGCTGGGAAGTGGCTGAAGCCGGATTTGAACCTAGGACCTCCCACCTCTAGGCTTGGCTCTCAATCCACTGAGCTACCCAGCCGCCCACCCACCCCCTTAGGATTCTTTACAATATCTAATGATAAATGGTTCTCACGATCAATTTAAGTGTTCATTGAGGAACTTTGTATGGAAATTGAAGTTATGGATCACGAACAAGAGGAAATAATCTCAAACTACAACTCTGCTGTGACTCAGTAATAGTCGCCTTTAGATATTCCATTTTCAAAGAGCCATCATGGAAGTGATGAATGAGACACAGTGACTCCAAAAGCAAATGTTGACAGCAGTAATAGAAAGTACAGATTTTGGTTGGCTTGTAGTACTTGCCCAGAGTTAGAAAATGAAGAAAAGTCTGGGGTCAGATTTGAACCTACGACCTCTGGTCTTGAGGCCCAGCTCTCTGTCCACTGAGCCACTCAGCTGTGCTCCAACTTCCTTTTCCTGAACTACTCAAGGGTTTTCAACTTTCCCAGGGTTGGTTGGTTTCGTTGTTTGGTAGCTAGGAGCCTGACTACATGGCTTCAAGGCTAAATGGCCACAGGTGCCCAGGCTATTTGGCTTGCTGGAGGCTTCATTCATTAGGACACTCAAAAAGCCTGCTGATCTGAACCATGGACTTCAGGAGAAGCCTGAGCTTCACAAAGCTTCCTTTGACAAAGGGCACTCCATCAACAAGTGCCTTCTTCTTCTGGGACAAGCACAATGGAGAAGCTGGGGAAATGGCTAATCGGTGCCAGTCCCAGCTGATTCAACCCTTTCTGCTGAGCCTCTCTTCCTTCCCTCCGTGGCCACAAAAAGCTCAGCTGAAAACAAGCCATAACCCTTCATGAGGAAGCTCTTCAGTGGGTTGATTTCCAAAGGTGCTGCCTGAGGATAGAAGGAAGGACTTCCCCAAAAGGTCCCCAGGGAGGTACCTGAACTAAAGAAAGAGTCCATGCTGTATCCACACCTGCTCTTACCCAGCTCTCTTTGTGGTCCCATGATCTGGGACCGATCTGAATAGAGCTCAACAGGTGGAACTGCATAAGGAGGATACCAGCAGAGACCAGCTTGACAATAGGAAAGAACTTCCTTGGGGAGCAAAATTGGAACTGCCACCTATGGTCATAGAGCCAGACAGGTAGTGGAGAGATTTCTATCATTTCCATTGCCTGAGAGGGATGTCCAATAATAATTCCTTTCTTGGCTTCTATTTTTAATATTAAAGGGATTTCTCAACCCCAGGATGAATATTTTTTTCTTTTAGATGTTAATTATATTGTTTTAAAATGTTAATTCTATTCATCGATGCCAGTCAAGTTATTTCTTTTTTTTAAACCCTTATATATATACTGTATATTATATATATGTATATGTATATGTATATATCTGCATATGTATATATATATATGTATATATATATATATATATATATATATATATATATATACTGTGTATTGGCTCCAAGGCAGAAGAGTGGTAAGGGCTAGGCAATGGGGGTCAAGTGACTTGCCCAGGTTCACACAGCTGGGAAGTGGCTGAAGCCGGATTCGAACCTAGGACCTCCCACCTCTAGGCTTGGCTCTCAATCCACTGAGCTACCCAGCCGCCCACCCACCCCCTTAGGATTCTTTACAATATCTAATGATAAATGGTTCTCACGATCAATTTAAGTGTTCATTGAGGAACTTTGTATGGAAATTGAAGTTATGGATCACAAACAAGAGGAAATAATCTCAAACTACAACTCTGCTGTGACTCAGTAATAGTCGCCTTTAGATATTCCATTTTCAAAGAGCCATCATGGAAGTGATGAATGAGACACAGTGACTCCAAAAGCAAATGTTGACAGCAGTAATAGAAAGTACAGATTTTGGTTGGCTTGTAGTACTTGCCCAGAGTTAGAAAATGAAGAAAAGTCTGGGGTCAGATTTGAACCTACGACCTCTGGTCTTGAGGCCCAGCTCTCTGTCCACTGAGCCACTCAGCTGCGCTCCAACTTCCTTTTCCTGAACTACTCAAGGGTTTTCAACTTTCCCAGGGTTGGTTGGTTTCGTTGTTTGGTAGCTAGGAGCCTGACTACATGGCTTCAAGGCTAAATGGCCACAGGTGCCCAGGCTATTTGGCTTGCTGGAGGCTTCATTCATTAGGACACTCAAAAAGCCTGCTGATCTGAACCATGGACTTCAGGAGAAGCCTGAGCTTCACAAAGCTTCCTTTGACAAAGGGCACTCCATCAACAAGTGCCTTCTTCTTCTGGGACAAGCACAATGGAGAAGCTGGGGAAATGGGTAATCGGTGCCAGTCCCAGCTGATTCAACCCTTTCTGCTGAGCCTCTCTTCCTTCCCTCTGTGGCCACAAAAAGCTCAGCTGAAAACAAGCCATAACCCTTCATGAGGAAGCTCTTCAGTGGGTTGATTTCCAAAGGTGCTGCCTGAGGATAGAAGGAAGGACTTCCCCAAAAGGTCCCCAGGGAGGTACCTGAACTAAAGAAAGAGTCCATGCTGTATCCACACCTGCTCTTACCCAGCTCTCTTTGTGGTCCCAGGATGGCTCCGATCTGAATAGAGCTCAACAGGTGGAACTGCATAAGGAGGATACCAGCAGAGACCAGCTTGACAATAGGAAAGAACTTCCTTGGGGAGCAAAATTGGAACTGCCACCTATGGTCATAGAGCCAGACAGGTAGTGGAGAGATTTCTATCATTTCCATTGCCTGAGAGGGATGTCCAATAATAATTCCTTTCTTGGCTTCTATTTTTAATATTAAAGGGATTTCTCAACCCCAGGATGAATATTTTTTTCTTTTAGATGTTAATTATATTGTTTTAAAATGTTAATTCTATTCATCGATGCCAGTCAAGTTATTTCTTTTTTTTAAAACCTTATATATATACTGTATATTATATATATGTATATGTATATGTATATATCTGTATATGTATATGTATATATATGTATATATATATATATATATACTGTGTATTGGCTCCAAGGCAGAAGAGTGGTAAGGGCTAGGCAATGGGGGTCAAGTGACTTGCCCAGGTTCACACAGCTGGGAAGTGGCTGAAGCCGGATTCGAACCTAGGACCTCCCACCTCTAGGCTTGGCTCTCAATCCACTGAGCTACCCAGCCGCCCACCCACCCCCTTAGGATTCTTTACAATATCTAATGATAAATGGTTCTCACGATCAATTTAAGTGTTCATTGAGGAACTTTGTATGGAAATTGAAGTTATGGATCACGAACAAGAGGAAATAATCTCAAACTACAACTCTGCTGTGACTCAGTAATAGTCGCCTTTAGATATTCCATTTTCAAAGAGCCATCATGGAAGTGATGAATGAGACACAGTGACTCCAAAAGCAAATGTTGACAGCAGTAATAGAAAGTACAGATTTTGGTTGGCTTGTAGTACTTGCCCAGAGTTAGAAAATGAAGAAAAGTCTGGGGTCAGATTTGAACCTACGACCTCTGGTCTTGAGGCCCAGCTCTCTGTCCACTGAGCCACTCAGCTGCGCTCCAACTTCCTTTTCCTGAACTACTCAAGGGTTTTCAACTTTCCCAGGGTTGGTTGGTTTCGTTGTTTGGTAGCTAGGAGCCTGACTACATGGCTTCAAGGCTAAATGGCCACAGGTGCCCAGGCTATTTGGCTTGCTGGAGGCTTCATTCATTAGGACACTCAAAAAGCCTGCTGATCTGAACCATGGACTTCAGGAGAAGCCTGAGCTTCACAAAGCTTCCTTTGACAAAGGGCACTCCATCAACAAGTGCCTTCTTCTTCTGGGACAAGCACAATGGAGAAGCTGGGGAAATGGCTAATCGGTGCCAGTCCCAGCTGATTCAACCCTTTCTGCTGAGCCTCTCTTCCTTCCCTCCGTGGCCACAAAAAGCTCAGCTGAAAACAAGCCATAACCCTTCATGAGGAAGCTCTTCAGTGGGTTGATTTCCAAAGGTGCTGCCTGAGGATAGAAGGAAGGACTTCCCCAAAAGGTCCCCAGGGAGGTACCTGAACTAAAGAAAGAGTCCATGCTGTATCCACACCTGCTCTTACCCAGCTCTCTTTGTGGTCCCATGATCTGGGACCGATCTGAATAGAGCTCAACAGGTGGAACTGCATAAGGAGGATACCAGCAGAGACCAGCTTGACAATAGGAAAGAACTTCCTTGGGGAGCAAAATTGGAACTGCCACCTATGGTCATAGAGCCAGACAGGTAGTGGAGAGATTTCTATCATTTCCATTGCCTGAGAGGGATGTCCAATAATAATTCCTTTCTTGGCTTCTATTTTTAATATTAAAGGGATTTCTCAACCCCAGGATGAATATTTTTTTCTTTTAGATGTTAATTATATTGTTTTAAAATGTTAATTCTATTCATCGATGCCAGTCAAGTTATTTCTTTTTTTTAAACCCTTATATATATACTGTATATTATATATATGTATATGTATATGTATATGTATATATATGTATATGTATATGTATATATATGTATATATATACTGTGTATTGGCTCCAAGGCAGAAGAGTGGTAAGGGCTAGGCAATGGTGGTCAAGTGACTTGCCCAGGTTCACACAGCTGGGAAGTGGCTGAAGCCGGATTCGAACCTAGGACCTCCCACCTCTAGGCTTGGCTCTCAATCCACTGAGCTACCCAGCCGCCCAATCCACTGAGCTACCCAGCCGCCCACCCACCCCCTTAGGATTCTTTACAATATCTAATGATAAATGGTTCTCACGATCAATTTAAGTGTTCATTGAGGAACTTTGTATGGAAATTGAAGTTATGGATCACGAACAAGAGGAAATAATCTCAAACTACAACTCTGCTGTGACTCAGTAATAGTCGCCTTTAGATATTCCATTTTCAAAGAGCCATCATGGAAGTGATGAATGAGACACAGTGACTCCAAAAGCAAATGTTGACAGCAGTAATAGAAAGTACAGATTTTGGTTGGCTTGTAGTACTTGCCCAGAGTTAGAAAATGAAGAAAAGTCTGGGGTCAGATTTGAACCTACGACCTCTGGTCTTGAGGCCCAGCTCTCTGTCCACTGAGCCACTCAGCCGCGCTCCAACTTCCTTTTCCTGAACTACTCAAGGGTTTTCAACTTTCCCAGGGTTGGTTGGTTTCGTTGTTTGGTAGCTAGGAGCCTGACTACATGGCTTCAAGGCTAAATGGCCACAGGTGCCCAGGCTATTTGGCTTCCTGGAGGCTTCATTCATTAGGACACTCAAAAAGCCTGCTGATCTGAACCATGGACTTCAGGAGAAGCCTGAGCTTCACAAAGCTTCCTTTGACAAAGGGCACTCCATCAACAAGTGCCTTCTTCTTCTGGGACAAGCACAATGGAGAAGCTGGGGAAATGGCTAATCGGTGCCAGTCCCAGCTGATTCAACCCTTTCTGCTGAGCCTCTCTTCCTTCCCTCCGTGGCCACAAAAAGCTCAGCTGAAAACAAGCCATAACCCTTCATGAGGAAGCTCTTCAGTGGGTTGATTTCCAAAGGTGCTGCCTGAGGATAGAAGGAAGGACTTCCCCAAAAGGTCCCCAGGGAGGTACCTGAACTAAAGAAAGAGTCCATGCTGTATCCACACCTGCTCTTACCCAGCTCTCTTTGTGGTCCCAGGATGGCTCCGATCTGAATAGAGCTCAACAGGTGGAACTGCATAAGGAGGATACCAGCAGAGACCAGCTTGACAATAGGAAAGAACTTCCTTGGGGAGCAAAATTGGAACTGCCACCTATGGTCATAGAGCCAGACAGGTAGTGGAGAGATTTCTATCATTTCCATTGCCTGAGAGGGATGTCCAATAATAATTCCTTTCTTGGCTTCTATTTTTAATATTAAAGGGATTTCTCAACCCCAGGATGAATATTTTTTTCTTTTAGATGTTAATTATATTGTTTTAAAATGTTAATTCTATTCATCGATGCCAGTCAAGTTATTTCTTTTTTTTAAACCCTTATATATATACTGTATATTATATATATGTATATGTATATATATATATATCTGTATATGTATATGTATATATATGTATATATATATATATATATATATATATATATATACTGTGTATTGGCTCCAAGGCAGAAGAATGGTAAGGGCTAGGCAATGGGGGTCAAGTGACTTGCCCAGGTTCACACAGCTGGGAAGTGGCTGAAGCCGGATTCGAACCTAGGACCTCCCACCTCTAGGCTTGGCTCTCAATCCACTGAGCTACCCAGCCGCCCAATCCACTGAGCTACCCAGCCGCCCACCCACCCCCTTAGGATTCTTTACAATATCTAATGATAAATGGTTCTCACGATCAATTTAAGTGTTCATTGAGGAACTTTGTATGGAAATTGAAGTTATGGATCACGAACAAGAGGAAATAATCTCAAACTACAACTCTGCTGTGACTCAGTAATAGTCGCCTTTAGATATTCCATTTTCAAAGAGCCATCATGGAAGTGATGAATGAGACACAGTGACTCCAAAAGCAAATGTTGACAGCAGTAATAGAAAGTACAGATTTTGGTTGGCTTGTAGTACTTGCCCAGAGTTAGAAAATGAAGAAAAGTCTGGGGTCAGATTTGAACCTACGACCTCTGGTATTGAGGCCCAGCTCTCTGTCCACTGAGCCACTCAGCTGCGCTCCAACTTCCTTTTCCTGAACTACTCAAGGGTTTTCAACTTTCCCAGGGTTGGTTGGTTTCGTTGTTTGGTAGCTAGGAGCCTGACTACATGGCTTCAAGGCTAAATGGCCACAGGTGCCCAGGCTATTTGGCTTGCTGGAGGCTTCATTCATTAGGACACTCAAAAAGCCTGCTGATCTGAACCATGGACTTCAGGAGAAGCCTGAGCTTCACAAAGCTTCCTTTGACAAAGGGCACTCCATCAACAAGTGCCTTCTTCTTCTGGGACAAGCACAATGGAGAAGCTGGGGAAATGGCTAATCGGTGCCAGTCCCAGCTGATTCAACCCTTTCTGCTGAGCCTCTCTTCCTTCCCTCCGTGGCCACAAAAAGCTCAGCTGAAAACAAGCCATAACCCTTCATGAGGAAGCTCTTCAGTGGGTTGATTTCCAAAGGTGCTGCCTGAGGATAGAAGGAAGGACTTCCCCAAAAGGTCCCCAGGGAGGTACCTGAACTAAAGAAAGAGTCCATGCTGTATCCACACCTGCTCTTACCCAGCTCTCTTTGTGGTCCCAGGATGGCTCCCATCTGAATAGAGCTCAACAGGTGGAACTGCATAAGGAGGATACCAGCAGAGACCAGCTTGACAATAGGAAAGAACTTCCTTGGGGAGCAAAATTGGAACTGCCACCTATGGTCATAGAGCCAGACAGGTAGTGGAGAGATTTCTATCATTTCCATTGCCTGAGAGGGATGTCCAATAATAATTCCTTTCTTGGCTTCTATTTTTAATATTAAAGGGATTTCTCAACCCCAGGATGAATATTTTTTTCTTTTAGATGTTAATTATATTGTTTTAAAATGTTAATTCTATTCATCGATGCCAGTCAAGTTATTTCTTTTTTTTAAACCCTTATATATATACTGTATATTATATATATGTATATGTATATGTATATGTATATATATGTATATGTATATGTATATATATGTATATATATACTGTGTATTGGCTCCAAGGCAGAAGAGTGGTAAAGGCTAGGCAATGGTGGTCAAGTGACTTGCCCAGGTTCACACAGCTGGGAAGTGGCTGAAGCCGGATTCGAACCTAGGACCTCCCACCTCTAGGCTTGGCTCTCAATCCACTGAGCTACCCAGCCGCCCAATCCACTGAGCTACCCAGCCGCCCACCCACCCCCTTAGGATTCTTTACAATATCTAATGATAAATGGTTCTCACGATCAATTTAAGTGTTCATTGAGGAACTTTGTATGGAAATTGAAGTTATGGATCACGAACAAGAGGAAATAATCTCAAACTACAACTCTGCTGTGACTCAGTAATAGTCGCCTTTAGATATTCCATTTTCAAAGAGCCATCATGGAAGTGATGAATGAGACACAGTGACTCCAAAAGCAAATGTTGACAGCAGTAATAGAAAGTACAGATTTTGGTTGGCTTGTAGTACTTGCCCAGAGTTAGAAAATGAAGAAAAGTCTGGGGTCAGATTTGAACCTACGACCTCTGGTCTTGAGGCCCAGCTCTCTGTCCACTGAGCCACTCAGCTGCGCTCCAACTTCCTTTTCCTGAACTACTCAAGGGTTTTCAACTTTCCCAGGGTTGGTTGGTTTCGTTGTTTGGTAGCTAGGAGCCTGACTACATGGCTTCAAGGCTAAATGGCCACAGGTGCCCAGGCTATTTGGCTTGCTGGAGGCTTCATTCATTAGGACACTCAAAAAGCCTGCTGATCTGAACCATGGACTTCAGGAGAAGCCTGAGCTTCACAAAGCTTCCTTTGACAAAGGGCACTCCATCAACAAGTGCCTTCTTCTTCTGGGACAAGCACAATGGAGAAGCTGGGGAAATGGCTAATCGGTGCCAGTCCCAGCTGATTCAACCCTTTCTGCTGAGCCTCTCTTCCTTCCCTCCGTGGCCACAAAAAGCTCAGCTGAAAACAAGCCATAACCCTTCATGAGGAAGCTCTTCAGTGGGTTGATTTCCAAAGGTGCTGCCTGAGGATAGAAGGAAGGACTTCCCAAAAAGGTCCCCAGGGAGGTACCTGAACTAAAGAAAGAGTCCATGCTGTATCCACACCTGCTCTTACCCAGCTCTCTTTGTGGTCCCAGGATGGCTCCCATCTGAATAGAGCTCAACAGGTGGAACTGCATAAGGAGGATACCAGCAGAGACCAGCTTGACAATAGGAAAGAACTTCCTTGGGGAGCAAAATTGGAACTGCCACCTATGGTCATAGAGCCAGACAGGTAGTGGAGAGATTTCTATCATTTCCATTGCCTGAGAGGGATGTCCAATAATAATTCCTTTCTTGGCTTCTATTTTTAATATTAAAGGGATTTCTCAACCCCAGGATGAATATTTTTTTCTTTTAGATGTTAATTATATTGTTTTAAAATGTTAATTCTATTCATCGATGCCAGTCAAGTTATTTCTTTTTTTTAAACCCTTATATATATACTGTATATTATATATATGTATATGTATATATATATATCTGTATATGTATATGTATATGTATATATATGTATATATATATATATATATACTGTGTATTGGCTCCAAGGCAGAAGAGTGGTAAGGGCTAGGCAATGGGGGTCAAGTGACTTGCCCAGGTTCACACAGCTGGGAAGTGGCTGAAGCCGGATTCGAACCTAGGACCTCCCACCTCTAGGCTTGGCTCTCAATCCACTGAGCTACCCAGCCGCCCACCCACCCCCTTAGGATTCTTTACAATATCTAATGATAAATGGTTCTCACGATCAATTTAAGTGTTCATTGAGGAACTTTGTATGGAAATTGAAGTTATGGATCACGAACAAGAGGAAATAATCTCAAACTACAACTCTGCTGTGACTCAGTAATAGTCGCCTTTAGATATTCCATTTTCAAAGAGCCATCATGGAAGTGATGAATGAGACACAGTGACTCCAAAAGCAAATGTTGACAGCAGTAATAGAAAGTACAGATTTTGGTTGGCTTGTAGTACTTGCCCAGAGTTAGAAAATGAAGAAAAGTCTGGGGTCAGATTTGAACCTACGACCTCTGGTCTTGAGGCCCAGCTCTCTGTCCACTGAGCCACTCAGCTGCGCTCCAACTTCCTTTTCCTGAACTACTCAAGGGTTTTCAACTTTCCCAGGGTTGGTTGGTTTCGTTGTTTGGTAGCTAGGAGCCTGACTACATGGCTTCAAGGCTAAATGGCCACAGGTGCCCAGGCTATTTGGCTTGCTGGAGGCTTCATTCATTAGGACACTCAAAAAGCCTGCTGATCTGAACCATGGACTTCAGGAGAAGCCTGAGCTTCACAAAGCTTCCTTTGACAAAGGGCACTCCATCAACAAGTGCCTTCTTCTTCTGGGACAAGCACAATGGAGAAGCTGGGGAAATGGCTAATCGGTGCCAGTCCCAGCTGATTCAACCCTTTCTGCTGAGCCTCTCTTCCTTCCCTCCGTGGCCACAAAAAGCTCAGCTGAAAACAAGCCATAACCCTTCATGAGGAAGCTCTTCAGTGGGTTGATTTCCAAAGGTGCTGCCTGAGGATAGAAGGAAGGACTTCCCAAAAAGGTCCCCAGGGAGGTACCTGAACTAAAGAAAGAGTCCATGCTGTATCCACACCTGCTCTTACCCAGCTCTCTTTGTGGTCCCATGATCTGGGACCGATCTGAATAGAGCTCAACAGGTGGAACTGCATAAGGAGGATACCAGCAGAGACCAGCTTGACAATAGGAAAGAACTTCCTTGGGGAGCAAAATTGGAACTGCCACCTATGGTCATAGAGGCAGACAGGTAGTGGAGAGATTTCTATCATTTCCATTGCCTGAGAGGGATGTCCAATAATAATTCCTTTCTTGGCTTCTATTTTTAATATTAAAGGGATTTCTCAACCCCAGGATGAATATTTTTTTCTTTTAGATGTTAATTATATTGTTTTAAAATGTTAATTCTATTCATCGATGCCAGTCAAGTTATTTCTTTTTTTTAAACCCTTATATATATACTGTATATTATATATATGTATATATATATATGTATATGTATATATATGTATATGTATATGTATATATATGTATATATATACTGTGTATTGCCTCCAAGGCAGAAGAGTGGTAAGGGCTAGGCAATGGTGGTCAAGTGACTTGCCCAGGTTCACACAGCTGGGAAGTGGCTGAAGCCGGATTCGAACCTAGGACCTCCCACCTCTAGGCTTGGCTCTCAATCCACTGAGCTACCCAGCCGCCCAATCCACTGAGCTACCCAGCCGCCCACCCACCCCCTTAGGATTCTTTACAATATCTAATGATAAATGGTTCTCACGATCAATTTAAGTGTTCATTGAGGAACTTTGTATGGAAATTGAAGTTATGGATCACGAACAAGAGGAAATAATCTCAAACTACAACTCTGCTGTGACTCAGTAATAGTCGCCTTTAGATATTCCATTTTCAAAGAGCCATCATGGAAGTGATGAATGAGACACAGTGACTCCAAAAGCAAATGTTGACAGCAGTAATAGAAAGTACAGATTTTGGTTGGCTTGTAGTACTTGCCCAGAGTTAGAAAATGAAGAAAAGTCTGGGGTCAGATTTGAACCTACGACCTCTGGTCTTGAGGCCCAGCTCTCTGTCCACTGAGCCACTCAGCCGCGCTCCAACTTCCTTTTCCTGAACTACTCAAGGGTTTTCAACTTTCCCAGGGTTGGTTGGTTTCGTTGTTTGGTAGCTAGGAGCCTGACTACATGGCTTCAAGGCTAAATGGCCACAGGTGCCCAGGCTATTTGGCTTGCTGGAGGCTTCATTCATTAGGACACTCAAAAAGCCTGCTGATCTGAACCATGGACTTCAGGAGAAGCCTGAGCTTCACAAAGCTTCCTTTGACAAAGGGCACTCCATCAACAAGTGCCTTCTTCTTCTGGGACAAGCACAATGGAGAAGCTGGGGAAATGGCTAATCGGTGCCAGTCCCAGCTGATTCAACCCTTTCTGCTGAGCCTCTCTTCCTTCCCTCCGTGGCCACAAAAAGCTCAGCTGAAAACAAGCCATAACCCTTCATGAGGAAGCTCTTCAGTGGGTTGATTTCCAAAGGTGCTGCCTGAGGATAGAAGGAAGGACTTCCCCAAAAGGTCCCCAGGGAGGTACCTGAACTAAAGAAAGAGTCCATGCTGTATCCACACCTGCTCTTACCCAGCTCTCTTTGTGGTCCCAGGATGGCTCCCATCTGAATAGAGCTCAACAGGTGGAACTGCATAAGGAGGATACTAGCAGAGACCAGCTTGACAATAGGAAAGAACTTCTTTGGGGAGCAAAATTGGAACTGCCACCTATGGTCATAGAGCCAGACAGGTAGTGGAGAGATTTCTATCATTTCCATTGCCTGAGAGGGATGTCCAATAATAATTCCTTTCTTGGCTTCTATTTTTAATATTAAAGGGATTTCTCAACCCCAGGATGAATATTTTTTTCTTTTAGATGTTAATTATATTGTTTTAAAATGTTAATTCTATTCATCGATGCCAGTCAAGTTATTTCTTTTTTTTAAACCCTTATATATATACTGTATATTATATATATGTATATGTATATATATATCTGTATATGTATATGTATATGTATATATATGTATATATATATATATATATATATATACTGTGTATTGGCTCCAAGGCAGAAGAATGGTAAGGGCTAGGCAATGGGGGTCAAGTGACTTGCCCAGGTTCACACAGCTGGGAAGTGGCTGAAGCCGGATTCGAACCTAGGACCTCCCACCTCTAGGCTTGGCTCTCAATCCACTGAGCTACCCAGCCGCCCAATCCACTGAGCTACCCAGCCGCCCACCCACCCCCTTAGGATTCTTTACAATATCTAATGATAAATGGTTCTCACGATCAATTTAAGTGTTCATTGAGGAACTTTGTATGGAAATTGAAGTTATGGATCACGAACAAGAGGAAATAATCTCAAACTACAACTCTGCTGTGACTCAGTAATAGTCGCCTTTAGATATTCCATTTTCAAAGAGCCATCATGGAAGTGATGAATGAGACACAGTGACTCCAAAAGCAAATGTTGACAGCAGTAATAGAAAGTACAGATTTTGGTTGGCTTGTAGTACTTGCCCAGAGTTAGAAAATGAAGAAAAGTCTGGGGTCAGATTTGAACCTACGACCTCTGGTCTTGAGGCCCAGCTCTCTGTCCACTGAGCCACTCAGCTGCGCTCCAACTTCCTTTTCCTGAACTACTCAAGGGTTTTCAACTTTCCCAGGGTTGGTTGGTTTCGTTGTTTGGTAGCTAGGAGCCTGACTACATGGCTTCAAGGCTAAATGGCCACAGGTGCCCAGGCTATTTGGCTTGCTGGAGGCTTCATTCATTAGGACACTCAAAAAGCCTGCTGATCTGAACCATGGACTTCAGGAGAAGCCTGAGCTTCACAAAGCTTCCTTTGACAAAGGGCACTCCATCAACAAGTGCCTTCTTCTTCTGGGACAAGCACAATGGAGAAGCTGGGGAAATGGCTAATCGGTGCCAGTCCCAGCTGATTCAACCCTTTCTGCTGAGCCTCTCTTCCTTCCCTCTGTGGCCACAAAAAGCTCAGCTGAAAACAAGCCATAAGCCTTCATGAGGAAGTTCTTCAGTGGGTTGATTTCCAAAGGTGCTGCCTGAGGATAGAAGGAAGGACTTCCCCAAAAGGTCCCCAGGGAGGTACCTGAACTAAAGAAAGAGTCCATGCTGTATCCACACCTGCTCTTACCCAGCTCTCTTTGTGGTCCCAGGATGGCTCCGATCTGAATAGAGCTCAACAGGTGGAACTGCATAAGGAGGATACCAGCAGAGACCAGCTTGACAATAGGAAAGAACTTCCTTGGGGAGCAAAATTGGAACTGCCACCTATGGTCATAGAGCCAGACAGGTAGTGGAGAGATTTCTATCATTTCCATTGCCTGAGAGGGATGTCCAATAATAATTCCTTTCTTGGCTTCTATTTTTAATATTAAAGGGATTTCTCAACCCCAGGATGAATATTTTTTTCTTTTAGATGTTAATTATATTGTTTTAAAATGTTAATTCTATTCATCGATGCCAGTCAAGTTATTTCTTTTTTTTAAAACCTTATATATATACTGTATATTATATATATGTATATGTATATGTATATATCTGTATATGTATATGTATATATATGTATATATATATATATATACTGTGTATTGGCTCCAAGGCAGAAGAGTGGTAAGGGCTAGGCAATGGGGGTCAAGTGACTTGCCCAGGTTCACACAGCTGGGAAGTGGCTGAAGCCGGATTCGAACCTAGGACCTCCCACCTCTAGGCTTGGCTCTCAATCCACTGAGCTACCCAGCCGCCCACCCACCCCCTTAGGATTCTTTACAATATCTAATGATAAATGGTTCTCACGATCAATTTAAGTGTTCATTGAGGAACTTTGTATGGAAATTGAAGTTATGGATCACGAACAAGAGGAAATAATCTCAAACTACAACTCTGCTGTGACTCAGTAATAGTCGCCTTTAGATATTCCATTTTCAAAGAGCCATCATGGAAGTGATGAATGAGACACAGTGACTCCAAAAGCAAATGTTGACAGCAGTAATAGAAAGTACAGATTTTGGTTGGCTTGTAGTACTTGCCCAGAGTTAGAAAATGAAGAAAAGTCTGGGGTCAGATTTGAACCTACGACCTCTGGTATTGAGGCCCAGCTCTCTGTCCACTGAGCCCCTCAGCTGCGCTCCAACTTCCTTTTCCTGAACTACTCAAGGGTTTTCAACTTTCCCAGGGTTGGTTGGTTTCGTTGTTTGGTAGCTAGGAGCCTGACTACATGGCTTCAAGGCTAAATGGCCACAGGTGCCCAGGCTATTTGGCTTGCTGGAGGCTTCATTCATTAGGACACTCAAAAAGCCTGCTGATCTGAACCATGGACTTCAGGAGAAGCCTGAGCTTCACAAAGCTTCCTTTGACAAAGGGCACTCCATCAACAAGTGCCTTCTTCTTCTGGGACAAGCACAATGGAGAAGCTGGGGAAATGGCTAATCGGTGCCAGTCCCAGCTGATTCAACCCTTTCTGCTGAGCCTCTCTTCCTTCCCTCCGTGGCCACAAAAAGCTCAGCTGAAAACAAGCCATAACCCTTCATGAGGAAGCTCTTCAGTGGGTTGATTTCCAAAGGTGCTGCCTGAGGATAGAAGGAAGGACTTCCCCAAAAGGTCCCCAGGGAGGTACCTGAACTAAAGAAAGAGTCCATGCTGTATCCACACCTGCTCTTACCCAGCTCTCTTTGTGGTCCCATGATCTGGGACCGATCTGAATAGAGCTCAACAGGTGGAACTGCATAAGGAGGATACCAGCAGAGACCAGCTTGACAATAGGAAAGAACTTCCTTGGGGAGCAAAATTGGAACTGCCACCTATGGTCATAGAGCCAGACAGGTAGTGGAGAGATTTCTATCATTTCCATTGCCTGAGAGGGATGTCCAATAATAATTCCTTTCTTGGCTTCTATTTTTAATATTAAAGGGATTTCTCAACCCCAGGATGAATATTTTTTTCTTTTAGATGTTAATTATATTGTTTTAAAATGTTAATTCTATTCATCGATGCCAGTCAAGTTATTTCTTTTTTTTAAACCCTTATATATATACTGTATATTATATATATGTATATGTATATGTATATGTATATATATGTATATGTATATGTATATATATGTATATATATACTGTGTATTGGCTCCAAGGCAGAAGAGTGGTAAGGGCTAGGCAATGGGGGTCAAGTGACTTGCCCAGGTTCACACAGCTGGGAAGTGGCTGAAGCCGGATTCGAACCTAGGACCTCCCACCTCTAGGCTTGGCTCTCAATCCACTGAGCTACCCAGCCGCCCACCCACCCCCTTAGGATTCTTTACAATATCTAATGATAAATGGTTCTCACGATCAATTTAAGTGTTCATTGAGGAACTTTGTATGGAAATTGAAGTTATGGATCACGAACAAGAGGAAATAATCTCAAACTACAACTCTGCTGTGACTCAGTAATAGTCGCCTTTAGATATTCCATTTTCAAAGAGCCATCATGGAAGTGATGAATGAGACACAGTGACTCCAAAAGCAAATGTTGACAGCAGTAATAGAAAGTACAGATTTTGGTTGGCTTGTAGTACTTGCCCAGAGTTAGAAAATGAAGAAAAGTCTGGGGTCAGATTTGAACCTACGACCTCTGGTCTTGAGGCCCAGCTCTCTGTCCACTGAGCCACTCAGCTGCGCTCCAACTTCCTTTTCCTGAACTACTCAAGGGTTTTCAACTTTCCCAGGGTTGGTTGGTTTCGTTGTTTGGTAGCTAGGAGCCTGACTACATGGCTTCAAGGCTAAATGGCCACAGGTGCCCAGGCTATTTGGCTTGCTGGAGGCTTCATTCATTAGGACACTCAAAAAGCCTGCTGATCTGAACCATGGACTTCAGGAGAAGCCTGAGCTTCACAAAGCTTCCTTTGACAAAGGGCACTCCATCAACAAGTGCCTTCTTCTTCTGGGACAAGCACAATGGAGAAGCTGGGGAAATGGCTAATCGGTGCCAGTCCCAGCTGATTCAACCCTTTCTGCTGAGCCTCTCTTCCTTCCCTCCGTGGCCACAAAAAGCTCAGCTGAAAACAAGCCATAACCCTTCATGAGGAAGCTCTTCAGTGGGTTGATTTCCAAAGGTGCTGCCTGAGGATAGAAGGAAGGACTTCCCAAAAAGGTCCCCAGGGAGGTACCTGAACTAAAGAAAGAGTCCATGCTGTATCCACACCTGCTCTTACCCAGCTCTCTTTGTGGTCCCAGGATGGCTCCCATCTGAATAGAGCTCAACAGGTGGAACTGCATAAGGAGGATACCAGCAGAGACCAGCTTGACAATAGGAAAGAACTTCCTTGGGGAGCAAAATTGGAACTGCCACCTATGGTCATAGAGCCAGACAGGTAGTGGAGAGATTTCTATCATTTCCATTGCCTGAGAGGGATGTCCAATAATAATTCCTTTCTTGGCTTCTATTTTTAATATTAAAGGGATTTCTCAACCCCAGGATGAATATTTTTTTCTTTTAGATGTTAATTATATTGTTTTAAAATGTTAATTCTATTCATCGATGCCAGTCAAGTTATTTCTTTTTTTTAAACCCTTATATATATACTGTATATTATATATATGTATATGTATATATATATATCTGTATATGTATATGTATATGTATATATATGTATATATATATATATATATACTGTGTATTGGCTCCAAGGCAGAAGAGTGGTAAGGGCTAGGCAATGGGGGTCAAGTGACTTGCCCAGGTTCACACAGCTGGGAAGTGGCTGAAGCCGGATTCGAACCTAGGACCTCCCACCTCTAGGCTTGGCTCTCAATCCACTGAGCTACCCAGCCGCCCACCCACCCCCTTAGGATTCTTTACAATATCTAATGATAAATGGTTCTCACGATCAATTTAAGTGTTCATTGAGGAACTTTGTATGGAAATTGAAGTTATGGATCACGAACAAGAGGAAATAATCTCAAACTACAACTCTGCTGTGACTCAGTAATAGTCGCCTTTAGATATTCCATTTTCAAAGAGCCATCATGGAAGTGATGAATGAGACACAGTGACTCCAAAAGCAAATGTTGACAGCAGTAATAGAAAGTACAGATTTTGGTTGGCTTGTAGTACTTGCCCAGAGTTAGAAAATGAAGAAAAGTCTGGGGTCAGATTTGAACCTACGACCTCTGGTCTTGAGGCCCAGCTCTCTGTCCACTGAGCCACTCAGCTGCGCTCCAACTTCCTTTTCCTGAACTACTCAAGGGTTTTCAACTTTCCCAGGGTTGGTTGGTTTCGTTGTTTGGTAGCTAGGAGCCTGACTACATGGCTTCAAGGCTAAATGGCCACAGGTGCCCAGGCTATTTGGCTTGCTGGAGGCTTCATTCATTAGGACACTCAAAAAGCCTGCTGATCTGAACCATGGACTTCAGGAGAAGCCTGAGCTTCACAAAGCTTCCTTTGACAAAGGGCACTCCATCAACAAGTGCCTTCTTCTTCTGGGACAAGCACAATGGAGAAGCTGGGGAAATGGCTAATCGGTGCCAGTCCCAGCTGATTCAACCCTTTCTGCTGAGCCTCTCTTCCTTCCCTCCGTGGCCACAAAAAGCTCAGCTGAAAACAAGCCATAACCCTTCATGAGGAAGCTCTTCAGTGGGTTGATTTCCAAAGGTGCTGCCTGAGGATAGAAGGAAGGACTTCCCAAAAAGGTCCCCAGGGAGGTACCTGAACTAAAGAAAGAGTCCATGCTGTATCCACACCTGCTCTTACCCAGCTCTCTTTGTGGTCCCATGATCTGGGACCGATCTGAATAGAGCTCAACAGGTGGAACTGCATAAGGAGGATACCAGCAGAGACCAGCTTGACAATAGGAAAGAACTTCCTTGGGGAGCAAAATTGGAACTGCCACCTATGGTCATAGAGGCAGACAGGTAGTGGAGAGATTTCTATCATTTCCATTGCCTGAGAGGGATGTCCAATAATAATTCCTTTCTTGGCTTCTATTTTTAATATTAAAGGGATTTCTCAACCCCAGGATGAATATTTTTTTCTTTTAGATGTTAATTATATTGTTTTAAAATGTTAATTCTATTCATCGATGCCAGTCAAGTTATTTCTTTTTTTTAAACCCTTATATATATACTGTATATTATATATATGTATATATATATATGTATATGTATATATATGTATATGTATATGTATATATATGTATATATATACTGTGTATTGCCTCCAAGGCAGAAGAGTGGTAAGGGCTAGGCAATGGTGGTCAAGTGACTTGCCCAGGTTCACACAGCTGGGAAGTGGCTGAAGCCGGATTCGAACCTAGGACCTCCCACCTCTAGGCTTGGCTCTCAATCCACTGAGCTACCCAGCCGCCCAATCCACTGAGCTACCCAGCCGCCCACCCACCCCCTTAGGATTCTTTACAATATCTAATGATAAATGGTTCTCACGATCAATTTAAGTGTTCATTGAGGAACTTTGTATGGAAATTGAAGTTATGGATCACGAACAAGAGGAAATAATCTCAAACTACAACTCTGCTGTGACTCAGTAATAGTCGCCTTTAGATATTCCATTTTCAAAGAGCCATCATGGAAGTGATGAATGAGACACAGTGACTCCAAAAGCAAATGTTGACAGCAGTAATAGAAAGTACAGATTTTGGTTGGCTTGTAGTACTTGCCCAGAGTTAGAAAATGAAGAAAAGTCTGGGGTCAGATTTGAACCTACGACCTCTGGTCTTGAGGCCCAGCTCTCTGTCCACTGAGCCACTCAGCCGCGCTCCAACTTCCTTTTCCTGAACTACTCAAGGGTTTTCAACTTTCCCAGGGTTGGTTGGTTTCGTTGTTTGGTAGCTAGGAGCCTGACTACATGGCTTCAAGGCTAAATGGCCACAGGTGCCCAGGCTATTTGGCTTGCTGGAGGCTTCATTCATTAGGACACTCAAAAAGCCTGCTGATCTGAACCATGGACTTCAGGAGAAGCCTGAGCTTCACAAAGCTTCCTTTGACAAAGGGCACTCCATCAACAAGTGCCTTCTTCTTCTGGGACAAGCACAATGGAGAAGCTGGGGAAATGGCTAATCGGTGCCAGTCCCAGCTGATTCAACCCTTTCTGCTGAGCCTCTCTTCCTTCCCTCCGTGGCCACAAAAAGCTCAGCTGAAAACAAGCCATAACCCTTCATGAGGAAGCTCTTCAGTGGGTTGATTTCCAAAGGTGCTGCCTGAGGATAGAAGGAAGGACTTCCCCAAAAGGTCCCCAGGGAGGTACCTGAACTAAAGAAAGAGTCCATGCTGTATCCACACCTGCTCTTACCCAGCTCTCTTTGTGGTCCCAGGATGGCTCCCATCTGAATAGAGCTCAACAGGTGGAACTGCATAAGGAGGATACTAGCAGAGACCAGCTTGACAATAGGAAAGAACTTCTTTGGGGAGCAAAATTGGAACTGCCACCTATGGTCATAGAGCCAGACAGGTAGTGGAGAGATTTCTATCATTTCCATTGCCTGAGAGGGATGTCCAATAATAATTCCTTTCTTGGCTTCTATTTTTAATATTAAAGGGATTTCTCAACCCCAGGATGAATATTTTTTTCTTTTAGATGTTAATTATATTGTTTTAAAATGTTAATTCTATTCATCGATGCCAGTCAAGTTATTTCTTTTTTTTAAACCCTTATATATATACTGTATATTATATATATGTATATGTATATATATATCTGTATATGTATATGTATATGTATATATATGTATATATATATATATATATATATATATACTGTGTATTGGCTCCAAGGCAGAAGAATGGTAAGGGCTAGGCAATGGGGGTCAAGTGACTTGCCCAGGTTCACACAGCTGGGAAGTGGCTGAAGCCGGATTCGAACCTAGGACCTCCCACCTCTAGGCTTGGCTCTCAATCCACTGAGCTACCCAGCCGCCCAATCCACTGAGCTACCCAGCCGCCCACCCACCCCCTTAGGATTCTTTACAATATCTAATGATAAATGGTTCTCACGATCAATTTAAGTGTTCATTGAGGAACTTTGTATGGAAATTGAAGTTATGGATCACGAACAAGAGGAAATAATCTCAAACTACAACTCTGCTGTGACTCAGTAATAGTCGCCTTTAGATATTCCATTTTCAAAGAGCCATCATGGAAGTGATGAATGAGACACAGTGACTCCAAAAGCAAATGTTGACAGCAGTAATAGAAAGTACAGATTTTGGTTGGCTTGTAGTACTTGCCCAGAGTTAGAAAATGAAGAAAAGTCTGGGGTCAGATTTGAACCTACGACCTCTGGTCTTGAGGCCCAGCTCTCTGTCCACTGAGCCACTCAGCTGCGCTCCAACTTCCTTTTCCTGAACTACTCAAGGGTTTTCAACTTTCCCAGGGTTGGTTGGTTTCGTTGTTTGGTAGCTAGGAGCCTGACTACATGGCTTCAAGGCTAAATGGCCACAGGTGCCCAGGCTATTTGGCTTGCTGGAGGCTTCATTCATTAGGACACTCAAAAAGCCTGCTGATCTGAACCATGGACTTCAGGAGAAGCCTGAGCTTCACAAAGCTTCCTTTGACAAAGGGCACTCCATCAACAAGTGCCTTCTTCTTCTGGGACAAGCACAATGGAGAAGCTGGGGAAATGGCTAATCGGTGCCAGTCCCAGCTGATTCAACCCTTTCTGCTGAGCCTCTCTTCCTTCCCTCTGTGGCCACAAAAAGCTCAGCTGAAAACAAGCCATAAGCCTTCATGAGGAAGTTCTTCAGTGGGTTGATTTCCAAAGGTGCTGCCTGAGGATAGAAGGAAGGACTTCCCCAAAAGGTCCCCAGGGAGGTACCTGAACTAAAGAAAGAGTCCATGCTGTATCCACACCTGCTCTTACCCAGCTCTCTTTGTGGTCCCAGGATGGCTCCGATCTGAATAGAGCTCAACAGGTGGAACTGCATAAGGAGGATACCAGCAGAGACCAGCTTGACAATAGGAAAGAACTTCCTTGGGGAGCAAAATTGGAACTGCCACCTATGGTCATAGAGCCAGACAGGTAGTGGAGAGATTTCTATCATTTCCATTGCCTGAGAGGGATGTCCAATAATAATTCCTTTCTTGGCTTCTATTTTTAATATTAAAGGGATTTCTCAACCCCAGGATGAATATTTTTTTCTTTTAGATGTTAATTATATTGTTTTAAAATGTTAATTCTATTCATCGATGCCAGTCAAGTTATTTCTTTTTTTTAAAACCTTATATATATACTGTATATTATATATATGTATATGTATATGTATATATCTGTATATGTATATGTATATATATGTATATATATATATATATACTGTGTATTGGCTCCAAGGCAGAAGAGTGGTAAGGGCTAGGCAATGGGGGTCAAGTGACTTGCCCAGGTTCACACAGCTGGGAAGTGGCTGAAGCCGGATTCGAACCTAGGACCTCCCACCTCTAGGCTTGGCTCTCAATCCACTGAGCTACCCAGCCGCCCACCCACCCCCTTAGGATTCTTTACAATATCTAATGATAAATGGTTCTCACGATCAATTTAAGTGTTCATTGAGGAACTTTGTATGGAAATTGAAGTTATGGATCACGAACAAGAGGAAATAATCTCAAACTACAACTCTGCTGTGACTCAGTAATAGTCGCCTTTAGATATTCCATTTTCAAAGAGCCATCATGGAAGTGATGAATGAGACACAGTGACTCCAAAAGCAAATGTTGACAGCAGTAATAGAAAGTACAGATTTTGGTTGGCTTGTAGTACTTGCCCAGAGTTAGAAAATGAAGAAAAGTCTGGGGTCAGATTTGAACCTACGACCTCTGGTATTGAGGCCCAGCTCTCTGTCCACTGAGCCCCTCAGCTGCGCTCCAACTTCCTTTTCCTGAACTACTCAAGGGTTTTCAACTTTCCCAGGGTTGGTTGGTTTCGTTGTTTGGTAGCTAGGAGCCTGACTACATGGCTTCAAGGCTAAATGGCCACAGGTGCCCAGGCTATTTGGCTTGCTGGAGGCTTCATTCATTAGGACACTCAAAAAGCCTGCTGATCTGAACCATGGACTTCAGGAGAAGCCTGAGCTTCACAAAGCTTCCTTTGACAAAGGGCACTCCATCAACAAGTGCCTTCTTCTTCTGGGACAAGCACAATGGAGAAGCTGGGGAAATGGCTAATCGGTGCCAGTCCCAGCTGATTCAACCCTTTCTGCTGAGCCTCTCTTCCTTCCCTCCGTGGCCACAAAAAGCTCAGCTGAAAACAAGCCATAACCCTTCATGAGGAAGCTCTTCAGTGGGTTGATTTCCAAAGGTGCTGCCTGAGGATAGAAGGAAGGACTTCCCCAAAAGGTCCCCAGGGAGGTACCTGAACTAAAGAAAGAGTCCATGCTGTATCCACACCTGCTCTTACCCAGCTCTCTTTGTGGTCCCATGATCTGGGACCGATCTGAATAGAGCTCAACAGGTGGAACTGCATAAGGAGGATACCAGCAGAGACCAGCTTGACAATAGGAAAGAACTTCCTTGGGGAGCAAAATTGGAACTGCCACCTATGGTCATAGAGCCAGACAGGTAGTGGAGAGATTTCTATCATTTCCATTGCCTGAGAGGGATGTCCAATAATAATTCCTTTCTTGGCTTCTATTTTTAATATTAAAGGGATTTCTCAACCCCAGGATGAATATTTTTTTCTTTTAGATGTTAATTATATTGTTTTAAAATGTTAATTCTATTCATCGATGCCAGTCAAGTTATTTCTTTTTTTTAAACCCTTATATATATACTGTATATTATATATATGTATATGTATATGTATATGTATATATATGTATATGTATATGTATATATATGTATATATATACTGTGTATTGGCTCCAAGGCAGAAGAGTGGTAAGGGCTAGGCAATGGGGGTCAAGTGACTTGCCCAGGTTCACACAGCTGGGAAGTGGCTGAAGCCGGATTCGAACCTAGGACCTCCCACCTCTAGGCTTGGCTCTCAATCCACTGAGCTACCCAGCCGCCCAATCCACTGAGCTACCCAGCCGCCCACCCACCCCCTTAGGATTCTTTACAATATCTAATGATAAATGGTTCTCACGATCAATTTAAGTGTTCATTGAGGAACTTTGTATGGAAATTGAAGTTATGGATCACGAACAAGAGGAAATAATCTCAAACTACAACTCTGCTGTGACTCAGTAATAGTCGCCTTTAGATATTCCATTTTCAAAGAGCCATCATGGAAGTGATGAATGAGACACAGTGACTCCAAAAGCAAATGTTGACAGCAGTAATAGAAAGTACAGATTTTGGTTGGCTTGTAGTACTTGCCCAGAGTTAGAAAATGAAGAAAAGTCTGGGGTCAGATTTGAACCTACGACCTCTGGTCTTGAGGCCCAGCTCTCTGTCCACTGAGCCACTCAGCTGCGCTCCAACTTCCTTTTCCTGAACTACTCAAGGGTTTTCAACTTTCCCAGGGTTGGTTGGTTTCGTTGTTTGGTAGCTAGGAGCCTGACTACATGGCTTCAAGGCTAAATGGCCACAGGTGCCCAGGCTATTTGGCTTGCTGGAGGCTTCATTCATTAGGACACTCAAAAAGCCTGCTGATCTGAACCATGGACTTCAGGAGAAGCCTGAGCTTCACAAAGCTTCCTTTGACAAAGGGCACTCCATCAACAAGTGCCTTCTTCTTCTGGGACAAGCACAATGGAGAAGCTGGGGAAATGGCTAATCGGTGCCAGTCCCAGCTGATTCAACCCTTTCTGCTGAGCCTCTCTTCCTTCCCTCTGTGGCCACAAAAAGCTCAGCTGAAAACAAGCCATAAGCCTTCATGAGGAAGTTCTTCAGTGGGTTGATTTCCAAAGGTGCTGCCTGAGGATAGAAGGAAGGACTTCCCCAAAAGGTCCCCAGGGAGGTACCTGAACTAAAGAAAGAGTCCATGCTGTATCCACACCTGCTCTTACCCAGCTCTCTTTGTGGTCCCAGGATGGCTCCGATCTGAATAGAGCTCAACAGGTGGAACTGCATAAGGAGGATACCAGCAGAGACCAGCTTGACAATAGGAAAGAACTTCCTTGGGGAGCAAAATTGGAACTGCCACCTATGGTCATAGAGCCAGACAGGTAGTGGAGAGATTTCTATCATTTCCATTGCCTGAGAGGGATGTCCAATAATAATTCCTTTCTTGGCTTCTATTTTTAATATTAAAGGGATTTCTCAACCCCAGGATGAATATTTTTTTCTTTTAGATGTTAATTATATTGTTTTAAAATGTTAATTCTATTCATCGATGCCAGTCAAGTTATTTCTTTTTTTTAAAACCTTATATATATACTGTATATTATATATATGTATATGTATATGTATATATCTGTATATGTATATGTATATATATGTATATATATATATATATACTGTGTATTGGCTCCAAGGCAGAAGAGTGGTAAGGGCTAGGCAATGGGGGTCAAGTGACTTGCCCAGGTTCACACAGCTGGGAAGTGGCTGAAGCCGGATTCGAACCTAGGACCTCCCACCTCTAGGCTTGGCTCTCAATCCACTGAGCTACCCAGCCGCCCACCCACCCCCTTAGGATTCTTTACAATATCTAATGATAAATGGTTCTCACGATCAATTTAAGTGTTCATTGAGGAACTTTGTATGGAAATTGAAGTTATGGATCACGAACAAGAGGAAATAATCTCAAACTACAACTCTGCTGTGACTCAGTAATAGTCGCCTTTAGATATTCCATTTTCAAAGAGCCATCATGGAAGTGATGAATGAGACACAGTGACTCCAAAAGCAAATGTTGACAGCAGTAATAGAAAGTACAGATTTTGGTTGGCTTGTAGTACTTGCCCAGAGTTAGAAAATGAAGAAAAGTCTGGGGTCAGATTTGAACCTACGACCTCTGGTATTGAGGCCCAGCTCTCTGTCCACTGAGCCCCTCAGCTGCGCTCCAACTTCCTTTTCCTGAACTACTCAAGGGTTTTCAACTTTCCCAGGGTTGGTTGGTTTCGTTGTTTGGTAGCTAGGAGCCTGACTACATGGCTTCAAGGCTAAATGGCCACAGGTGCCCAGGCTATTTGGCTTGCTGGAGGCTTCATTCATTAGGACACTCAAAAAGCCTGCTGATCTGAACCATGGACTTCAGGAGAAGCCTGAGCTTCACAAAGCTTCCTTTGACAAAGGGCACTCCATCAACAAGTGCCTTCTTCTTCTGGGACAAGCACAATGGAGAAGCTGGGGAAATGGCTAATCGGTGCCAGTCCCAGCTGATTCAACCCTTTCTGCTGAGCCTCTCTTCCTTCCCTCCGTGGCCACAAAAAGCTCAGCTGAAAACAAGCCATAACCCTTCATGAGGAAGCTCTTCAGTGGGTTGATTTCCAAAGGTGCTGCCTGAGGATAGAAGGAAGGACTTCCCCAAAAGGTCCCCAGGGAGGTACCTGAACTAAAGAAAGAGTCCATGCTGTATCCACACCTGCTCTTACCCAGCTCTCTTTGTGGTCCCATGATCTGGGACCGATCTGAATAGAGCTCAACAGGTGGAACTGCATAAGGAGGATACCAGCAGAGACCAGCTTGACAATAGGAAAGAACTTCCTTGGGGAGCAAAATTGGAACTGCCACCTATGGTCATAGAGCCAGACAGGTAGTGGAGAGATTTCTATCATTTCCATTGCCTGAGAGGGATGTCCAATAATAATTCCTTTCTTGGCTTCTATTTTTAATATTAAAGGGATTTCTCAACCCCAGGATGAATATTTTTTTCTTTTAGATGTTAATTATATTGTTTTAAAATGTTAATTCTATTCATCGATGCCAGTCAAGTTATTTCTTTTTTTTAAACCCTTATATATATACTGTATATTATATATATGTATATGTATATGTATATGTATATATATGTATATGTATATGTATATATATGTATATATATACTGTGTATTGGCTCCAAGGCAGAAGAGTGGTAAGGGCTAGGCAATGGTGGTCAAGTGACTTGCCCAGGTTCACACAGCTGGGAAGTGGCTGAAGCCGGATTCGAACCTAGGACCTCCCACCTCTAGGCTTGGCTCTCAATCCACTGAGCTACCCAGCCGCCCAATCCACTGAGCTACCCAGCCGCCCACCCACCCCCTTAGGATTCTTTACAATATCTAATGATAAATGGTTCTCACGATCAATTTAAGTGTTCATTGAGGAACTTTGTATGGAAATTGAAGTTATGGATCACGAACAAGAGGAAATAATCTCAAACTACAACTCTGCTGTGACTCAGTAATAGTCGCCTTTAGATATTCCATTTTCAAAGAGCCATCATGGAAGTGATGAATGAGACACAGTGACTCCAAAAGCAAATGTTGACAGCAGTAATAGAAAGTACAGATTTTGGTTGGCTTGTAGTACTTGCCCAGAGTTAGAAAATGAAGAAAAGTCTGGGGTCAGATTTGAACCTACGACCTCTGGTCTTGAGGCCCAGCTCTCTGTCCACTGAGCCACTCAGCCGCGCTCCAACTTCCTTTTCCTGAACTACTCAAGGGTTTTCAACTTTCCCAGGGTTGGTTGGTTTCGTTGTTTGGTAGCTAGGAGCCTGACTACATGGCTTCAAGGCTAAATGGCCACAGGTGCCCAGGCTATTTGGCTTGCTGGAGGCTTCATTCATTAGGACACTCAAAAAGCCTGCTGATCTGAACCATGGACTTCAGGAGAAGCCTGAGCTTCACAAAGCTTCCTTTGACAAAGGGCACTCCATCAACAAGTGCCTTCTTCTTCTGGGACAAGCACAATGGAGAAGCTGGGGAAATGGCTAATCGGTGCCAGTCCCAGCTGATTCAACCCTTTCTGCTGAGCCTCTCTTCCTTCCCTCCGTGGCCACAAAAAGCTCAGCTGAAAACAAGCCATAACCCTTCATGAGGAAGCTCTTCAGTGGGTTGATTTCCAAAGGTGCTGCCTGAGGATAGAAGGAAGGACTTCCCAAAAAGGTCCCCAGGGAGGTACCTGAACTAAAGAAAGAGTCCATGCTGTATCCACACCTGCTCTTACCCAGCTCTCTTTGTGGTCCCAGGATGGCTCCGATCTGAATAGAGCTCAACAGGTGGAACTGCATAAGGAGGATACCAGCAGAGACCAGCTTGACAATAGGAAAGAACTTCCTTGGGGAGCAAAATTGGAACTGCCACCTATGGTCATAGAGGCAGACAGGTAGTGGAGAGATTTCTATCATTTCCATTGCCTGAGAGGGATGTCCAATAATAATTCCTTTCTTGGCTTCTATTTTTAATATTAAAGGGATTTCTCAACCCCAGGATGAATATTTTTTTCTTTTAGATGTTAATTATATTGTTTTAAAATGTTAATTCTATTCATCGATGCCAGTCAAGTTATTTCTTTTTTTTAAACCCTTATATATATACTGTATATTATATATATGTATATGTATATATATATATCTGTATATGTATATGTATATGTATATATATGTATATATATATATATATATATACTGTGTATTGGCTCCAAGGCAGAAGAGTGGTAAGGGCTAGGCAATGGGGGTCAAGTGACTTGCCCAGGTTCACACAGCTGGGAAGTGGCTGAAGCCGGATTCGAACCTAGGACCTCCCACCTCTAGGCTTGGCTCTCAATCCACTGAGCTACCCAGCCGCCCACCCACCCCCTTAGGATTCTTTACAATATCTAATGATAAATGGTTCTCACGATCAATTTAAGTGTTCATTGAGGAACTTTGTATGGAAATTGAAGTTATGGATCACGAACAAGAGGAAATAATCTCAAACTACAGCTCTGCTGTGACTCAGTAATAGTCGCCTTTAGATATTCCATTTTCAAAGAGCCATCATGGAAGTGATGAATGAGACACAGTGACTCCAAAAGCAAATGTTGACAGCAGTAATAGAAAGTACAGATTTTGGTTGGCTTGTAGTACTTGCCCAGAGTTAGAAAATGAAGAAAAGTCTGGGGTCAGATTTGAACCTACGACCTCTGGTATTGAGGCCCAGCTCTCTGTCCACTGAGCCACTCAGCTGCGCTCCAACTTCCTTTTCCTGAACTACTCAAGGGTTTTCAACTTTCCCAGGGTTGGTTGGTTTCGTTGTTTGGTAGCTAGGAGCCTGACTACATGGCTTCAAGGCTAAATGGCCACAGGTGCCCAGGCTATTTGGCTTGCTGGAGGCTTCATTCATTAGGACACTCAAAAAGCCTGCTGATCTGAACCATGGACTTCAGGAGAAGCCTGAGCTTCACAAAGCTTCCTTTGACAAAGGGCACTCCATCAACAAGTGCCTTCTTCTTCTGGGACAAGCACAATGGAGAAGCTGGGGAAATGGCTAATCGGTGCCAGTCCCAGCTGATTCAACCCTTTCTGCTGAGCCTCTCTTCCTTCCCTCCGTGGCCACAAAAAGCTCAGCTGAAAACAAGCCATAACCCTTCATGAGGAAGCTCTTCAGTGGGTTGATTTCCAAAGGTGCTGCCTGAGGATAGAAGGAAGGACTTCCCAAAAAGGTCCCCAGGGAGGTACCTGAACTAAAGAAAGAGTCCATGCTGTATCCACACCTGCTCTTACCCAGCTCTCTTTGTGGTCCCAGGATGGCTCCCATCTGAATAGAGCTCAACAGGTGGAACTGCATAAGGAGGATACCAGCAGAGACCAGCTTGACAATAGGAAAGAACTTCCTTGGGGAGCAAAATTGGAACTGCCACCTATGGTCATAGAGGCAGACAGGTAGTGGAGAGATTTCTATCATTTCCATTGCCTGAGAGGGATGTCCAATAATAATTCCTTTCTTGGCTTCTATTTTTAATATTAAAGGGATTTCTCAACCCCAGGATGAATATTTTTTTCTTTTAGATGTTAATTATATTGTTTTAAAATGTTAATTCTATTCATCGATGCCAGTCAAGTTATTTCTTTTTTTTAAACCCTTATATATATACTGTATATTATATATATGTATATGTATATGTATATATCTGTATCTGTATCTGTATATGTATATATATGTATATATATACTGTGTATTGGCTCCAAGGCAGAAGAGTGGTAAGGGCTAGGCAATGGTGGTCAAGTGACTTGCCCAGGTTCACACAGCTGGGAAGTGGCTGAAGCCGGATTCGAACCTAGGACCTCCCACCTCTAGGCTTGGCTCTCAATCCACTGAGCTACCCAGCCGCCCACCCACCCCCTTAGGATTCTTTACAATATCTAATGATAAATGGTTCTCACGATCAATTTAAGTGTTCATTGAGGAACTTTGTATGGAAATTGAAGTTATGGATCACGAACAAGAGGAAATAATCTCAAACTACAACTCTGCTGTGACTCAGTAATAGTCGCCTTTAGATATTCCATTTTCAAAGAGCCATCATGGAAGTGATGAATGAGACACAGTGACTCCAAAAGCAAATGTTGACAGCAGTAATAGAAAGTACAGATTTTGGTTGGCTTGTAGTACTTGCCCAGAGTTAGAAAATGAAGAAAAGTCTGGGGTCAGATTTGAACCTACGACCTCTGGTCTTGAGGCCCAGCTCTCTGTCCACTGAGCCACTCAGCTGCGCTCCAACTTCCTTTTCCTGAACTACTCAAGGGTTTTCAACTTTCCCAGGGTTGGTTGGTTTCGTTGTTTGGTAGCTAGGAGCCTGACTACATGGCTTCAAGGCTAAATGGCCACAGGTGCCCAGGCTATTTGGCTTGCTGGAGGCTTCATTCATTAGGACACTCAAAAAGCCTGCTGATCTGAACCATGGACTTCAGGAGAAGCCTGAGCTTCACAAAGCTTCCTTTGACAAAGGGCACTCCATCAACAAGTGCCTTCTTCTTCTGGGACAAGCACAATGGAGAAGCTGGGGAAATGGCTAATCGGTGCCAGTCCCAGCTGATTCAACCCTTTCTGCTGAGCCTCTCTTCCTTCCCTCCGTGGCCACAAAAAGCTCAGCTGAAAACAAGCCATAACCCTTCATGAGGAAGCTCTTCAGTGGGTTGATTTCCAAAGGTGCTGCCTGAGGATAGAAGGAAGGACTTCCCCAAAAGGTCCCCAGGGAGGTACCTGAACTAAAGAAAGAGTCCATGCTGTATCCACACCTGCTCTTACCCAGCTCTCTTTGTGGTCCCAGGATGGCTCCCATCTGAATAGAGCTCAACAGGTGGAACTGCATAAGGAGGATACCAGCAGAGACCAGCTTGACAATAGGAAGGAACTTCCTTGGGGAGCAAAATTGGAACTGCCACCTATGGTCATAGAGCCAGACAGGTAGTGGAGAGATTTCTATCATTTCCATTGCCTGAGAGGGATGTCCAATAATAATTCCTTTCTTGGCTTCTATTTTTAATATTAAAGGGATTTCTCAACCCCAGGATGAATATTTTTTTCTTTTAGATGTTAATTATATTGTTTTAAAATGTTAATTCTATTCATCGATGCCAGTCAAGTTATTTCTTTTTTTTAAACCCTTATATATATACTGTATATTATATATATGTATATGTATATATATATATCTCTATATGTATATGTATATGTATATATATGTATATATATATATATATATACTGTGTATTGGCTCCAAGGCAGAAGAGTGGTAAGGGCTAGGCAATGGGGGTCAAGTGACTTGCCCAGGTTCACACAGCTGGGAAGTGGCTGAAGCCGGATTCGAACCTAGGACCTCCCACCTCTAGGCTTGGCTCTCAATCCACTGAGCTACCCAGCCGCCCAATCCACTGAGCAACCCAGCCGCCCACCCACCCCCTTAGGATTCTTTACAATATCTAATGATAAATGGTTCTCACGATCAATTTAAGTGTTCATTGAGGAACTTTGTATGGAAATTGAAGTTATGGATCACGAACAAGAGGAAATAATCTCAAACTACAACTCTGCTGTGACTCAGTAATAGTCGCCTTTAGATATTCCATTTTCAAAGAGCCATCATGGAAGTGATGAATGAGACACAGTGACTCCAAAAGCAAATGTTGACAGCAGTAATAGAAAGTACAGATTTTGGTTGGCTTGTAGTACTTGCCCAGAGTTAGAAAATGAAGAAAAGTCTGGGGTCAGATTTGAACCTACGACCTCTGGTCTTGAGGCCCAGCTCTCTGTCCACTGAGCCACTCAGCTGCGCTCCAACTTCCTTTTCCTGAACTACTCAAGGGTTTTCAACTTTCCCAGGGTTGGTTGGTTTCGTTGTTTGGTAGCTAGGAGCCTGACTACATGGCTTCAAGGCTAAATGGCCACAGGTGCCCAGGCTATTTGGCTTGCTGGAGGCTTCATTCATTAGGACACTCAAAAAGCCTGCTGATCTGAACCATGGACTTCAGGAGAAGCCTGAGCTTCACAAAGCTTCCTTTGACAAAGGGCACTCCATCAACAAGTGCCTTCTTCTTCTGGGACAAGCACAATGGAGAAGCTGGGGAAATGGCTAATCGGTGCCAGTCCCAGCTGATTCAACCCTTTCTGCTGAGCCTCTCTTCCTTCCCTCTGTGGCCACAAAAAGCTCAGCTGAAAACAAGCCATAACCCTTCATGAGGAAGTTCTTCAGTGGGTTGATTTCCAAAGGTGCTGCCTGAGGATAGAAGGAAGGACTTCCCCAAAAGGTCCCCAGGGAGGTACCTGAACTAAAGAAAGAGTCCATGCTGTATCCACACCTGCTCTTACCCAGCTCTCTTTGTGGTCCCAGGATGGCTCCGATCTGAATAGAGCTCAACAGGTGGAACTGCATAAGGAGGATACCAGCAGAGACCAGCTTGACAATAGGAAAGAACTTCCTTGGGGAGCAAAATTGGAACTGCCACCTATGGTCATAGAGCCAGACAGGTAGTGGAGAGATTTCTATCATTTCCATTGCCTGAGAGGGATGTCCAATAATAATTCCTTTCTTGGCTTCTATTTTTAATATTAAAGGGATTTCTCAACCCCAGGATGAATATTTTTTTCTTTTAGATGTTAATTATATTGTTTTAAAATGTTAATTCTATTCATCGATGCCAGTCAAGTTATTTCTTTTTTTTAAACCCTTATATATATACTGTATATTATATATATGTATATGTATATGTATATGTATATATATGTATATGTATATGTATATATATGTATATATATACTGTGTATTGGCTCCAAGGCAGAAGAGTGGTAAGGGCTAGGCAATGGTGGTCAAGTGACTTGCCCAGGTTCACACAGCTGGGAAGTGGCTGAAGCCGGATTCGAACCTAGGACCTCCCACCTCTAGGCTTGGCTCTCAATCCACTGAGCTACCCAGCCGCCCAATCCACTGAGCTACCCAGCCGCCCACCCACCCCCTTAGGATTCTTTACAATATCTAATGATAAATGGTTCTCACGATCAATTTAAGTGTTCATTGAGGAACTTTGTATGGAAATTGAAGTTATGGATCACGAACAAGAGGAAATAATCTCAAACTACAACTCTGCTGTGACTCAGTAATAGTCGCCTTTAGATATTCCATTTTCAAAGAGCCATCATGGAAGTGATGAATGAGACACAGTGACTCCAAAAGCAAATGTTGACAGCAGTAATAGAAAGTACAGATTTTGGTTGGCTTGTAGTACTTGCCCAGAGTTAGAAAATGAAGAAAAGTCTGGGGTCAGATTTGAACCTACGACCTCTGGTCTTGAGGCCCAGCTCTCTGTCCACTGAGCCACTCAGCTGCTCTCCAACTTCCTTTTCCTGAAATACTCAAGGGTTTTCAACTTTCCCAGGGTTGGTTGGTTTCGTTGTTTGGTAGCTAGGAGCCTGACTACATGGCTTCAAGGCTAAATGGCCACAGGTGCCCAGGCTATTTGGCTTGCTGGAGGCTTCATTCATTAGGACACTCAAAAAGCCTGCTGATCTGAACCATGGACTTCAGGAGAAGCCTGAGCTTCACAAAGCTTCCTTTGACAAAGGGCACTCCATCAACAAGTGCCTTCTTCTTCTGGGACAAGCACAATGGAGAAGCTGGGGAAATGGCTAATCGGTGCCAGTCCCAGCTGATTCAACCCTTTCTGCTGAGCCTCTCTTACTTCCCTCCGTGGCCACAAAAAGCTCAGCTGAAAACAAGCCATAACCCTTCATGAGGAAGCTCTTCAGTGGGTTGATTTCCAAAGGTGCTGCCTGAGGATAGAAGGAAGGACTTCCCAAAAAGGTCCCCAGGGAGGTACCTGAACTAAAGAAAGAGTCCATGCTGTATCCACACCTGCTCTTACCCAGCTCTCTTTGTGGTCCCAGGATGGCTCCCATCTGAATAGAGCTCAACAGGTGGAACTGCATAAGGAGGATACCAGCAGAGACCAGCTTGACAATAGGAAAGAACTTCCTTGGGGAGCAAAATTGGAACTGCCACCTATGGTCATAGAGCCAGACAGGTAGTGGAGAGATTTCTATCATTTCCATTGCCTGAGAGGGATGTCCAATAATAATTCCTTTCTTGGCTTCTATTTTTAATATTAAAGGGATTTCTCAACCCCAGGATGAATATTTTTTTCTTTTAGATGTTAATTATATTGTTTTAAAATGTTAATTCTATTCATCGATGCCAGTCAAGTTATTTCTTTTTTTTAAACCCTTATATATATACTGTATATTATATATATGTATATGTATATGTATATATCTGTATATGTATATGTATATGTATATATATGTATATATATATGTATATATATATATATATATATATATACTGTGTATTGGCTCCAAGGCAGAAGAGTGGTAAGGGCTAGGCAATGGGGGTCAAGTGACTTGCCCAGGTTCACACAGCTGGGAAGTGGCTGAAGCCGGATTCGAACCTAGGACCTCCCACCTCTAGGCTTGGCTCTCAATCCACTGAGCTACCCAGCCGCCCAATCCACTGAGCTACCCAGCCGCCCACCCACCCCCTTAGGATTCTTTACAATATCTAATGATAAATGGTTCTCACGATCAATTTAAGTGTTCATTGAGGAACTTTGTATGGAAATTGAAGTTATGGATCACGAACAAGAGGAAATAATCTCAAACTACAACTCTGCTGTGACTCAGTAATAGTCGCCTTTAGATATTCCATTTTCAAAGAGCCATCATGGAAGTGATGAATGAGACACAGTGACTCCAAAAGCAAATGTTGACAGCAGTAATAGAAAGTACAGATTTTGGTTGGCTTGTAGTACTTGCCCAGAGTTAGAAAATGAAGAAAAGTCTGGGGTCAGATTTGAACCTACGACCTCTGGTCTTGAGGCCCAGCTCTCTGTCCACTGAGCCACTCAGCTGCGCTCCAACTTCCTTTTCCTGAACTACTCAAGGGTTTTCAACTTTCCCAGGGTTGGTTGGTTTCGTTGTTTGGTAGCTAGGAGCCTGACTACATGGCTTCAAGGCTAAATGGCCACAGGTGCCCAGGCTATTTGGCTTGCTGGAGGCTTCATTCATTAGGACACTCAAAAAGCCTGCTGATCTGAACCATGGACTTCAGGAGAAGCCTGAGCTTCACAAAGCTTCCTTTGACAAAGGGCACTCCATCAACAAGTGCCTTCTTCTTCTGGGACAAGCACAATGGAGAAGCTGGGGAAATGGCTAATCGGTGCCAGTCCCAGCTGATTCAACCCTTTCTGCTGAGCCTCTCTTCCTTCCCTCCGTGGCCACAAAAAGCTCAGCTGAAAACAAGCCATAACCCTTCATGAGGAAGCTCTTCAGTGGGTTGATTTCCAAAGGTGCTGCCTGAGGATAGAAGGAAGGACTTCCCCAAAAGGTCCCCAGGGAGGTACCTGAACTAAAGAAAGAGTCCATGCTGTATCCACACCTGCTCTTACCCAGCTCTCTTTGTGGTCCCAGGATGGCTCCGATCTGAATAGAGCTCAACAGGTGGAACTGCATAAGGAGGATACCAGCAGAGACCAGCTTGACAATAGGAAAGAACTTCCTTGGGGAGCAAAATTGGAACTGCCACCTATGGTCATAGAGCCAGACAGGTAGTGGAGAGATTTCTATCATTTCCATTGCCTGAGAGGGATGTCCAATAATAATTCCTTTCTTGGCTTCTATTTTTAATATTAAAGGGATTTCTCAACCCCAGGATGAATATTTTTTTCTTTTAGATGTTAATTATATTGTTTTAAAATGTTAATTCTATTCATCGATGCCAGTCAAGTTATTTCTTTTTTTTAAACCCTTATATATATACTGTATATTATATATATGTATATGTATATGTATATGTATATATATGTATATGTATATGTATATATATGTATATATATATATATACTGTGTATTGGCTCCAAGGCAGAAGAGTGGTAAGGGCTAGGCAATGGGGGTCAAGTGACTTGCCCAGGTTCACACAGCTGGGAAGTGGCTGAAGCCGGATTTGAACCTAGGACCTCCCACCTCTAGGCTTGGCTCTCAATCCACTGAGCTACCCAGCCGCCCACCCACCCCCTTAGGATTCTTTACAATATCTAATGATAAATGGTTCTCACGATCAATTTAAGTGTTCATTGAGGAACTTTGTATGGAAATTGAAGTTATGGATCACGAACAAGAGGAAATAATCTCAAACTACAACTCTGCTGTGACTCAGTAATAGTCGCCTTTAGATATTCCATTTTCAAAGAGCCATCATGGAAGTGATGAATGAGACACAGTGACTCCAAAAGCAAATGTTGACAGCAGTAATAGAAAGTACAGATTTTGGTTGGCTTGTAGTACTTGCCCAGAGTTAGAAAATGAAGAAAAGTCTGGGGTCAGATTTGAACCTACGACCTCTGGTCTTGAGGCCCAGCTCTCTGTCCACTGAGCCACTCAGCTGTGCTCCAACTTCCTTTTCCTGAACTACTCAAGGGTTTTCAACTTTCCCAGGGTTGGTTGGTTTCGTTGTTTGGTAGCTAGGAGCCTGACTACATGGCTTCAAGGCTAAATGGCCACAGGTGCCCAGGCTATTTGGCTTGCTGGAGGCTTCATTCATTAGGACACTCAAAAAGCCTGCTGATCTGAACCATGGACTTCAGGAGAAGCCTGAGCTTCACAAAGCTTCCTTTGACAAAGGGCACTCCATCAACAAGTGCCTTCTTCTTCTGGGACAAGCACAATGGAGAAGCTGGGGAAATGGCTAATCGGTGCCAGTCCCAGCTGATTCAACCCTTTCTGCTGAGCCTCTCTTCCTTCCCTCCGTGGCCACAAAAAGCTCAGCTGAAAACAAGCCATAACCCTTCATGAGGAAGCTCTTCAGTGGGTTGATTTCCAAAGGTGCTGCCTGAGGATAGAAGGAAGGACTTCCCCAAAAGGTCCCCAGGGAGGTACCTGAACTAAAGAAAGAGTCCATGCTGTATCCACACCTGCTCTTACCCAGCTCTCTTTGTGGTCCCATGATCTGGGACCGATCTGAATAGAGCTCAACAGGTGGAACTGCATAAGGAGGATACCAGCAGAGACCAGCTTGACAATAGGAAAGAACTTCCTTGGGGAGCAAAATTGGAACTGCCACCTATGGTCATAGAGCCAGACAGGTAGTGGAGAGATTTCTATCATTTCCATTGCCTGAGAGGGATGTCCAATAATAATTCCTTTCTTGGCTTCTATTTTTAATATTAAAGGGATTTCTCAACCCCAGGATGAATATTTTTTTCTTTTAGATGTTAATTATATTGTTTTAAAATGTTAATTCTATTCATCGATGCCAGTCAAGTTATTTCTTTTTTTTAAACCCTTATATATATACTGTATATTATATATATGTATATGTATATGTATATATCTGCATATGTATATATATATATGTATATATATATATATATATATATATATATATATATACTGTGTATTGGCTCCAAGGCAGAAGAGTGGTAAGGGCTAGGCAATGGGGGTCAAGTGACTTGCCCAGGTTCACACAGCTGGGAAGTGGCTGAAGCCGGATTCGAACCTAGGACCTCCCACCTCTAGGCTTGGCTCTCAATCCACTGAGCTACCCAGCCGCCCACCCACCCCCTTAGGATTCTTTACAATATCTAATGATAAATGGTTCTCACGATCAATTTAAGTGTTCATTGAGGAACTTTGTATGGAAATTGAAGTTATGGATCACAAACAAGAGGAAATAATCTCAAACTACAACTCTGCTGTGACTCAGTAATAGTCGCCTTTAGATATTCCATTTTCAAAGAGCCATCATGGAAGTGATGAATGAGACACAGTGACTCCAAAAGCAAATGTTGACAGCAGTAATAGAAAGTACAGATTTTGGTTGGCTTGTAGTACTTGCCCAGAGTTAGAAAATGAAGAAAAGTCTGGGGTCAGATTTGAACCTACGACCTCTGGTCTTGAGGCCCAGCTCTCTGTCCACTGAGCCACTCAGCTGCGCTCCAAATTCCTTTTCCTGAACTACTCAAGGGTTTTCAACTTTCCCAGGGTTGGTTGGTTTCGTTGTTTGGTAGCTAGGAGCCTGACTACATGGCTTCAAGGCTAAATGGCCACAGGTGCCCAGGCTATTTGGCTTGCTGGAGGCTTCATTCATTAGGACACTCAAAAAGCCTGCTGATCTGAACCATGGACTTCAGGAGAAGCCTGAGCTTCACAAAGCTTCCTTTGACAAAGGGCACTCCATCAACAAGTGCCTTCTTCTTCTGGGACAAGCACAATGGAGAAGCTGGGGAAATGGCTAATCGGTGCCAGTCCCAGCTGATTCAACCCTTTCTGCTGAGCCTCTCTTCCTTCCCTCTGTGGCCACAAAAAGCTCAGCTGAAAACAAGCCATAACCCTTCATGAGGAAGCTCTTCAGTGGGTTGATTTCCAAAGGTGCTGCCTGAGGATAGAAGGAAGGACTTCCCCAAAAGGTCCCCAGGGAGGTACCTGAACTAAAGAAAGAGTCCATGCTGTATCCACACCTGCTCTTACCCAGCTCTCTTTGTGGTCCCAGGATGGCTCCGATCTGAATAGAGCTCAACAGGTGGAACTGCATAAGGAGGATACCAGCAGAGACCAGCTTGACAATAGGAAAGAACTTCCTTGGGGAGCAAAATTGGAACTGCCACCTATGGTCATAGAGCCAGACAGGTAGTGGAGAGATTTCTATCATTTCCATTGCCTGAGAGGGATGTCCAATAATAATTCCTTTCTTGGCTTCTATTTTTAATATTAAAGGGATTTCTCAACCCCAGGATGAATATTTTTTTCTTTTAGATGTTAATTATATTGTTTTAAAATGTTAATTCTATTCATCGATGCCAGTCAAGTTATTTCTTTTTTTTAAAACCTTATATATATACTGTATATTATATATATGTATATGTATATGTATATATCTGTATATGTATATGTATATATATGTATATATATATATATATATACTGTGTATTGGCTCCAAGGCAGAAGAGTGGTAAGGGCTAGGCAATGGGGGTCAAGTGACTTGCCCAGGTTCACACAGCTGGGAAGTGGCTGAAGCCGGATTCGAACCTAGGACCTCCCACCTCTAGGCTTGGCTCTCAATCCACTGAGCTACCCAGCCGCCCACCCACCCCCTTAGGATTCTTTACAATATCTAATGATAAATGGTTCTCACGATCAATTTAAGTGTTCATTGAGGAACTTTGTATGGAAATTGAAGTTATGGATCACGAACAAGAGGAAATAATCTCAAACTACAACTCTGCTGTGACTCAGTAATAGTCGCCTTTAGATATTCCATTTTCAAAGAGCCATCATGGAAGTGATGAATGAGACACAGTGACTCCAAAAGCAAATGTTGACAGCAGTAATAGAAAGTACAGATTTTGGTTGGCTTGTAGTACTTGCCCAGAGTTAGAAAATGAAGAAAAGTCTGGGGTCAGATTTGAACCTACGACCTCTGGTCTTGAGGCCCAGCTCTCTGTCCACTGAGCCACTCAGCTGCGCTCCAACTTCCTTTTCCTGAACTACTCAAGGGTTTTCAACTTTCCCAGGGTTGGTTGGTTTCGTTGTTTGGTAGCTAGGAGCCTGACTACATGGCTTCAAGGCTAAATGGCCACAGGTGCCCAGGCTATTTGGCTTGCTGGAGGCTTCATTCATTAGGACACTCAAAAAGCCTGCTGATCTGAACCATGGACTTCAGGAGAAGCCTGAGCTTCACAAAGCTTCCTTTGACAAAGGGCACTCCATCAACAAGTGCCTTCTTCTTCTGGGACAAGCACAATGGAGAAGCTGGGGAAATGGCTAATCGGTGCCAGTCCCAGCTGATTCAACCCTTTCTGCTGAGCCTCTCTTCCTTCCCTCCGTGGCCACAAAAAGCTCAGCTGAAAACAAGCCATAACCCTTCATGAGGAAGCTCTTCAGTGGGTTGATTTCCAAAGGTGCTGCCTGAGGATAGAAGGAAGGACTTCCCCAAAAGGTCCCCAGGGAGGTACCTGAACTAAAGAAAGAGTCCATGCTGTATCCACACCTGCTCTTACCCAGCTCTCTTTGTGGTCCCATGATCTGGGACCGATCTGAATAGAGCTCAACAGGTGGAACTGCATAAGGAGGATACCAGCAGAGACCAGCTTGACAATAGGAAAGAACTTCCTTGGGGAGCAAAATTGGAACTGCCACCTATGGTCATAGAGCCAGACAGGTAGTGGAGAGATTTCTATCATTTCCATTGCCTGAGAGGGATGTCCAATAATAATTCCTTTCTTGGCTTCTATTTTTAATATTAAAGGGATTTCTCAACCCCAGGATGAATATTTTTTTCTTTTAGATGTTAATTATATTGTTTTAAAATGTTAATTCTATTCATCGATGCCAGTCAAGTTATTTCTTTTTTTTAAACCCTTATATATATACTGTATATTATATATATGTATATGTATATGTATATGTATATATATGTATATGTATATGTATATATATGTATATATATACTGTGTATTGGCTCCAAGGCAGAAGAGTGGTAAGGGCTAGGCAATGGTGGTCAAGTGACTTGCCCAGGTTCACACAGCTGGGAAGTGGCTGAAGCCGGATTCGAACCTAGGACCTCCCACCTCTAGGCTTGGCTCTCAATCCACTGAGCTACCCAGCCGCCCAATCCACTGAGCTACCCAGCCGCCCACCCACCCCCTTAGGATTCTTTACAATATCTAATGATAAATGGTTCTCACGATCAATTTAAGTGTTCATTGAGGAACTTTGTATGGAAATTGAAGTTATGGATCACGAACAAGAGGAAATAATCTCAAACTACAACTCTGCTGTGACTCAGTAATAGTCGCCTTTAGATATTCCATTTTCAAAGAGCCATCATGGAAGTGATGAATGAGACACAGTGACTCCAAAAGCAAATGTTGACAGCAGTAATAGAAAGTACAGATTTTGGTTGGCTTGTAGTACTTGCCCAGAGTTAGAAAATGAAGAAAAGTCTGGGGTCAGATTTGAACCTACGACCTCTGGTCTTGAGGCCCAGCTCTCTGTCCACTGAGCCACTCAGCCGCGCTCCAACTTCCTTTTCCTGAACTACTCAAGGGTTTTCAACTTTCCCAGGGTTGGTTGGTTTCGTTGTTTGGTAGCTAGGAGCCTGACTACATGGCTTCAAGGCTAAATGGCCACAGGTGCCCAGGCTATTTGGCTTCCTGGAGGCTTCATTCATTAGGACACTCAAAAAGCCTGCTGATCTGAACCATGGACTTCAGGAGAAGCCTGAGCTTCACAAAGCTTCCTTTGACAAAGGGCACTCCATCAACAAGTGCCTTCTTCTTCTGGGACAAGCACAATGGAGAAGCTGGGGAAATGGCTAATCGGTGCCAGTCCCAGCTGATTCAACCCTTTCTGCTGAGCCTCTCTTCCTTCCCTCCGTGGCCACAAAAAGCTCAGCTGAAAACAAGCCATAACCCTTCATGAGGAAGCTCTTCAGTGGGTTGATTTCCAAAGGTGCTGCCTGAGGATAGAAGGAAGGACTTCCCCAAAAGGTCCCCAGGGAGGTACCTGAACTAAAGAAAGAGTCCATGCTGTATCCACACCTGCTCTTACCCAGCTCTCTTTGTGGTCCCAGGATGGCTCCGATCTGAATAGAGCTCAACAGGTGGAACTGCATAAGGAGGATACCAGCAGAGACCAGCTTGACAATAGGAAAGAACTTCCTTGGGGAGCAAAATTGGAACTGCCACCTATGGTCATAGAGCCAGACAGGTAGTGGAGAGATTTCTATCATTTCCATTGCCTGAGAGGGATGTCCAATAATAATTCCTTTCTTGGCTTCTATTTTTAATATTAAAGGGATTTCTCAACCCCAGGATGAATATTTTTTTCTTTTAGATGTTAATTATATTGTTTTAAAATGTTAATTCTATTCATCGATGCCAGTCAAGTTATTTCTTTTTTTTAAACCCTTATATATATACTGTATATTATATATATGTATATGTATATATATATATATCTGTATATGTATATGTATATATATGTATATATATATATATATATATATATATATATATATATATACTGTGTATTGGCTCCAAGGCAGAAGAATGGTAAGGGCTAGGCAATGGGGGTCAAGTGACTTGCCCAGGTTCACACAGCTGGGAAGTGGCTGAAGCCGGATTCGAACCTAGGACCTCCCACCTCTAGGCTTGGCTCTCAATCCACTGAGCTACCCAGCCGCCCAATCCACTGAGCTACCCAGCCGCCCACCCACCCCCTTAGGATTCTTTACAATATCTAATGATAAATGGTTCTCACGATCAATTTAAGTGTTCATTGAGGAACTTTGTATGGAAATTGAAGTTATGGATCACGAACAAGAGGAAATAATCTCAAACTACAACTCTGCTGTGACTCAGTAATAGTCGCCTTTAGATATTCCATTTTCAAAGAGCCATCATGGAAGTGATGAATGAGACACAGTGACTCCAAAAGCAAATGTTGACAGCAGTAATAGAAAGTACAGATTTTGGTTGGCTTGTAGTACTTGCCCAGAGTTAGAAAATGAAGAAAAGTCTGGGGTCAGATTTGAACCTACGACCTCTGGTATTGAGGCCCAGCTCTCTGTCCACTGAGCCACTCAGCTGCGCTCCAACTTCCTTTTCCTGAACTACTCAAGGGTTTTCAACTTTCCCAGGGTTGGTTGGTTTCGTTGTTTGGTAGCTAGGAGCCTGACTACATGGCTTCAAGGCTAAATGGCCACAGGTGCCCAGGCTATTTGGCTTGCTGGAGGCTTCATTCATTAGGACACTCAAAAAGCCTGCTGATCTGAACCATGGACTTCAGGAGAAGCCTGAGCTTCACAAAGCTTCCTTTGACAAAGGGCACTCCATCAACAAGTGCCTTCTTCTTCTGGGACAAGCACAATGGAGAAGCTGGGGAAATGGCTAATCGGTGCCAGTCCCAGCTGATTCAACCCTTTCTGCTGAGCCTCTCTTCCTTCCCTCCGTGGCCACAAAAAGCTCAGCTGAAAACAAGCCATAACCCTTCATGAGGAAGCTCTTCAGTGGGTTGATTTCCAAAGGTGCTGCCTGAGGATAGAAGGAAGGACTTCCCCAAAAGGTCCCCAGGGAGGTACCTGAACTAAAGAAAGAGTCCATGCTGTATCCACACCTGCTCTTACCCAGCTCTCTTTGTGGTCCCAGGATGGCTCCCATCTGAATAGAGCTCAACAGGTGGAACTGCATAAGGAGGATACCAGCAGAGACCAGCTTGACAATAGGAAAGAACTTCCTTGGGGAGCAAAATTGGAACTGCCACCTATGGTCATAGAGCCAGACAGGTAGTGGAGAGATTTCTATCATTTCCATTGCCTGAGAGGGATGTCCAATAATAATTCCTTTCTTGGCTTCTATTTTTAATATTAAAGGGATTTCTCAACCCCAGGATGAATATTTTTTTCTTTTAGATGTTAATTATATTGTTTTAAAATGTTAATTCTATTCATCGATGCCAGTCAAGTTATTTCTTTTTTTTAAACCCTTATATATATACTGTATATTATATATATGTATATGTATATGTATATGTATATATATGTATATGTATATGTATATATATGTATATATATACTGTGTATTGGCTCCAAGGCAGAAGAGTGGTAAAGGCTAGGCAATGGTGGTCAAGTGACTTGCCCAGGTTCACACAGCTGGGAAGTGGCTGAAGCCGGATTCGAACCTAGGACCTCCCACCTCTAGGCTTGGCTCTCAATCCACTGAGCTACCCAGCCGCCCAATCCACTGAGCTACCCAGCCGCCCACCCACCCCCTTAGGATTCTTTACAATATCTAATGATAAATGGTTCTCACGATCAATTTAAGTGTTCATTGAGGAACTTTGTATGGAAATTGAAGTTATGGATCACGAACAAGAGGAAATAATCTCAAACTACAACTCTGCTGTGACTCAGTAATAGTCGCCTTTAGATATTCCATTTTCAAAGAGCCATCATGGAAGTGATGAATGAGACACAGTGACTCCAAAAGCAAATGTTGACAGCAGTAATAGAAAGTACAGATTTTGGTTGGCTTGTAGTACTTGCCCAGAGTTAGAAAATGAAGAAAAGTCTGGGGTCAGATTTGAACCTACGACCTCTGGTCTTGAGGCCCAGCTCTCTGTCCACTGAGCCACTCAGCTGCGCTCCAACTTCCTTTTCCTGAACTACTCAAGGGTTTTCAACTTTCCCAGGGTTGGTTGGTTTCGTTGTTTGGTAGCTAGGAGCCTGACTACATGGCTTCAAGGCTAAATGGCCACAGGTGCCCAGGCTATTTGGCTTGCTGGAGGCTTCATTCATTAGGACACTCAAAAAGCCTGCTGATCTGAACCATGGACTTCAGGAGAAGCCTGAGCTTCACAAAGCTTCCTTTGACAAAGGGCACTCCATCAACAAGTGCCTTCTTCTTCTGGGACAAGCACAATGGAGAAGCTGGGGAAATGGCTAATCGGTGCCAGTCCCAGCTGATTCAACCCTTTCTGCTGAGCCTCTCTTCCTTCCCTCCGTGGCCACAAAAAGCTCAGCTGAAAACAAGCCATAACCCTTCATGAGGAAGCTCTTCAGTGGGTTGATTTCCAAAGGTGCTGCCTGAGGATAGAAGGAAGGACTTCCCAAAAAGGTCCCCAGGGAGGTACCTGAACTAAAGAAAGAGTCCATGCTGTATCCACACCTGCTCTTACCCAGCTCTCTTTGTGGTCCCAGGATGGCTCCCATCTGAATAGAGCTCAACAGGTGGAACTGCATAAGGAGGATACCAGCAGAGACCAGCTTGACAATAGGAAAGAACTTCCTTGGGGAGCAAAATTGGAACTGCCACCTATGGTCATAGAGCCAGACAGGTAGTGGAGAGATTTCTATCATTTCCATTGCCTGAGAGGGATGTCCAATAATAATTCCTTTCTTGGCTTCTATTTTTAATATTAAAGGGATTTCTCAACCCCAGGATGAATATTTTTTTCTTTTAGATGTTAATTATATTGTTTTAAAATGTTAATTCTATTCATCGATGCCAGTCAAGTTATTTCTTTTTTTTAAACCCTTATATATATACTGTATATTATATATATGTATATGTATATATATATATCTGTATATGTATATGTATATGTATATATATGTATATATATATATATATATACTGTGTATTGGCTCCAAGGCAGAAGAGTGGTAAGGGCTAGGCAATGGGGGTCAAGTGACTTGCCCAGGTTCACACAGCTGGGAAGTGGCTGAAGCCGGATTCGAACCTAGGACCTCCCACCTCTAGGCTTGGCTCTCAATCCACTGAGCTACCCAGCCGCCCACCCACCCCCTTAGGATTCTTTACAATATCTAATGATAAATGGTTCTCACGATCAATTTAAGTGTTCATTGAGGAACTTTGTATGGAAATTGAAGTTATGGATCACGAACAAGAGGAAATAATCTCAAACTACAACTCTGCTGTGACTCAGTAATAGTCGCCTTTAGATATTCCATTTTCAAAGAGCCATCATGGAAGTGATGAATGAGACACAGTGACTCCAAAAGCAAATGTTGACAGCAGTAATAGAAAGTACAGATTTTGGTTGGCTTGTAGTACTTGCCCAGAGTTAGAAAATGAAGAAAAGTCTGGGGTCAGATTTGAACCTACGACCTCTGGTCTTGAGGCCCAGCTCTCTGTCCACTGAGCCACTCAGCTGCGCTCCAACTTCCTTTTCCTGAACTACTCAAGGGTTTTCAACTTTCCCAGGGTTGGTTGGTTTCGTTGTTTGGTAGCTAGGAGCCTGACTACATGGCTTCAAGGCTAAATGGCCACAGGTGCCCAGGCTATTTGGCTTGCTGGAGGCTTCATTCATTAGGACACTCAAAAAGCCTGCTGATCTGAACCATGGACTTCAGGAGAAGCCTGAGCTTCACAAAGCTTCCTTTGACAAAGGGCACTCCATCAACAAGTGCCTTCTTCTTCTGGGACAAGCACAATGGAGAAGCTGGGGAAATGGCTAATCGGTGCCAGTCCCAGCTGATTCAACCCTTTCTGCTGAGCCTCTCTTCCTTCCCTCCGTGGCCACAAAAAGCTCAGCTGAAAACAAGCCATAACCCTTCATGAGGAAGCTCTTCAGTGGGTTGATTTCCAAAGGTGCTGCCTGAGGATAGAAGGAAGGACTTCCCAAAAAGGTCCCCAGGGAGGTACCTGAACTAAAGAAAGAGTCCATGCTGTATCCACACCTGCTCTTACCCAGCTCTCTTTGTGGTCCCATGATCTGGGACCGATCTGAATAGAGCTCAACAGGTGGAACTGCATAAGGAGGATACCAGCAGAGACCAGCTTGACAATAGGAAAGAACTTCCTTGGGGAGCAAAATTGGAACTGCCACCTATGGTCATAGAGCCAGACAGGTAGTGGAGAGATTTCTATCATTTCCATTGCCTGAGAGGGATGTCCAATAATAATTCCTTTCTTGGCTTCTATTTTTAATATTAAAGGGATTTCTCAACCCCAGGATGAATATTTTTTTCTTTTAGATGTTAATTATATTGTTTTAAAATGTTAATTCTATTCATCGATGCCAGTCAAGTTATTTCTTTTTTTTAAACCCTTATATATATACTGTATATTATATATATGTATATATATATATGTATATGTATATATATGTATATGTATATGTATATATATGTATATATATACTGTGTATTGCCTCCAAGGCAGAAGAGTGGTAAGGGCTAGGCAATGGTGGTCAAGTGACTTGCCCAGGTTCACACAGCTGGGAAGTGGCTGAAGCCGGATTCGAACCTAGGACCTCCCACCTCTAGGCTTGGCTCTCAATCCACTGAGCTACCCAGCCGCCCAATCCACTGAGCTACCCAGCCGCCCACCCACCCCCTTAGGATTCTTTACAATATCTAATGATAAATGGTTCTCACGATCAATTTAAGTGTTCATTGAGGAACTTTGTATGGAAATTGAAGTTATGGATCACGAACAAGAGGAAATAATCTCAAACTACAACTCTGCTGTGACTCAGTAATAGTCGCCTTTAGATATTCCATTTTCAAAGAGCCATCATGGAAGTGATGAATGAGACACAGTGACTCCAAAAGCAAATGTTGACAGCAGTAATAGAAAGTACAGATTTTGGTTGGCTTGTAGTACTTGCCCAGAGTTAGAAAATGAAGAAAAGTCTGGGGTCAGATTTGAACCTACGACCTCTGGTCTTGAGGCCCAGCTCTCTGTCCACTGAGCCACTCAGCCGCGCTCCAACTTCCTTTTCCTGAACTACTCAAGGGTTTTCAACTTTCCCAGGGTTGGTTGGTTTCGTTGTTTGGTAGCTAGGAGCCTGACTACATGGCTTCAAGGCTAAATGGCCACAGGTGCCCAGGCTATTTGGCTTGCTGGAGGCTTCATTCATTAGGACACTCAAAAAGCCTGCTGATCTGAACCATGGACTTCAGGAGAAGCCTGAGCTTCACAAAGCTTCCTTTGACAAAGGGCACTCCATCAACAAGTGCCTTCTTCTTCTGGGACAAGCACAATGGAGAAGCTGGGGAAATGGCTAATCGGTGCCAGTCCCAGCTGATTCAACCCTTTCTGCTGAGCCTCTCTTCCTTCCCTCCGTGGCCACAAAAAGCTCAGCTGAAAACAAGCCATAACCCTTCATGAGGAAGCTCTTCAGTGGGTTGATTTCCAAAGGTGCTGCCTGAGGATAGAAGGAAGGACTTCCCCAAAAGGTCCCCAGGGAGGTACCTGAACTAAAGAAAGAGTCCATGCTGTATCCACACCTGCTCTTACCCAGCTCTCTTTGTGGTCCCAGGATGGCTCCCATCTGAATAGAGCTCAACAGGTGGAACTGCATAAGGAGGATACTAGCAGAGACCAGCTTGACAATAGGAAAGAACTTCTTTGGGGAGCAAAATTGGAACTGCCACCTATGGTCATAGAGCCAGACAGGTAGTGGAGAGATTTCTATCATTTCCATTGCCTGAGAGGGATGTCCAATAATAATTCCTTTCTTGGCTTCTATTTTTAATATTAAAGGGATTTCTCAACCCCAGGATGAATATTTTTTTCTTTTAGATGTTAATTATATTGTTTTAAAATGTTAATTCTATTCATCGATGCCAGTCAAGTTATTTCTTTTTTTTAAACCCTTATATATATACTGTATATTATATATATGTATATGTATATATATATCTGTATATGTATATGTATATGTATATATATGTATATATATATATATATATATATATACTGTGTATTGGCTCCAAGGCAGAAGAATGGTAAGGGCTAGGCAATGGGGGTCAAGTGACTTGCCCAGGTTCACACAGCTGGGAAGTGGCTGAAGCCGGATTCGAACCTAGGACCTCCCACCTCTAGGCTTGGCTCTCAATCCACTGAGCTACCCAGCCGCCCAATCCACTGAGCTACCCAGCCGCCCACCCACCCCCTTAGGATTCTTTACAATATCTAATGATAAATGGTTCTCACGATCAATTTAAGTGTTCATTGAGGAACTTTGTATGGAAATTGAAGTTATGGATCACGAACAAGAGGAAATAATCTCAAACTACAACTCTGCTGTGACTCAGTAATAGTCGCCTTTAGATATTCCATTTTCAAAGAGCCATCATGGAAGTGATGAATGAGACACAGTGACTCCAAAAGCAAATGTTGACAGCAGTAATAGAAAGTACAGATTTTGGTTGGCTTGTAGTACTTGCCCAGAGTTAGAAAATGAAGAAAAGTCTGGGGTCAGATTTGAACCTACGACCTCTGGTCTTGAGGCCCAGCTCTCTGTCCACTGAGCCACTCAGCTGCGCTCCAACTTCCTTTTCCTGAACTACTCAAGGGTTTTCAACTTTCCCAGGGTTGGTTGGTTTCGTTGTTTGGTAGCTAGGAGCCTGACTACATGGCTTCAAGGCTAAATGGCCACAGGTGCCCAGGCTATTTGGCTTGCTGGAGGCTTCATTCATTAGGACACTCAAAAAGCCTGCTGATCTGAACCATGGACTTCAGGAGAAGCCTGAGCTTCACAAAGCTTCCTTTGACAAAGGGCACTCCATCAACAAGTGCCTTCTTCTTCTGGGACAAGCACAATGGAGAAGCTGGGGAAATGGCTAATCGGTGCCAGTCCCAGCTGATTCAACCCTTTCTGCTGAGCCTCTCTTCCTTCCCTCTGTGGCCACAAAAAGCTCAGCTGAAAACAAGCCATAAGCCTTCATGAGGAAGTTCTTCAGTGGGTTGATTTCCAAAGGTGCTGCCTGAGGATAGAAGGAAGGACTTCCCCAAAAGGTCCCCAGGGAGGTACCTGAACTAAAGAAAGAGTCCATGCTGTATCCACACCTGCTCTTACCCAGCTCTCTTTGTGGTCCCAGGATGGCTCCGATCTGAATAGAGCTCAACAGGTGGAACTGCATAAGGAGGATACCAGCAGAGACCAGCTTGACAATAGGAAAGAACTTCCTTGGGGAGCAAAATTGGAACTGCCACCTATGGTCATAGAGCCAGACAGGTAGTGGAGAGATTTCTATCATTTCCATTGCCTGAGAGGGATGTCCAATAATAATTCCTTTCTTGGCTTCTATTTTTAATATTAAAGGGATTTCTCAACCCCAGGATGAATATTTTTTTCTTTTAGATGTTAATTATATTGTTTTAAAATGTTAATTCTATTCATCGATGCCAGTCAAGTTATTTCTTTTTTTTAAAACCTTATATATATACTGTATATTATATATATGTATATGTATATGTATATATCTGTATATGTATATGTATATATATGTATATATATATATATATACTGTGTATTGGCTCCAAGGCAGAAGAGTGGTAAGGGCTAGGCAATGGGGGTCAAGTGACTTGCCCAGGTTCACACAGCTGGGAAGTGGCTGAAGCCGGATTCGAACCTAGGACCTCCCACCTCTAGGCTTGGCTCTCAATCCACTGAGCTACCCAGCCGCCCACCCACCCCCTTAGGATTCTTTACAATATCTAATGATAAATGGTTCTCACGATCAATTTAAGTGTTCATTGAGGAACTTTGTATGGAAATTGAAGTTATGGATCACGAACAAGAGGAAATAATCTCAAACTACAACTCTGCTGTGACTCAGTAATAGTCGCCTTTAGATATTCCATTTTCAAAGAGCCATCATGGAAGTGATGAATGAGACACAGTGACTCCAAAAGCAAATGTTGACAGCAGTAATAGAAAGTACAGATTTTGGTTGGCTTGTAGTACTTGCCCAGAGTTAGAAAATGAAGAAAAGTCTGGGGTCAGATTTGAACCTACGACCTCTGGTATTGAGGCCCAGCTCTCTGTCCACTGAGCCCCTCAGCTGCGCTCCAACTTCCTTTTCCTGAAATACTCAAGGGTTTTCAACTTTCCCAGGGTTGGTTGGTTTCGTTGTTTGGTAGCTAGGAGCCTGACTACATGGCTTCAAGGCTAAATGGCCACAGGTGCCCAGGCTATTTGGCTTGCTGGAGGCTTCATTCATTAGGACACTCAAAAAGCCTGCTGATCTGAACCATGGACTTCAGGAGAAGCCTGAGCTTCACAAAGCTTCCTTTGACAAAGGGCACTCCATCAACAAGTGCCTTCTTCTTCTGGGACAAGCACAATGGAGAAGCTGGGGAAATGGCTAATCGGTGCCAGTCCCAGCTGATTCAACCCTTTCTGCTGAGCCTCTCTTCCTTCCCTCCGTGGCCACAAAAAGCTCAGCTGAAAACAAGCCATAACCCTTCATGAGGAAGCTCTTCAGTGGGTTGATTTCCAAAGGTGCTGCCTGAGGATAGAAGGAAGGACTTCCCCAAAAGGTCCCCAGGGAGGTACCTGAACTAAAGAAAGAGTCCATGCTGTATCCACACCTGCTCTTACCCAGCTCTCTTTGTGGTCCCATGATCTGGGACCGATCTGAATAGAGCTCAACAGGTGGAACTGCATAAGGAGGATACCAGCAGAGACCAGCTTGACAATAGGAAAGAACTTCCTTGGGGAGCAAAATTGGAACTGCCACCTATGGTCATAGAGCCAGACAGGTAGTGGAGAGATTTCTATCATTTCCATTGCCTGAGAGGGATGTCCAATAATAATTCCTTTCTTGGCTTCTATTTTTAATATTAAAGGGATTTCTCAACCCCAGGATGAATATTTTTTTCTTTTAGATGTTAATTATATTGTTTTAAAATGTTAATTCTATTCATCGATGCCAGTCAAGTTATTTCTTTTTTTTAAACCCTTATATATATACTGTATATTATATATATGTATATGTATATGTATATGTATATATATGTATATGTATATGTATATATATGTATATATATACTGTGTATTGGCTCCAAGGCAGAAGAGTGGTAAGGGCTAGGCAATGGGGGTCAAGTGACTTGCCCAGGTTCACACAGCTGGGAAGTGGCTGAAGCCGGATTCGAACCTAGGACCTCCCACCTCTAGGCTTGGCTCTCAATCCACTGAGCTACCCAGCCGCCCAATCCACTGAGCTACCCAGCCGCCCACCCACCCCCTTAGGATTCTTTACAATATCTAATGATAAATGGTTCTCACGATCAATTTAAGTGTTCATTGAGGAACTTTGTATGGAAATTGAAGTTATGGATCACGAACAAGAGGAAATAATCTCAAACTACAACTCTGCTGTGACTCAGTAATAGTCGCCTTTAGATATTCCATTTTCAAAGAGCCATCATGGAAGTGATGAATGAGACACAGTGACTCCAAAAGCAAATGTTGACAGCAGTAATAGAAAGTACAGATTTTGGTTGGCTTGTAGTACTTGCCCAGAGTTAGAAAATGAAGAAAAGTCTGGGGTCAGATTTGAACCTACGACCTCTGGTCTTGAGGCCCAGCTCTCTGTCCACTGAGCCACTCAGCTGCGCTCCAACTTCCTTTTCCTGAACTACTCAAGGGTTTTCAACTTTCCCAGGGTTGGTTGGTTTCGTTGTTTGGTAGCTAGGAGCCTGACTACATGGCTTCAAGGCTAAATGGCCACAGGTGCCCAGGCTATTTGGCTTGCTGGAGGCTTCATTCATTAGGACACTCAAAAAGCCTGCTGATCTGAACCATGGACTTCAGGAGAAGCCTGAGCTTCACAAAGCTTCCTTTGACAAAGGGCACTCCATCAACAAGTGCCTTCTTCTTCTGGGACAAGCACAATGGAGAAGCTGGGGAAATGGCTAATCGGTGCCAGTCCCAGCTGATTCAACCCTTTCTGCTGAGCCTCTCTTCCTTCCCTCTGTGGCCACAAAAAGCTCAGCTGAAAACAAGCCATAAGCCTTCATGAGGAAGTTCTTCAGTGGGTTGATTTCCAAAGGTGCTGCCTGAGGATAGAAGGAAGGACTTCCCCAAAAGGTCCCCAGGGAGGTACCTGAACTAAAGAAAGAGTCCATGCTGTATCCACACCTGCTCTTACCCAGCTCTCTTTGTGGTCCCAGGATGGCTCCGATCTGAATAGAGCTCAACAGGTGGAACTGCATAAGGAGGATACCAGCAGAGACCAGCTTGACAATAGGAAAGAACTTCCTTGGGGAGCAAAATTGGAACTGCCACCTATGGTCATAGAGCCAGACAGGTAGTGGAGAGATTTCTATCATTTCCATTGCCTGAGAGGGATGTCCAATAATAATTCCTTTCTTGGCTTCTATTTTTAATATTAAAGGGATTTCTCAACCCCAGGATGAATATTTTTTTCTTTTAGATGTTAATTATATTGTTTTAAAATGTTAATTCTATTCATCGATGCCAGTCAAGTTATTTCTTTTTTTTAAAACCTTATATATATACTGTATATTATATATATGTATATGTATATGTATATATCTGTATATGTATATGTATATATATGTATATATATATATATATACTGTGTATTGGCTCCAAGGCAGAAGAGTGGTAAGGGCTAGGCAATGGGGGTCAAGTGACTTGCCCAGGTTCACACAGCTGGGAAGTGGCTGAAGCCGGATTCGAACCTAGGACCTCCCACCTCTAGGCTTGGCTCTCAATCCACTGAGCTACCCAGCCGCCCACCCACCCCCTTAGGATTCTTTACAATATCTAATGATAAATGGTTCTCACGATCAATTTAAGTGTTCATTGAGGAACTTTGTATGGAAATTGAAGTTATGGATCACGAACAAGAGGAAATAATCTCAAACTACAACTCTGCTGTGACTCAGTAATAGTCGCCTTTAGATATTCCATTTTCAAAGAGCCATCATGGAAGTGATGAATGAGACACAGTGACTCCAAAAGCAAATGTTGACAGCAGTAATAGAAAGTACAGATTTTGGTTGGCTTGTAGTACTTGCCCAGAGTTAGAAAATGAAGAAAAGTCTGGGGTCAGATTTGAACCTACGACCTCTGGTATTGAGGCCCAGCTCTCTGTCCACTGAGCCCCTCAGCTGCGCTCCAACTTCCTTTTCCTGAACTACTCAAGGGTTTTCAACTTTCCCAGGGTTGGTTGGTTTCGTTGTTTGGTAGCTAGGAGCCTGACTACATGGCTTCAAGGCTAAATGGCCACAGGTGCCCAGGCTATTTGGCTTGCTGGAGGCTTCATTCATTAGGACACTCAAAAAGCCTGCTGATCTGAACCATGGACTTCAGGAGAAGCCTGAGCTTCACAAAGCTTCCTTTGACAAAGGGCACTCCATCAACAAGTGCCTTCTTCTTCTGGGACAAGCACAATGGAGAAGCTGGGGAAATGGCTAATCGGTGCCAGTCCCAGCTGATTCAACCCTTTCTGCTGAGCCTCTCTTCCTTCCCTCCGTGGCCACAAAAAGCTCAGCTGAAAACAAGCCATAACCCTTCATGAGGAAGCTCTTCAGTGGGTTGATTTCCAAAGGTGCTGCCTGAGGATAGAAGGAAGGACTTCCCCAAAAGGTCCCCAGGGAGGTACCTGAACTAAAGAAAGAGTCCATGCTGTATCCACACCTGCTCTTACCCAGCTCTCTTTGTGGTCCCATGATCTGGGACCGATCTGAATAGAGCTCAACAGGTGGAACTGCATAAGGAGGATACCAGCAGAGACCAGCTTGACAATAGGAAAGAACTTCCTTGGGGAGCAAAATTGGAACTGCCACCTATGGTCATAGAGCCAGACAGGTAGTGGAGAGATTTCTATCATTTCCATTGCCTGAGAGGGATGTCCAATAATAATTCCTTTCTTGGCTTCTATTTTTAATATTAAAGGGATTTCTCAACCCCAGGATGAATATTTTTTTCTTTTAGATGTTAATTATATTGTTTTAAAATGTTAATTCTATTCATCGATGCCAGTCAAGTTATTTCTTTTTTTTAAACCCTTATATATATACTGTATATTATATATATGTATATGTATATGTATATGTATATATATGTATATGTATATGTATATATATGTATATATATACTGTGTATTGGCTCCAAGGCAGAAGAGTGGTAAGGGCTAGGCAATGGTGGTCAAGTGACTTGCCCAGGTTCACACAGCTGGGAAGTGGCTGAAGCCGGATTCGAACCTAGGACCTCCCACCTCTAGGCTTGGCTCTCAATCCACTGAGCTACCCAGCCGCCCAATCCACTGAGCTACCCAGCCGCCCACCCACCCCCTTAGGATTCTTTACAATATCTAATGATAAATGGTTCTCACGATCAATTTAAGTGTTCATTGAGGAACTTTGTATGGAAATTGAAGTTATGGATCACGAACAAGAGGAAATAATCTCAAACTACAACTCTGCTGTGACTCAGTAATAGTCGCCTTTAGATATTCCATTTTCAAAGAGCCATCATGGAAGTGATGAATGAGACACAGTGACTCCAAAAGCAAATGTTGACAGCAGTAATAGAAAGTACAGATTTTGGTTGGCTTGTAGTACTTGCCCAGAGTTAGAAAATGAAGAAAAGTCTGGGGTCAGATTTGAACCTACGACCTCTGGTCTTGAGGCCCAGCTCTCTGTCCACTGAGCCACTCAGCCGCGCTCCAACTTCCTTTTCCTGAACTACTCAAGGGTTTTCAACTTTCCCAGGGTTGGTTGGTTTCGTTGTTTGGTAGCTAGGAGCCTGACTACATGGCTTCAAGGCTAAATGGCCACAGGTGCCCAGGCTATTTGGCTTGCTGGAGGCTTCATTCATTAGGACACTCAAAAAGCCTGCTGATCTGAACCATGGACTTCAGGAGAAGCCTGAGCTTCACAAAGCTTCCTTTGACAAAGGGCACTCCATCAACAAGTGCCTTCTTCTTCTGGGACAAGCACAATGGAGAAGCTGGGGAAATGGCTAATCGGTGCCAGTCCCAGCTGATTCAACCCTTTCTGCTGAGCCTCTCTTCCTTCCCTCCGTGGCCACAAAAAGCTCAGCTGAAAACAAGCCATAACCCTTCATGAGGAAGCTCTTCAGTGGGTTGATTTCCAAAGGTGCTGCCTGAGGATAGAAGGAAGGACTTCCCCAAAAGGTCCCCAGGGAGGTACCTGAACTAAAGAAAGAGTCCATGCTGTATCCACACCTGCTCTTACCCAGCTCTCTTTGTGGTCCCAGGATGGCTCCCATCTGAATAGAGCTCAACAGGTGGAACTGCATAAGGAGGATACTAGCAGAGACCAGCTTGACAATAGGAAAGAACTTCTTTGGGGAGCAAAATTGGAACTGCCACCTATGGTCATAGAGCCAGACAGGTAGTGGAGAGATTTCTATCATTTCCATTGCCTGAGAGGGATGTCCAATAATAATTCCTTTCTTGGCTTCTATTTTTAATATTAAAGGGATTTCTCAACCCCAGGATGAATATTTTTTTCTTTTAGATGTTAATTATATTGTTTTAAAATGTTAATTCTATTCATCGATGCCAGTCAAGTTATTTCTTTTTTTTAAACCCTTATATATATACTGTATATTATATATATGTATATGTATATATATATCTGTATATGTATATGTATATGTATATATATGTATATATATATATATATATATACTGTGTATTGGCTCCAAGGCAGAAGAATGGTAAGGGCTAGGCAATGGGGGTCAAGTGACTTGCCCAGGTTCACACAGCTGGGAAGTGGCTGAAGCCGGATTCGAACCTAGGACCTCCCACCTCTAGGCTTGGCTCTCAATCCACTGAGCTACCCAGCCGCCCAATCCACTGAGCTACCCAGCCGCCCACCCACCCCCTTAGGATTCTTTACAATATCTAATGATAAATGGTTCTCACGATCAATTTAAGTGTTCATTGAGGAACTTTGTATGGAAATTGAAGTTATGGATCACGAACAAGAGGAAATAATCTCAAACTACAACTCTGCTGTGACTCAGTAATAGTCGCCTTTAGATATTCCATTTTCAAAGAGCCATCATGGAAGTGATGAATGAGACACAGTGACTCCAAAAGCAAATGTTGACAGCAGTAATAGAAAGTACAGATTTTGGTTGGCTTGTAGTACTTGCCCAGAGTTAGAAAATGAAGAAAAGTCTGGGGTCAGATTTGAACCTACGACCTCTGGTCTTGAGGCCCAGCTCTCTGTCCACTGAGCCACTCAGCTGCGCTCCAACTTCCTTTTCCTGAACTACTCAAGGGTTTTCAACTTTCCCAGGGTTGGTTGGTTTCGTTGTTTGGTAGCTAGGAGCCTGACTACATGGCTTCAAGGCTAAATGGCCACAGGTGCCCAGGCTATTTGGCTTGCTGGAGGCTTCATTCATTAGGACACTCAAAAAGCCTGCTGATCTGAACCATGGACTTCAGGAGAAGCCTGAGCTTCACAAAGCTTCCTTTGACAAAGGGCACTCCATCAACAAGTGCCTTCTTCTTCTGGGACAAGCACAATGGAGAAGCTGGGGAAATGGCTAATCGGTGCCAGTCCCAGCTGATTCAACCCTTTCTGCTGAGCCTCTCTTCCTTCCCTCTGTGGCCACAAAAAGCTCAGCTGAAAACAAGCCATAAGCCTTCATGAGGAAGTTCTTCAGTGGGTTGATTTCCAAAGGTGCTGCCTGAGGATAGAAGGAAGGACTTCCCCAAAAGGTCCCCAGGGAGGTACCTGAACTAAAGAAAGAGTCCATGCTGTATCCACACCTGCTCTTACCCAGCTCTCTTTGTGGTCCCAGGATGGCTCCGATCTGAATAGAGCTCAACAGGTGGAACTGCATAAGGAGGATACCAGCAGAGACCAGCTTGACAATAGGAAAGAACTTCCTTGGGGAGCAAAATTGGAACTGCCACCTATGGTCATAGAGCCAGACAGGTAGTGGAGAGATTTCTATCATTTCCATTGCCTGAGAGGGATGTCCAATAATAATTCCTTTCTTGGCTTCTATTTTTAATATTAAAGGGATTTCTCAACCCCAGGATGAATATTTTTTTCTTTTAGATGTTAATTATATTGTTTTAAAATGTTAATTCTATTCATCGATGCCAGTCAAGTTATTTCTTTTTTTTAAAACCTTATATATATACTGTATATTATATATATGTATATGTATATGTATATATCTGTATATGTATATGTATATATATGTATATATATATATATATACTGTGTATTGGCTCCAAGGCAGAAGAGTGGTAAGGGCTAGGCAATGGGGGTCAAGTGACTTGCCCAGGTTCACACAGCTGGGAAGTGGCTGAAGCCGGATTCGAACCTAGGACCTCCCACCTCTAGGCTTGGCTCTCAATCCACTGAGCTACCCAGCCGCCCACCCACCCCCTTAGGATTCTTTACAATATCTAATGATAAATGGTTCTCACGATCAATTTAAGTGTTCATTGAGGAACTTTGTATGGAAATTGAAGTTATGGATCACGAACAAGAGGAAATAATCTCAAACTACAACTCTGCTGTGACTCAGTAATAGTCGCCTTTAGATATTCCATTTTCAAAGAGCCATCATGGAAGTGATGAATGAGACACAGTGACTCCAAAAGCAAATGTTGACAGCAGTAATAGAAAGTACAGATTTTGGTTGGCTTGTAGTACTTGCCCAGAGTTAGAAAATGAAGAAAAGTCTGGGGTCAGATTTGAACCTACGACCTCTGGTATTGAGGCCCAGCTCTCTGTCCACTGAGCCCCTCAGCTGCGCTCCAACTTCCTTTTCCTGAACTACTCAAGGGTTTTCAACTTTCCCAGGGTTGGTTGGTTTCGTTGTTTGGTAGCTAGGAGCCTGACTACATGGCTTCAAGGCTAAATGGCCACAGGTGCCCAGGCTATTTGGCTTGCTGGAGGCTTCATTCATTAGGACACTCAAAAAGCCTGCTGATCTGAACCATGGACTTCAGGAGAAGCCTGAGCTTCACAAAGCTTCCTTTGACAAAGGGCACTCCATCAACAAGTGCCTTCTTCTTCTGGGACAAGCACAATGGAGAAGCTGGGGAAATGGCTAATCGGTGCCAGTCCCAGCTGATTCAACCCTTTCTGCTGAGCCTCTCTTCCTTCCCTCCGTGGCCACAAAAAGCTCAGCTGAAAACAAGCCATAACCCTTCATGAGGAAGCTCTTCAGTGGGTTGATTTCCAAAGGTGCTGCCTGAGGATAGAAGGAAGGACTTCCCCAAAAGGTCCCCAGGGAGGTACCTGAACTAAAGAAAGAGTCCATGCTGTATCCACACCTGCTCTTACCCAGCTCTCTTTGTGGTCCCATGATCTGGGACCGATCTGAATAGAGCTCAACAGGTGGAACTGCATAAGGAGGATACCAGCAGAGACCAGCTTGACAATAGGAAAGAACTTCCTTGGGGAGCAAAATTGGAACTGCCACCTATGGTCATAGAGCCAGACAGGTAGTGGAGAGATTTCTATCATTTCCATTGCCTGAGAGGGATGTCCAATAATAATTCCTTTCTTGGCTTCTATTTTTAATATTAAAGGGATTTCTCAACCCCAGGATGAATATTTTTTTCTTTTAGATGTTAATTATATTGTTTTAAAATGTTAATTCTATTCATCGATGCCAGTCAAGTTATTTCTTTTTTTTAAACCCTTATATATATACTGTATATTATATATATGTATATGTATATGTATATGTATATATATGTATATGTATATGTATATATATGTATATATATACTGTGTATTGGCTCCAAGGCAGAAGAGTGGTAAGGGCTAGGCAATGGGGGTCAAGTGACTTGCCCAGGTTCACACAGCTGGGAAGTGGCTGAAGCCGGATTCGAACCTAGGACCTCCCACCTCTAGGCTTGGCTCTCAATCCACTGAGCTACCCAGCCGCCCAATCCACTGAGCTACCCAGCCGCCCACCCACCCCCTTAGGATTCTTTACAATATCTAATGATAAATGGTTCTCACGATCAATTTAAGTGTTCATTGAGGAACTTTGTATGGAAATTGAAGTTATGGATCACGAACAAGAGGAAATAATCTCAAACTACAACTCTGCTGTGACTCAGTAATAGTCGCCTTTAGATATTCCATTTTCAAAGAGCCATCATGGAAGTGATGAATGAGACACAGTGACTCCAAAAGCAAATGTTGACAGCAGTAATAGAAAGTACAGATTTTGGTTGGCTTGTAGTACTTGCCCAGAGTTAGAAAATGAAGAAAAGTCTGGGGTCAGATTTGAACCTACGACCTCTGGTCTTGAGGCCCAGCTCTCTGTCCACTGAGCCACTCAGCTGCGCTCCAACTTCCTTTTCCTGAACTACTCAAGGGTTTTCAACTTTCCCAGGGTTGGTTGGTTTCGTTGTTTGGTAGCTAGGAGCCTGACTACATGGCTTCAAGGCTAAATGGCCACAGGTGCCCAGGCTATTTGGCTTGCTGGAGGCTTCATTCATTAGGACACTCAAAAAGCCTGCTGATCTGAACCATGGACTTCAGGAGAAGCCTGAGCTTCACAAAGCTTCCTTTGACAAAGGGCACTCCATCAACAAGTGCCTTCTTCTTCTGGGACAAGCACAATGGAGAAGCTGGGGAAATGGCTAATCGGTGCCAGTCCCAGCTGATTCAACCCTTTCTGCTGAGCCTCTCTTCCTTCCCTCCGTGGCCACAAAAAGCTCAGCTGAAAACAAGCCATAACCCTTCATGAGGAAGCTCTTCAGTGGGTTGATTTCCAAAGGTGCTGCCTGAGGATAGAAGGAAGGACTTCCCCAAAAGGTCCCCAGGGAGGTACCTGAACTAAAGAAAGAGTCCATGCTGTATCCACACCTGCTCTTACCCAGCTCTCTTTGTGGTCCCAGGATGGCTCCGATCTGAATAGAGCTCAACAGGTGGAACTGCATAAGGAGGATACCAGCAGAGACCAGCTTGACAATAGGAAAGAACTTCCTTGGGGAGCAAAATTGGAACTGCCACCTATGGTCATAGAGCCAGACAGGTAGTGGAGAGATTTCTATCATTTCCATTGCCTGAGAGGGATGTCCAATAATAATTCCTTTCTTGGCTTCTATTTTTAATATTAAAGGGATTTCTCAACCCCAGGATGAATATTTTTTTCTTTTAGATGTTAATTATATTGTTTTAAAATGTTAATTCTATTCATCGATGCCAGTCAAGTTATTTCTTTTTTTTAAACCCTTATATATATACTGTATATTATATATATGTATATGTATATGTATATATATATGTATATGTATATGTATATATATGTATATATATATACTGTGTATTGGCTCCAAGGCAGAAGAGTGGTAAGGGCTAGGCAATGGGGGTCAAGTGACTTGCCCAGGTTCACACAGCTGGGAAGTGGCTGAAGCCGGATTCGAACCTAGGACCTCCCACCTCTAGGCTTGGCTCTCAATCCACTGAGCTACCCAGCCGCCCAATCCACTGAGCTACCCAGCCGCCCACCCACCCCCTTAGGATTCTTTACAATATCTAATGATAAATGGTTCTCACGATCAATTTAAGTGTTCATTGAGGAACTTTGTATGGAAATTGAAGTTATGGATCACAAACAAGAGGAAATAATCTCAAACTACAACTCTGCTGTGACTCAGTAATAGTCGCCTTTAGATATTCCATTTTCAAAGAGCCATCATGGAAGTGATGAATGAGACACAGTGACTCCAAAAGCAAATGTTGACAGCAGTAATAGAAAGTACAGATTTTGGTTGGCTTGTAGTACTTGCCCAGAGTTAGAAAATGAAGAAAAGTCTGGGGTCAGATTTGAACCTACGACCTCTGGTCTTGAGGCCCAGCTCTCTGTCCACTGAGCCACTCAGCTGCGCTCCAACTTCCTTTTCCTGAACTACTCAAGGGTTTTCAACTTTCCCAGGGTTGGTTGGTTCCGTTGTTTGGTAGCTAGGAGCCTGACTACATGGCTTCAAGGCTAAATGGCCACAGGTGCCCAGGCTATTTGGCTTGCTGGAGGCTTCATTCATTAGGACACTCAAAAAGCCTGCTGATCTGAACCATGGACTTCAGGAGAAGCCTGAGCTTCACAAAGCTTCCTTTGACAAAGGGCACTCCATCAACAAGTGCCTTCTTCTTCTGGGACAAGCACAATGGAGAAGCTGGGGAAATGGCTAATCGGTGCCAGTCCCAGCTGATTCAACCCTTTCTGCTGAGCCTCTCTTCCTTCCCTCCGTGGCCACAAAAAGCTCAGCTGAAAACAAGCCATAACCCTTCATGAGGAAGCTCTTCAGTGGGTTGATTTCCAAAGGTGCTGCCTGAGGATAGAAGGAAGGACTTCCCCAAAAGGTCCCCAGGGAGGTACCTGAACTAAAGAAAGAGTCCATGCTGTATCCACACCTGCTCTTACCCAGCTCTCTTTGTGGTCCCAGGATGGCTCCGATCTGAATAGAGCTCAACAGGTGGAACTGCATAAGGAGGATACCAGCAGAGACCAGCTTGACAATAGGAAAGAACTTCCTTGGGGAGCAAAATTGGAACTGCCACCTATGGTCATAGAGCCAGACAGGTAGTGGAGAGATTTCTATCATTTCCATTGCCTGAGAGGGATGTCCAATAATAATTCCTTTCTTGGCTTCTATTTTTAATATTAAAGGGATTTCTCAACCCCAGGATGAATATTTTTTTCTTTTAGATGTTAATTATATTGTTTTAAAATGTTAATTCTATTCATCGATGCCAGTCAAGTTATTTCTTTTTTTTAAACCCTTATATATATACTGTATATTATATATATGTATATGTATATGTATATATCTGTATATGTATATGTATATATATGTATATATATATACTGTGTATTGGCTCCAAGGCAGAAGAGTGGTAAGGGCTAGGCAATGGGGGTCAAGTGACTTGCCCAGGTTCACACAGCTGGGAAGTGGCTGAAGCCGGATTCGAACCTAGGACCTCCCACCTCTAGGCTTGGCTCTCAATCCACTGAGCTACCCAGCCGCCCAATCCACTGAGCTACCCAGCCGCCCACCCACCCCCTTAGGATTCTTTACAATATCTAATGATAAATGGTTCTCACGATCAATTTAAGTGTTCATTGAGGAACTTTGTATGGAAATTGAAGTTATGGATCACAAACAAGAGGAAATAATCTCAAACTACAACTCTGCTGTGACTCAGTAATAGTCGCCTTTAGATATTCCATTTTCAAAGAGCCATCATGGAAGTGATGAATGAGACACAGTGACTCCAAAAGCAAATGTTGACAGCAGTAATAGAAAGTACAGATTTTGGTTGGCTTGTAGTACTTGCCCAGAGTTAGAAAATGAAGAAAAGTCTGGGGTCAGATTTGAACCTACGCCCTCTGGTCTTGAGGCCCAGCTCTCTGTCCACTGAGCCACTCAGCTGCGCTCCAACTTCCTTTTCCTGAACTACTCAAGGGTTTTCAACTTTCCCAGGGTTGGTTGGTTTCGTTGTTTGGTAGCTAGGAGCCTGACTACATGGCTTCAAGGCTAAATGGCCACAGGTGCCCAGGCTATTTGGCTTGCTGGAGGCTTCATTCATTAGGACACTCAAAAAGCCTGCTGATCTGAACCATGGACTTCAGGAGAAGCCTGAGCTTCACAAAGCTTCCTTTGACAAAGGGCACTCCATCAACAAGTGCCTTCTTCTTCTGTGACAAGCACAATGGAGAAGCTGGGGAAATGGCTAATCGGTGCCAGTCCCAGCTGATTCAACCCTTTCTGCTGAGCCTCTCTTCCTTCCCTCCGTGGCCACAAAAAGCTCAGCTGAAAACAAGCCATAACCCTTCATGAGGAAGCTCTTCAGTGGGTTGATTTCCAAAGGTGCTGCCTGAGGATAGAAGGAAGGACTTCCCCAAAAGGTCCCCAGGGAGGTACCTGAACTAAAGAAAGAGTCCATGCTGTATCCACACCTGCTCTTACCCAGCTCTCTTTGTGGTCCCAGGATGGCTCCGATCTGAATAGAGCTCAACAGGTGGAACTGCATAAGGAGGATACCAGCAGAGACCAGCTTGACAATAGGAAAGAACTTCCTTGGGGAGCAAAATTGGAACTGCCACCTATGGTCATAGAGCCAGACAGGTAGTGGAGAGATTTCTATCATTTCCATTGCCTGAGAGGGATGTCCAATAATAATTCCTTTCTTGGCTTCTATTTTTAATATTAAAGGGATTTCTCAACCCCAGGATGAATATTTTTTTCTTTTAGATGTTAATTATATTGTTTTAAAATGTTAATTCTATTCATCGATGCCAGTCAAGTTATTTCTTTTTTTTAAACCCTTATATATATACTGTATATTATATATATGTATATGTATATGTATATATCTGTATCTGTATCTGTATATGTATATATATGTATATATATATATATACTGTGTATTGGCTCCAAGGCAGAAGAGTGGTAAGGGCTAGGCAATGGGGGTCAAGTGACTTGCCCAGGTTCACACAGCTGGGAAGTGGCTGAAGCCGGATTCGAACCTAGGACCTCCCACCTCTAGGCTTGGCTCTCAATCCACTGAGCTACCCAGCCGCCCACCCACCCCCTTAGGATTCTTTACAATGTCTAATGATAAATGGTTCTCACGATCAATTTAAGTGTTCATTGAGGAACTTTGTATGGAAATTGAAGTTATGGATCACAAACAAGAGGAAATAATCTCAAACTACAACTCTGCTGTGACTCAGTAATAGTCGCCTTTAGATATTCCATTTTCAAAGAGCCATCATGGAAGTGATGAATGAGACACAGTGACTCCAAAAGCAAATGTTGACAGCAGTAATAGAAAGTACAGATTTTGGTTGGCTTGTAGTACTTGCCCAGAGTTAGAAAATGAAGAAAAGTCTGGGGTCAGATTTGAACCTACGACCTCTGGTCTTGAGGCCCAGCTCTCTGTCCACTGAGCCACTCAGCTGCGCTCCAACTTCCTTTTCCTGAACTACTCAAGGGTTTTCAACTTTCCCAGGGTTGGTTGGTTTCGTTGTTTGGTAGCTAAGAGCCTGACTACATGGCTTCAAGGCTAAATGGCCACAGGTGCCCAGGCTATTTGGCTTGCTGGAGGCTTCATTCATTAGGACACTCAAAAAGCCTGCTGATCTGAACCATGGACTTCAGGAGAAGCCTGAGCTTCACAAAGCTTCCTTTGACAAAGGGCACTCCATCAACAAGTGCCTTCTTCTTCTGGGACAAGCACAATGGAGAAGCTGGGGAAATGGCTAATCGGTGCCAGTCCCAGCTGATTCAACCCTTTCTGCTGAGCCTCTCTTCCTTCCCTCCGTGGCCACAAAAAGCTCAGCTGAAAACAAGCCATAACCCTTCATGAGGAAGCTCTTCAGTGGGTTGATTTCCAAAGGTGCTGCCTGAGGATAGAAGGAAGGACTTCCCCAAAAGGTCCCCAGGGAGGTACCTGAACTAAAGAAAGAGTCCATGCTGTATCCACACCTGCTCTTACCCAGCTCTCTTTGTGGTCCCAGGATGGCTCCGATCTGAATAGAGCTCAACAGGTGGAACTGCATAAGGAGGATACCAGCAGAGACCAGCTTGACAATAGGAAAGAACTTCCTTGGGGAGCAAAATTGGAACTGCCACCTATGGTCATAGAGCCAGACAGGTAGTGGAGAGATTTCTATCATTTCCATTGCCTGAGAGGGATGTCCAATAATAATTCCTTTCTTGGCTTCTATTTTTAATATTAAAGGGATTTCTCAACCCCAGGATGAATATTTTTTTCTTTTAGATGTTAATTATATTGTTTTAAAATGTTAATTCTATTCATCGATGCCAGTCAAGTTATTTCTTTTTTTTAAACCCTTATATATATACTGTATATTATATATATGTATATGTATATGTATATATCTGTATATGTATATGTATATATATGTATATATATATATATATACTGTGTATTGGCTCCAAGGCAGAAGAGTGGTAAGGGCTAGGCAATGGGGGTCAAGTGACTTGCCCAGGTTCACACAGCTGGGAAGTGGCTGAAGCCGGATTCGAACCTAGGACCTCCCACCTCTAGGCTTGGCTCTCAATCCACTGAGCTACCCAGCCGCCCACCCACCCCCTTAGGATTCTTTACAATATCTAATGATAAATGGTTCTCACGATCAATTTAAGTGTTCATTGAGGAACTTTGTATGGAAATTGAAGTTATGGATCACAAACAAGAGGAAATAATCTCAAACTACAACTCTGCTGTGACTCAGTAATAGTCGCCTTTAGATATTCCATTTTCAAAGAGCCATCATGGAAGTGATGAATGAGACACAGTGACTCCAAAAGCAAATGTTGACAGCAGTAATAGAAAGTACAGATTTTGGTAGGCTTGTAGTACTTGCCCAGAGTTAGAAAATGAAGAAAAGTCTGGGGTCAGATTTGAACCTACGACCTCTGGTCTTGAGGCCCAGCTCTCTGTCCACTGAGCCACTCAGCTGCGCTCCAACTTCCTTTTCCTGAACTACTCAAGGGTTTTCAACTTTCCCAGGGTTGGTTGGTTCCGTTGTTTGGTAGCTAGGAGCCTGACTACATGGCTTCAAGGCTAAATGGCCACAGGTGCCCAGGCTATTTGGCTTGCTGGAGGCTTCATTCATTAGGACACTCAAAAAGCCTGCTGATCTGAACCATGGACTTCAGGAGAAGCCTGAGCTTCACAAAGCTTCCTTTGACAAAGGGCACTCCATCAACAAGTGCCTTCTTCTTCTGGGACAAGCACAATGGAGAAGCTGGGGAAATGGCTAATCGGTGCCAGTCCCAGCTGATTCAACCCTTTCTGCTGAGCCTCTCTTCCTTCCCTCCGTGGCCACAAAAAGCTCAGCTGAAAACAAGCCATAACCCTTCATGAGGAAGCTCTTCAGTGGGTTGATTTCCAAAGGTGCTGCCTGAGGATAGAAGGAAGGACTTCCCCAAAAGGTCCCCAGGGAGGTACCTGAACTAAAGAAAGAGTCCATGCTGTATCCACACCTGCTCTTACCCAGCTCTCTTTGTGGTCCCAGGATGGCTCCGATCTGAATAGAGCTCAACAGGTGGAACTGCATAAGGAGGATACCAGCAGAGACCAGCTTGACAATAGGAAAGAACTTCCTTGGGGAGCAAAATTGGAACTGCCACCTATGGTCATAGAGCCAGACAGGTAGTGGAGAGATTTCTATCATTTCCATTGCCTGAGAGGGATGTCCAATAATAATTCCTTTCTTGGCTTCTATTTTTAATATTAAAGGGATTTCTCAACCCCAGGATGAATATTTTTTTCTTTTAGATGTTAATTATATTGTTTTAAAATGTTAATTCTATTCATCGATGCCAGTCAAGTTATTTCTTTTTTTTAAACCCTTATATATATACTGTATATTATATATATGTATATGTATATGTATATATCTGTATATGTATATGTATATATATGTATATATATATATATATACTGTGTATTGGCTCCAAGGCAGAAGAGTGGTAAGGGCTAGGCAATGGGGGTCAAGTGACTTGCCCAGGTTCACACAGCTGGGAAGTGGCTGAAGCCGGATTCGAACCTAGGACCTCCCACCTCTAGGCTTGGCTCTCAATCCACTGAGCTACCCAGCCGCCCACCCACCCCCTTAGGATTCTTTACAATATCTAATGATAAATGGTTCTCACGATCAATTTAAGTGTTCATTGAGGAACTTTGTATGGAAATTGAAGTTATGGATCACAAACAAGAGGAAATAATCTCAAACTACAACTCTGCTGTGACTCAGTAATAGTCGCCTTTAGATATTCCATTTTCAAAGAGCCATCATGGAAGTGATGAATGAGACACAGTGACTCCAAAAGCAAATGTTGACAGCAGTAATAGAAAGTACAGATTTTGGTAGGCTTGTAGTACTTGCCCAGAGTTAGAAAATGAAGAAAAGTCTGGGGTCAGATTTGAACCTACGACCTCTGGTCTTGAGGCCCAGCTCTCTGTCCACTGAGCCACTCAGCTGCGCTCCAACTTCCTTTTCCTGAACTACTCAAGGGTTTTCAACTTTCCCAGGGTTGGTTGGTTCCGTTGTTTGGTAGCTAGGAGCCTGACTACATGGCTTCAAGGCTAAATGGCCACAGGTGCCCAGGCTATTTGGCTTGCTGGAGGCTTCATTCATTAGGACACTCAAAAAGCCTGCTGATCTGAACCATGGACTTCAGGAGAAGCCTGAGCTTCACAAAGCTTCCTTTGACAAAGGGCACTCCATCAACAAGTGCCTTCTTCTTCTGGGACAAGCACAATGGAGAAGCTGGGGAAATGGCTAATCGGTGCCAGTCCCAGCTGATTCAACCCTTTCTGCTGAGCCTCTCTTCCTTCCCTCCGTGGCCACAAAAAGCTCAGCTGAAAACAAGCCATAACCCTTCATGAGGAAGCTCTTCAGTGGGTTGATTTCCAAAGGTGCTGCCTGAGGATAGAAGGAAGGACTTCCCCAAAAGGTCCCCAGGGAGGTACCTGAACTAAAGAAAGAGTCCATGCTGTATCCACACCTGCTCTTACCCAGCTCTCTTTGTGGTCCCAGGATGGCTCCGATCTGAATAGAGCTCAACAGGTGGAACTGCATAAGGAGGATACCAGCAGAGACCAGCTTGACAATAGGAAAGAACTTCCTTGGGGAGCAAAATTGGAACTGCCACCTATGGTCATAGAGCCAGACAGGTAGTGGAGAGATTTCTATCATTTCCATTGCCTGAGAGGGATGTCCAATAATAATTCCTTTCTTGGCTTCTATTTTTAATATTAAAGGGATTTCTCAACCCCAGGATGAATATTTTTTTCTTTTAGATGTTAATTATATTGTTTTAAAATGTTAATTCTATTCATCGATGCCAGTCAAGTTATTTCTTTTTTTTAAACCCTTATATATATACTGTATATTATATATATGTATATGTATATGTATATATATGTATATGTATATGTATATATATGTATATATATATATACTGTGTATTGGCTCCAAGGCAGAAGAGTGGTAAGGGCTAGGCAATGGGGGTCAAGTGACTTGCCCAGGTTCACACAGCTGGGAAGTGGCTGAAGCCGGATTCGAACCTAGGACCTCCCACCTCTAGGCTTGGCTCTCAATCCACTGAGCTACCCAGCCGCCCAATCCACTGAGCTACCCAGCCGCCCACCCACCCCCTTAGGATTCTTTACAATATCTAATGATAAATGGTTCTCACGATCAATTTAAGTGTTCATTGAGGAACTTTGTATGGAAATTGAAGTTATGGATCACAAACAAGAGGAAATAATCTCAAACTACAACTCTGCTGTGACTCAGTAATAGTCGCCTTTAGATATTCCATTTTCAAAGAGCCATCATGGAAGTGATGAATGAGACACAGTGACTCCAAAAGCAAATGTTGACAGCAGTAATAGAAAGTACAGATTTTGGTTGGCTTGTAGTACTTGCCCAGAGTTAGAAAATGAAGAAAAGTCTGGGGTCAGATTTGAACCTACGACCTCTGGTCTTGAGGCCCAGCTCTCTGTCCACTGAGCCACTCAGCTGCGCTCCAACTTCCTTTTCCTGAACTACTCAAGGGTTTTCAACTTTCCCAGGGTTGGTTGGTTTCGTTGTTTGGTAGCTAGGAGCCTGACTACATGGCTTCAAGGCTAAATGGCCACAGGTGCCCAGGCTATTTGGCTTGCTGGAGGCTTCATTCATTAGGACACTCAAAAAGCCTGCTGATCTGAACCATGGACTTCAGGAGAAGCCTGAGCTTCACAAAGCTTCCTTTGACAAAGGGCACTCCATCAACAAGTGCCTTCTTCTTCTGGGACAAGCACAATGGAGAAGCTGGGGAAATGGCTAATCGGTGCCAGTCCCAGCTGATTCAACCCTTTCTGCTGAGCCTCTCTTCCTTCCCTCCGTGGCCACAAAAAGCTCAGCTGAAAACAAGCCATAACCCTTCATGAGGAAGCTCTTCAGTGGGTTGATTTCCAAAGGTGCTGCCTGAGGATAGAAGGAAGGACTTCCCCAAAAGGTCCCCAGGGAGGTACCTGAACTAAAGAAAGAGTCCATGCTGTATCCACACCTGCTCTTACCCAGCTCTCTTTGTGGTCCCAGGATGGCTCCGATCTGAATAGAGCTCAACAGGTGGAACTGCATAAGGAGGATACCAGCAGAGACCAGCTTGACAATAGGAAAGAACTTCCTTGGGGAGCAAAATTGGAACTGCCACCTATGGTCATAGAGCCAGACAGGTAGTGGAGAGATTTCTATCATTTCCATTGCCTGAGAGGGATGTCCAATAATAATTCCTTTCTTGGCTTCTATTTTTAATATTAAAGGGATTTCTCAACCCCAGGATGAATATTTTTTTCTTTTAGATGTTAATTATATTGTTTTAAAATGTTAATTCTATTCATCGATGCCAGTCAAGTTATTTCTTTTTTTTAAACCCTTATATATATACTGTATATTATATATATGTATATGTATATGTATATATATGTATATGTATATGTATATATATGTATATATATATACTGTGTATTGGCTCCAAGGCAGAAGAGTGGTAAGGGCTAGGCAATGGGGGTCAAGTGACTTGCCCAGGTTCACACAGCTGGGAAGTGGCTGAAGCCGGATTCGAACCTAGGACCTCCCACCTCTAGGCTTGGCTCTCAATCCACTGAGCTACCCAGCCGCCCAATCCACTGAGCTACCCAGCCGCCCACCCACCCCCTTAGGATTCTTTACAATATCTAATGATAAATGGTTCTCACGATCAATTTAAGTGTTCATTGAGGAACTTTGTATGGAAATTGAAGTTATGGATCACAAACAAGAGGAAATAATCTCAAACTACAACTCTGCTGTGACTCAGTAATAGTCGCCTTTAGATATTCCATTTTCAAAGAGCCATCATGGAAGTGATGAATGAGACACAGTGACTCCAAAAGCAAATGTTGACAGCAGTAATAGAAAGTACAGATTTTGGTTGGCTTGTAGTACTTGCCCAGAGTTAGAAAATGAAGAAAAGTCTGGGGTCAGATTTGAACCTACGCCCTCTGGTCTTGAGGCCCAGCTCTCTGTCCACTGAGCCACTCAGCTGCGCTCCAACTTCCTTTTCCTGAACTACTCAAGGGTTTTCAACTTTCCCAGGGTTGGTTGGTTTCGTTGTTTGGTAGCTAGGAGCCTGACTACATGGCTTCAAGGCTAAATGGCCACAGGTGCCCAGGCTATTTGGCTTGCTGGAGGCTTCATTCATTAGGACACTCAAAAAGCCTGCTGATCTGAACCATGGACTTCAGGAGAAGCCTGAGCTTCACAAAGCTTCCTTTGACAAAGGGCACTCCATCAACAAGTGCCTTCTTCTTCTGGGACAAGCACAATGGAGAAGCTGGGGAAATGGCTAATCGGTGCCAGTCCCAGCTGATTCAACCCTTTCTGCTGAGCCTCTCTTCCTTCCCTCCGTGGCCACAAAAAGCTCAGCTGAAAACAAGCCATAACCCTTCATGAGGAAGCTCTTCAGTGGGTTGATTTCCAAAGGTGCTGCCTGAGGATAGAAGGAAGGACTTCCCCAAAAGGTCCCCAGGGAGGTACCTGAACTAAAGAAAGAGTCCATGCTGTATCCACACCTGCTCTTACCCAGCTCTCTTTGTGGTCCCAGGATGGCTCCGATCTGAATAGAGCTCAACAGGTGGAACTGCATAAGGAGGATACCAGCAGAGACCAGCTTGACAATAGGAAAGAACTTCCTTGGGGAGCAAAATTGGAACTGCCACCTATGGTCATAGAGCCAGACAGGTAGTGGAGAGATTTCTATCATTTCCATTGCCTGAGAGGGATGTCCAATAATAATTCCTTTCTTGGCTTCTATTTTTAATATTAAAGGGATTTCTCAACCCCAGGATGAATATTTTTTTCTTTTAGATGTTAATTATATTGTTTTAAAATGTTAATTCTATTCATCGATGCCAGTCAAGTTATTTCTTTTTTTTAAACCCTTATATATATACTGTATATTATATATATGTATATGTATATGTATATATCTGTATCTGTATATGTATATGTATATATATGTATATATATATATATATACTGTGTATTGGCTCCAAGGCAGAAGAGTGGTAAGGGCTAGGCAATGGGGGTCAAGTGACTTGCCCAGGTTCACACAGCTGGGAAGTGGCTGAAGCCGGATTCGAACCTAGGACCTCCCACCTCTAGGCTTGGCTCTCAATCCACTGAGCTACCCAGCCGCCCAATCCACTGAGCTACCCAGCCGCCCACCCACCCCCTTAGGATTCTTTACAATATCTAATGATAAATGGTTCTCACGATCAATTTAAGTGTTCATTGAGGAACTTTGTATGGAAATTGAAGTTATGGATCACGAACAAGAGGAAATAATCTCAAACTACAACTCTGCTGTGACTCAGTAATAGTCGCCTTTAGATATTCCATTTTCAAAGAGCCATCATGGAAGTGATGAATGAGACACAGTGACTCCAAAAGCAAATGTTGACAGCAGTAATAGAAAGTACAGATTTTGGTTGGCTTGTAGTACTTGCCCAGAGTTAGAAAATGAAGAAAAGTCTGGGGTCAGATTTGAACCTACAACCTCTGTTCTTGAGGCCCAGCTCTCTGTCCACTGAGCCACTCAGCTGCGCTCCAACTTCCTTTTCCTGAACTACTCAAGGGTTTTCAACTTTCCCAGGGTTGGTTGGTTTCGTTGTTTGGTAGCTAGGAGCCTGACTACATGGCTTCAAGGCTAAATGGCCACAGGTGCCCAGGCTATTTGGCTTGCTGGAGGCTTCATTCATTAGGACACTCAAAAAGCCTGCTGATCTGAACCATGGACTTCAGGAGAAGCCTGAGCTTCACAAAGCTTCCTTTGACAAAGGGCACTCCATCAACAAGTGCCTTCTTCTTCTGGGACAAGCACAATGGAGAAGCTGGGGAAATGGCTAATCGGTGCCAGTCCCAGCTGATTCAACCCTTTCTGCTGAGCCTCTCTTCCTTCCCTCCGTGGCCACAAAAAGCTCAGCTGAAAACAAGCCATAACCCTTCATGAGGAAGCTCTTCAGTGGGTTGATTTCCAAAGGTGCTGCCTGAGGATAGAAGGAAGGACTTCCCCAAAAGGTCCCCAGGGAGGTACCTGAACTAAAGAAAGAGTCCATGCTGTATCCACACCTGCTCTTACCCAGCTCTCTTTGTGGTCCCAGGATGGCTCCGATCTGAATAGAGCTCAACAGGTGGAACTGCATAAGGAGGATACCAGCAGAGACCAGCTTGACAATAGGAAAGAACTTCCTTGGGGAGCAAAATTGGAACTGCCACCTATGGTCATAGAGCCAGACAGGTAGTGGAGAGATTTCTATCATTTCCATTGCCTGAGAGGGATGTCCAATAATAATTCCTTTCTTGGCTTCTATTTTTAATATTAAAGGGATTTCTCAACCCCAGGATGAATATTTTTTTCTTTTAGATGTTAATTATATGGTTTTAAAATGTTAATTCTATTCATCGATGCCAGTCAAGTTATTTCTTTTTTTTAAAACCTTATATATATACTGTATATTATATATATGTATATGTATATGTATATATATGTATATGTATATGTATATATATGTATATATATATATATATATATATATATATATACTGTGTATTGGCTCCAAGGCAGAAGAGTGGTAAGGGCTAGGCAATGGGGGTCAAGTGACTTTCCCAGGTTCACACAGCTGGGAAGTGGCTGAAGCCGGATTCGAACCTAGGACCTCCCACCTCTAGGCTTGGCTCTCAATCCACTGAGCTACCCAGCCGCCCACCCACCCCCTTAGGATTCTTTACAATATCTAATGATAAATGGTTCTCACGATCAATTTAAGTGTTCATTGAGGAACTTTGTATGGAAATTGAAGTTATGGATCACAAACAAGAGGAAATAATCTCAAACTACAACTCTGCTGTGACTCAGTAATAGTCGCCTTTAGATATTCCATTTTCAAAGAGCCATCATGGAAGTGATGAATGAGACACAGTGACTCCAAAAGCAAATGTTGACAGCAGTAATAGAAAGTACAGATTTTGGTTGGCTTGTAGTACTTGCCCAGAGTTAGAAAATGAAGAAAAGTCTGGGGTCAGATTTGAACCTACGACCTCTGGTCTTGAGGCCCAGCTCTCTGTCCACTGAGCCACTCAGCTGCGCTCCAACTTCCTTTTCCTGAACTACTCAAGGGTTTTCAACTTTCCCAGGGTTGGTTGGTTTCGTTGTTTGGTAGCTAGGAGCCTGACTACATGGCTTCAAGGCTAAATGGCCACAGGTGCCCAGGCTATTTGGCTTGCTGGAGGCTTCATTCATTAGGACACTCAAAAAGCCTGCTGATCTGAACCATGGACTTCAGGAGAAGCCTGAGCTTCACAAAGCTTCCTTTGACAAAGGGCACTCCATCAACAAGTGCCTTCTTCTTCTGGGACAAGCACAATGGAGAAGCTGGGGAAATGGCTAATCGGTGCCAGTCCCAGCTGATTCAACCCTTTCTGCTGAGCCTCTCTTCCTTCCCTCCGTGGCCACAAAAAGCTCAGCTGAAAACAAGCCATAACCCTTCATGAGGAAGCTCTTCAGTGGGTTGATTTCCAAAGGTGCTGCCTGAGGATAGAAGGAAGGACTTCCCCAAAAGGTCCCCAGGGAGGTACCTGAACTAAAGAAAGAGTCCATGCTGTATCCACACCTGCTCTTACCCAGCTCTCTTTGTGGTCCCAGGATGGCTCCGATCTGAATAGAGCTCAACAGGTGGAACTGCATAAGGAGGATACCAGCAGAGACCAGCTTGACAATAGGAAAGAACTTCCTTGGGGAGCAAAATTGGAACTGCCACCTATGGTCATAGAGCCAGACAGGTAGTGGAGAGATTTCTATCATTTCCATTGCCTGAGAGGGATGTCCAATAATAATTCCTTTCTTGGCTTCTATTTTTAATATTAAAGGGATTTCTCAACCCCAGGATGAATATTTTTTTCTTTTAGATGTTAATTATATTGTTTTAAAATGTTAATTCTATTCATCGATGCCAGTCAAGTTATTTCTTTTTTTTAAACCCTTATATATATACTGTATATTATATATATGTATATGTATATGTATATATCTGTATCTGTATATGTATATGTATATATATGTATATATATATATATACTGTGTATTGGCTCCAAGGCAGAAGAGTGGTAAGGGCTAGGCAATGGGGGTCAAGTGACTTGCCCAGGTTCACACAGCTGGGAAGTGGCTGAAGCCGGATTCGAACCTAGGACCTCCCACCTCTAGGCTTGGCTCTCAATCCACTGAGCTACCCAGCCGCCCAATCCACTGAGCTACCCAGCCGCCCACCCACCCCCTTAGGATTCTTTACAATATCTAATGATAAATGGTTCTCACGATCAATTTAAGTGTTCATTGAGGAACTTTGTATGGAAATTGAAGTTATGGATCACGAACAAGAGGAAATAATCTCAAACTACAACTCTGCTGTGACTCAGTAATAGTCGCCTTTAGATATTCCATTTTCAAAGAGCCATCATGGAAGTGATGAATGAGACACAGTGACTCCAAAAGCAAATGTTGACAGCAGTAATAGAAAGTACAGATTTTGGTTGGCTTGTAGTACTTGCCCAGAGTTAGAAAATGAAGAAAAGTCTGGGGTCAGATTTGAACCTACAACCTCTGGTCTTGAGGCCCAGCTCTCTGTCCACTGAGCCACTCAGCTGCGCTCCAACTTCCTTTTCCTGAACTACTCAAGGGTTTTCAACTTTCCCAGGGTTGGTTGGTTCCGTTGTTTGGTAGCTAGGAGCCTGACTACATGGCTTCAAGGCTAAATGGCCACAGGTGCCCAGGCTATTTGGCTTGCTGGAGGCTTCATTCATTAGGACACTCAAAAAGCCTGCTGATCTGAACCATGGACTTCAGGAGAAGCCTGAGCTTCACAAAGCTTCCTTTGACAAAGGGCACTCCATCAACAAGTGCCTTCTTCTTCTGGGACAAGCACAATGGAGAAGCTGGGGAAATGGCTAATCGGTGCCAGTCCCAGCTGATTCAACCCTTTCTGCTGAGCCTCTCTTCCTTCCCTCCGTGGCCACAAAAAGCTCAGCTGAAAACAAGCCATAACCCTTCATGAGGAAGCTCTTCAGTGGGTTGATTTCCAAAGGTGCTGCCTGAGGATAGAAGGAAGGACTTCCCCAAAAGGTCCCCAGGGAGGTACCTGAACTAAAGAAAGAGTCCATGCTGTATCCACACCTGCTCTTACCCAGCTCTCTTTGTGGTCCCAGGATGGCTCCGATCTGAATAGAGCTCAACAGGTGGAACTGCATAAGGAGGATACCAGCAGAGACCAGCTTGACAATAGGAAAGAACTTCCTTGGGGAGCAAAATTGGAACTGCCACCTATGGTCATAGAGCCAGACAGGTAGTGGAGAGATTTCTATCATTTCCATTGCCTGAGAGGGATGTCCAATAATAATTCCTTTCTTGGCTTCTATTTTTAATATTAAAGGGATTTCTCAACCCCAGGATGAATATTTTTTTCTTTTAGATGTTAATTATATTGTTTTAAAATGTTAATTCTATTCATCGATGCCAGTCAAGTTATTTCTTTTTTTTAAAACCTTATATATATACTGTATATTATATATATGTATATGTATATGTATATATATGTATATGTATATGTATATATATGTATATATATATATATATATATACTGTGTATTGGCTCCAAGGCAGAAGAGTGGTAAGGGCTAGGCAATGGGGGTCAAGTGACTTGCCCAGGTTCACACAGCTGGGAAGTGGCTGAAGCCGGATTCGAACCTAGGACCTCCCACCTCTAGGCTTGGCTCTCAATCCACTGAGCTACCCAGCCGCCCACCCACCCCCTTAGGATTCTTTACAATATCTAATGATAAATGGTTCTCACGATCAATTTAAGTGTTCATTGAGGAACTTTGTATGGAAATTGAAGTTATGGATCACAAACAAGAGGAAATAATCTCAAACTACAACTCTGCTGTGACTCAGTAATAGTCGCCTTTAGATATTCCATTTTCAAAGAGCCATCATGGAAGTGATGAATGAGACACAGTGACTCCAAAAGCAAATGTTGACAGCAGTAATAGAAAGTACAGATTTTGGTTGGCTTGTAGTACTTGCCCAGAGTTAGAAAATGAAGAAAAGTCTGGGGTCAGATTTGAACCTACGACCTCTGGTCTTGAGGCCCAGCTCTCTGTCCACTGAGCCACTCAGCTGCGCTCCAACTTCCTTTTCCTGAACTACTCAAGGGTTTTCAACTTTCCCAGGGTTGGTTGGTTTCGTTGTTTGGTAGCTAGGAGCCTGACTACATGGCTTCAAGGCTAAATGGCCACAGGTGCCCAGGCTATTTGGCTTGCTGGAGGCTTCATTCATTAGGACACTCAAAAAGCCTGCTGATCTGAACCATGGACTTCAGGAGAAGCCTGAGCTTCACAAAGCTTCCTTTGACAAAGGGCACTCCATCAACAAGTGCCTTCTTCTTCTGGGACAAGCACAATGGAGAAGCTGGGGAAATGGCTAATCGGTGCCAGTCCCAGCTGATTCAACCCTTTCTGCTGAGCCTCTCTTCCTTCCCTCCGTGGCCACAAAAAGCTCAGCTGAAAACAAGCCATAACCCTTCATGAGGAAGCTCTTCAGTGGGTTGATTTCCAAAGGTGCTGCCTGAGGATAGAAGGAAGGACTTCCCCAAAAGGTCCCCAGGGAGGTACCTGAACTAAAGAAAGAGTCCATGCTGTATCCACACCTGCTCTTACCCAGCTCTCTTTGTGGTCCCAGGATGGCTCCGATCTGAATAGAGCTCAACAGGTGGAACTGCATAAGGAGGATACCAGCAGAGACCAGCTTGACAATAGGAAAGAACTTCCTTGGGGAGCAAAATTGGAACTGCCACCTATGGTCATAGAGCCAGACAGGTAGTGGAGAGATTTCTATCATTTCCATTGCCTGAGAGGGATGTCCAATAATAATTCCTTTCTTGGCTTCTATTTTTAATATTAAAGGGATTTCTCAACCCCAGGATGAATATTTTTTTCTTTTAGATGTTAATTATATTGTTTTAAAATGTTAATTCTATTCATCGATGCCAGTCAAGTTATTTCTTTTTTTTAAACCCTTATATATATACTGTATATTATATATATGTATATGTATATGTATATATATGTATATGTATATGTATATATATGTATATATATATACTGTGTATTGGCTCCAAGGCAGAAGAGTGGTAAGGGCTAGGCAATGGGGGTCAAGTGACTTGCCCAGGTTCACACAGCTGGGAAGTGGCTGAAGCCGGATTCGAACCTAGGACCTCCCACCTCTAGGCTTGGCTCTCAATCCACTGAGCTACCCAGCCGCCCAATCCACTGAGCTACCCAGCCGCCCACCCACCCCCTTAGGATTCTTTACAATATCTAATGATAAATGGTTCTCACGATCAATTTAAGTGTTCATTGAGGAACTTTGTATGGAAATTGAAGTTATGGATCACAAACAAGAGGAAATAATCTCAAACTACAACTCTGCTGTGACTCAGTAATAGTCGCCTTTAGATATTCCATTTTCAAAGAGCCATCATGGAAGTGATGAATGAGACACAGTGACTCCAAAAGCAAATGTTGACAGCAGTAATAGAAAGTACAGATTTTGGTTGGCTTGTAGTACTTGCCCAGAGTTAGAAAATGAAGAAAAGTCTGGGGTCAGATTTGAACCTACGACCTCTGGTCTTGAGGCCCAGCTCTCTGTCCACTGAGCCACTCAGCTGCGCTCCAACTTCCTTTTCCTGAACTACTCAAGGGTTTTCAACTTTCCCAGGGTTGGTTGGTTCCGTTGTTTGGTAGCTAGGAGCCTGACTACATGGCTTCAAGGCTAAATGGCCACAGGTGCCCAGGCTATTTGGCTTGCTGGAGGCTTCATTCATTAGGACACTCAAAAAGCCTGCTGATCTGAACCATGGACTTCAGGAGAAGCCTGAGCTTCACAAAGCTTCCTTTGACAAAGGGCACTCCATCAACAAGTGCCTTCTTCTTCTGGGACAAGCACAATGGAGAAGCTGGGGAAATGGCTAATCGGTGCCAGTCCCAGCTGATTCAACCCTTTCTGCTGAGCCTCTCTTCCTTCCCTCCGTGGCCACAAAAAGCTCAGCTGAAAACAAGCCATAACCCTTCATGAGGAAGCTCTTCAGTGGGTTGATTTCCAAAGGTGCTGCCTGAGGATAGAAGGAAGGACTTCCCCAAAAGGTCCCCAGGGAGGTACCTGAACTAAAGAAAGAGTCCATGCTGTATCCACACCTGCTCTTACCCAGCTCTCTTTGTGGTCCCAGGATGGCTCCGATCTGAATAGAGCTCAACAGGTGGAACTGCATAAGGAGGATACCAGCAGAGACCAGCTTGACAATAGGAAAGAACTTCCTTGGGGAGCAAAATTGGAACTGCCACCTATGGTCATAGAGCCAGACAGGTAGTGGAGAGATTTCTATCATTTCCATTGCCTGAGAGGGATGTCCAATAATAATTCCTTTCTTGGCTTCTATTTTTAATATTAAAGGGATTTCTCAACCCCAGGATGAATATTTTTTTCTTTTAGATGTTAATTATATTGTTTTAAAATGTTAATTCTATTCATCGATGCCAGTCAAGTTATTTCTTTTTTTTAAACCCTTATATATATACTGTATATTATATATATGTATATGTATATGTATATATATGTATATGTATATGTATATATATGTATATATATATACTGTGTATTGGCTCCAAGGCAGAAGAGTGGTAAGGGCTAGGCAATGGGGGTCAAGTGACTTGCCCAGGTTCACACAGCTGGGAAGTGGCTGAAGCCGGATTCGAACCTAGGACCTCCCACCTCTAGGCTTGGCTCTCAATCCACTGAGCTACCCAGCCGCCCAATCCACTGAGCTACCCAGCCGCCCACCCACCCCCTTAGGATTCTTTACAATATCTAATGATAAATGGTTCTCACGATCAATTTAAGTGTTCATTGAGGAACTTTGTATGGAAATTGAAGTTATGGATCACAAACAAGAGGAAATAATCTCAAACTACAACTCTGCTGTGACTCAGTAATAGTCGCCTTTAGATATTCCATTTTCAAAGAGCCATCATGGAAGTGATGAATGAGACACAGTGACTCCAAAAGCAAATGTTGACAGCAGTAATAGAAAGTACAGATTTTGGTTGGCTTGTAGTACTTGCCCAGAGTTAGAAAATGAAGAAAAGTCTGGGGTCAGATTTGAACCTACGCCCTCTGGTCTTGAGGCCCAGCTCTCTGTCCACTGAGCCACTCAGCTGCGCTCCAACTTCCTTTTCCTGAACTACTCAAGGGTTTTCAACTTTCCCAGGGTTGGTTGGTTTCGTTGTTTGGTAGCTAGGAGCCTGACTACATGGCTTCAAGGCTAAATGGCCACAGGTGCCCAGGCTATTTGGCTTGCTGGAGGCTTCATTCATTAGGACACTCAAAAAGCCTGCTGATCTGAACCATGGACTTCAGGAGAAGCCTGAGCTTCACAAAGCTTCCTTTGACAAAGGGCACTCCATCAACAAGTGCCTTCTTCTTCTGGGACAAGCACAATGGAGAAGCTGGGGAAATGGCTAATCGGTGCCAGTCCCAGCTGATTCAACCCTTTCTGCTGAGCCTCTCTTCCTTCCCTCCGTGGCCACAAAAAGCTCAGCTGAAAACAAGCCATAACCCTTCATGAGGAAGCTCTTCAGTGGGTTGATTTCCAAAGGTGCTGCCTGAGGATAGAAGGAAGGACTTCCCCAAAAGGTCCCCAGGGAGGTACCTGAACTAAAGAAAGAGTCCATGCTGTATCCACACCTGCTCTTACCCAGCTCTCTTTGTGGTCCCAGGATGGCTCCGATCTGAATAGAGCTCAACAGGTGGAACTGCATAAGGAGGATACCAGCAGAGACCAGCTTGACAATAGGAAAGAACTTCCTTGGGGAGCAAAATTGGAACTGCCACCTATGGTCATAGAGCCAGACAGGTAGTGGAGAGATTTCTATCATTTCCATTGCCTGAGAGGGATGTCCAATAATAATTCCTTTCTTGGCTTCTATTTTTAATATTAAAGGGATTTCTCAACCCCAGGATGAATATTTTATTCTTTTAGATGTTAATTATATTGTTTTAAAATGTTAATTCTATTCATCGATGCCAGTCAAGTTATTTCTTTTTTTTAAACCCTTATATATATACTGTATATTATATATATGTATATGTATATGTATATATCTGTATCTGTATCTGTATATGTATATATATGTATATATATATATATACTGTGTATTGGCTCCAAGGCAGAAGAGTGGTAAGGGCTAGGCAATGGGGGTCAAGTGACTTGCCCAGGTTCACACAGCTGGGAAGTGGCTGAAGCCGGATTCGAACCTAGGACCTCCCACCTCTAGGCTTGGCTCTCAATCCACTGAGCTACCCAGCCGCCCAATCCACTGAGCTACCCAGCCGCCCACCCACCCCCTTAGGATTCTTTACAATATCTAATGATAAATGGTTCTCACGATCAATTTAAGTGTTCATTGAGGAACTTTGTATGGAAATTGAAGTTATGGATCACGAACAAGAGGAAATAATCTCAAACTACAACTCTGCTGTGACTCAGTAATAGTCGCCTTTAGATATTCCATTTTCAAAGAGCCATCATGGAAGTGATGAATGAGACACAGTGACTCCAAAAGCAAATGTTGACAGCAGTAATAGAAAGTACAGATTTTGGTTGGCTTGTAGTACTTGCCCAGAGTTAGAAAATGAAGAAAAGTCTGGGGTCAGATTTGAACCTACAACCTCTGGTCTTGAGGCCCAGCTCTCTGTCCACTGAGCCACTCAGCTGCGCTCCAACTTCCTTTTCCTGAACTACTCAAGGGTTTTCAACTTTCCCAGGGTTGGTTGGTTTCGTTGTTTGGTAGCTAGGAGCCTGACTACATGGCTTCAAGGCTAAATGGCCACAGGTGCCCAGGCTATTTGGCTTGCTGGAGGCTTCATTCATTAGGACACTCAAAAAGCCTGCTGATCTGAACCATGGACTTCAGGAGAAGCCTGAGCTTCACAAAGCTTCCTTTGACAAAGGGCACTCCATCAACAAGTGCCTTCTTCTTCTGGGACAAGCACAATGGAGAAGCTGGGGAAATGGCTAATCGGTGCCAGTCCCAGCTGATTCAACCCTTTCTGCTGAGCCTCTCTTCCTTCCCTCCGTGGCCACAAAAAGCTCAGCTGAAAACAAGCCATAACCCTTCATGAGGAAGCTCTTCAGTGGGTTGATTTCCAAAGGTGCTGCCTGAGGATAGAAGGAAGGACTTCCCCAAAAGGTCCCCAGGGAGGTACCTGAACTAAAGAAAGAGTCCATGCTGTATCCACACCTGCTCTTACCCAGCTCTCTTTGTGGTCCCAGGATGGCTCCGATCTGAATAGAGCTCAACAGGTGGAACTGCATAAGGAGGATACCAGCAGAGACCAGCTTGACAATAGGAAAGAACTTCCTTGGGGAGCAAAATTGGAACTGCCACCTATGGTCATAGAGCCAGACAGGTAGTGGAGAGATTTCTATCATTTCCATTGCCTGAGAGGGATGTCCAATAATAATTCCTTTCTTGGCTTCTATTTTTAATATTAAAGGGATTTCTCAACCCCAGGATGAATATTTTTTTCTTTTAGATGTTAATTATATTGTTTTAAAATGTTAATTCTATTCATCGATGCCAGTCAAGTTATTTCTTTTTTTTAAAACCTTATATATATACTGTATATTATATATATGTATATGTATATGTATATATATGTATATGTATATGTATATATATGTATATATATATATATATATATACTGTGTATTGGCTCCAAGGCAGAAGAGTGGTAAGGGCTAGGCAATGGGGGTCAAGTGACTTGCCCAGGTTCACACAGCTGGGAAGTGGCTGAAGCCGGATTCGAACCTAGGACCTCCCACCTCTAGGCTTGGCTCTCAATCCACTGAGCTACCCAGCCGCCCACCCACCCCCTTAGGATTCTTTACAATATCTAATGATAAATGGTTCTCACGATCAATTTAAGTGTTCATTGAGGAACTTTGTATGGAAATTGAAGTTATGGATCACAAACAAGAGGAAATAATCTCAAACTACAACTCTGCTGTGACTCAGTAATAGTCGCCTTTAGATATTCCATTTTCAAAGAGCCATCATGGAAGTGATGAATGAGACACAGTGACTCCAAAAGCAAATGTTGACAGCAGTAATAGAAAGTACAGATTTTGGTTGGCTTGTAGTACTTGCCCAGAGTTAGAAAATGAAGAAAAGTCTGGGGTCAGATTTGAACCTAAGACCTCTGGTCTTGAGGCCCAGCTCTCTGTCCACTGAGCCACTCAGCTGCGCTCCAACTTCCTTTTCCTGAACTACTCAAGGGTTTTCAACTTTCCCAGGGTTGGTTGGTTTCGTTGTTTGGTAGCTAGGAGCCTGACTACATGGCTTCAAGGCTAAATGGCCACAGGTGCCCAGGCTATTTGGCTTGCTGGAGGCTTCATTCATTAGGACACTCAAAAAGCCTGCTGATCTGAACCATGGACTTCAGGAGAAGCCTGAGCTTCACAAAGCTTCCTTTGACAAAGGGCACTCCATCAACAAGTGCCTTCTTCTTCTGGGACAAGCACAATGGAGAAGCTGGGGAAATGGCTAATCGGTGCCAGTCCCAGCTGATTCAACCCTTTCTGCTGAGCCTCTCTTCCTTCCCTCCGTGGCCACAAAAAGCTCAGCTGAAAACAAGCCATAACCCTTCATGAGGAAGCTCTTCAGTGGGTTGATTTCCAAAGGTGCTGCCTGAGGATAGAAGGAAGGACTTCCCCAAAAGGTCCCCAGGGAGGTACCTGAACTAAAGAAAGAGTCCATGCTGTATCCACACCTGCTCTTACCCAGCTCTCTTTGTGGTCCCAGGATGGCTCCGATCTGAATAGAGCTCAACAGGTGGAACTGCATAAGGAGGATACCAGCAGAGACCAGCTTGACAATAGGAAAGAACTTCCTTGGGGAGCAAAATTGGAACTGCCACCTATGGTCATAGAGCCAGACAGGTAGTGGAGAGATTTCTATCATTTCCATTGCCTGAGAGGGATGTCCAATAATAATTCCTTTCTTGACTTCTATTTTTAATATTAAAGGGATTTCTCAACCCCAGGATGAATATTTTTTTCTTTTAGATGTTAATTATATTGTTTTAAAATGTTAATTCTATTCATCGATGCCAGTCAAGTTATTTCTTTTTTTTAAACCCTTATATATATACTGTATATTATATATATGTATATGTATATGTATATATATGTATATGTATATGTATATATATGTATATATATATACTGTGTATTGGCTCCAAGGCAGAAGAGTGGTAAGGGCTAGGCAATGGGGGTCAAGTGACTTGCCCAGGTTCACACAGCTGGGAAGTGGCTGAAGCCGGATTCGAACCTAGGACCTCCCACCTCTAGGCTTGGCTCTCAATCCACTGAGCTACCCAGCCGCCCAATCCACTGAGCTACCCAGCCGCCCACCCACCCCCTTAGGATTCTTTACAATATCTAATGATAAATGGTTCTCACGATCAATTTAAGTGTTCATTGAGGAACTTTGTATGGAAATTGAAGTTATGGATCACAAACAAGAGGAAATAATCTCAAACTACAACTCTGCTGTGACTCAGTAATAGTCGCCTTTAGATATTCCATTTTCAAAGAGCCATCATGGAAGTGATGAATGAGACACAGTGACTCCAAAAGCAAATGTTGACAGCAGTAATAGAAAGTACAGATTTTGGTTGGCTTGTAGTACTTGCCCAGAGTTAGAAAATGAAGAAAAGTCTGGGGTCAGATTTGAACCTACGACCTCTGGTCTTGAGGCCCAGCTCTCTGTCCACTGAGCCACTCAGCTGCGCTCCAACTTCCTTTTCCTGAACTACTCAAGGGTTTTCAACTTTCCCAGGGTTGGTTGGTTCCGTTGTTTGGTAGCTAGGAGCCTGACTACATGGCTTCAAGGCTAAATGGCCACAGGTGCCCAGGCTATTTGGCTTGCTGGAGGCTTCATTCATTAGGACACTCAAAAAGCCTGCTGATCTGAACCATGGACTTCAGGAGAAGCCTGAGCTTCACAAAGCATCCTTTGACAAAGGGCACTCCATCAACAAGTGCCTTCTTCTTCTGGGACAAGCACAATGGAGAAGCTGGGGAAATGGCTAATCGGTGCCAGTCCCAGCTGATTCAACCCTTTCTGCTGAGCCTCTCTTCCTTCCCTCCGTGGCCACAAAAAGCTCAGCTGAAAACAAGCCATAACCCTTCATGAGGAAGCTCTTCAGTGGGTTGATTTCCAAAGGTGCTGCCTGAGGATAGAAGGAAGGACTTCCCCAAAAGGTCCCCAGGGAGGTACCTGAACTAAAGAAAGAGTCCATGCTGTATCCACACCTGCTCTTACCCAGCTCTCTTTGTGGTCCCAGGATGGCTCCGATCTGAATAGAGCTCAACAGGTGGAACTGCATAAGGAGGATACCAGCAGAGACCAGCTTGACAATAGGAAAGAACTTCCTTGGGGAGCAAAATTGGAACTGCCACCTATGGTCATAGAGCCAGACAGGTAGTGGAGAGATTTCTATCATTTCCATTGCCTGAGAGGGATGTCCAATAATAATTCCTTTCTTGGCTCCTATTTTTAATATTAAAGGGATTTCTCAACCCCAGGATGAATATTTTTTTCTTTTAGATGTTAATTATATTGTTTTAAAATGTTAATTCTATTCATCGATGCCAGTCAAGTTATTTCTTTTTTTTAAACCCTTATATATATACTGTATATTATATATATGTATATGTATATGTATATATCTGTATATGTATATGTATATATATGTATATATATATATATATATATATACTGTATATTGGCTCCAAGGCAGAAGAGTGGTAAGGGCTAGGCAATGGGGGTCAAGTGACTTGCCCAGGTTCACACAGCTGGGAAGTGGCTGAAGCCGGATTCGAACCTAGGACCTCCCACCTCTAGGCTTGGCTCTCAATCCACTGAGCTACCCAGCCGCCCACCCACCCCCTTAGGATTCTTTACAATATCTAATGATAAATGGTTCTCACGATCAATTTAAGTGTTCATTGAGGAACTTTGTATGGAAATTGAAGTTATGGATCACAAACAAGAGGAAATAATCTCAAACTACAACTCTGCTGTGACTCAGTAATAGTCGCCTTTAGATATTCCATTTTCAAAGAGCCATCATGGAAGTGATGAATGAGACACAGTGACTCCAAAAGCAAATGTTGACAGCAGTAATAGAAAGTACAGATTTTGGTTGGCTTGTAGTACTTGCCCAGAGTTAGAAAATGAAGAAAAGTCTGGGGTCAGATTTGAACCTACGACCTCTGGTCTTGAGGCCCAGCTCTCTGTCCACTGAGCCACTCAGCTGCGCTCCAACTTCCTTTTCCTGAACTACTCAAGGGTTTTCAACTTTCCCAGGGTTGGTTGGTTTCGTTGTTTGGTAGCTAGGAGCCTGACTACATGGCTTCAAGGCTAAATGGCCACAGGTGCCCAGGCTATTTGGCTTGCTGGAGGCTTCATTCATTAGGACACTCAAAAAGCCTGCTGATCTGAACCATGGACTTCAGGAGAAGCCTGAGCTTCACAAAGCTTCCTTTGACAAAGGGCACTCCATCAACAAGTGCCTTCTTCTTCTGGGACAAGCACAATGGAGAAGCTGGGGAAATGGCTAATCGGTGCCAGTCCCAGCTGATTCAACCCTTTCTGCTGAGCCTCTCTTCCTTCCCTCCGTGGCCACAAAAAGCTCAGCTGAAAACAAGCCATAACCCTTCATGAGGAAGCTCTTCAGTGGGTTGATTTCCAAAGGTGCTGCCTGAGGATAGAAGGAAGGACTTCCCCAAAAGGTCCCCAGGGAGGTACCTGAACTAAAGAAAGAGTCCATGCTGTATCCACACCTGCTCTTACCCAGCTCTCTTTGTGGTCCCAGGATGGCTCCGATCTGAATAGAGCTCAACAGGTGGAACTGCATAAAGAGGATACCAGCAGAGACCAGCTTGACAATAGGAAAGAACTTCCTTGGGGAGCAAAATTGGAACTGCCACCTATGGTCATAGAGCCAGACAGGTAGTGGAGAGATTTCTATCATTTCCATTGCCTGAGAGGGATGTCCAATAATAATTCCTTTCTTGGCTTCTATTTTTAATATTAAAGGGATTTCTCAACCCCAGGATGAATATTTTTTTCTTTTAGATGTTAATTATATTGTTTTAAAATGTTAATTCTATTCATCGATGCCAGTCAAGTTATTTCTTTTTTTTAAACCCTTATATATATACTGTATATTATATATATGTATATGTATATGTATATATCTGTATATGTATATGTATATATATGTATATATATATATATATACTGTGTATTGGCTCCAAGGCAGAAGAGTGGTAAGGGCTAGGCAATGGGGGTCAAGTGACTTGCCCAGGTTCACACAGCTGGGAAGTGGCTGAAGCCGGATTCGAACCTAGGACCTCCCACCTCTAGGCTTGGCTCTCAATCCACTGAGCTACCCAGCCGCCCACCCACCCCCTTAGGATTCTTTACAATATCTAATGATAAATGGTTCTCACGATCAATTTAAGTGTTCATTGAGGAACTTTGTATGGAAATTGAAGTTATGGATCACAAACAAGAGGAAATAATCTCAAACTACAACTCTGCTGTGACTCAGTAATAGTCGCCTTTAGATATTCCATTTTCAAAGAGCCATCATGGAAGTGATGAATGAGACACAGTGACTCCAAAAGCAAATGTTGACAGCAGTAATAGAAAGTACAGATTTTGGTTGGCTTGTAGTACTTGCCCAGAGTTAGAAAATGAAGAAAAGTCTGGGGTCAGATTTGAACCTACGACCTCTGGTCTTGAGGCCCAGCTCTCTGTCCACTGAGCCACTCAGCTGCGCTCCAACTTCCTTTTCCTGAACTACTCAAGGGTTTTCAACTTTCCCAGGGTTGGTTGGTTCCGTTGTTTGGTAGCTAGGAGCCTGACTACATGGCTTCAAGGCTAAATGGCCACAGGTGCCCAGGCTATTTGGCTTGCTGGAGGCTTCATTCATTAGGACACTCAAAAAGCCTGCTGATCTGAACCATGGACTTCAGGAGAAGCCTGAGCTTCACAAAGCTTCCTTTGACAAAGGGCACTCCATCAACAAGTGCCTTCTTCTTCTGGGACAAGCACAATGGAGAAGCTGGGGAAATGGCTAATCGGTGCCAGTCCCAGCTGATTCAACCCTTTCTGCTGAGCCTCTCTTCCTTCCCTCCGTGGCCACAAAAAGCTCAGCTGAAAACAAGCCATAACCCTTCATGAGGAAGCTCTTCAGTGGGTTGATTTCCAAAGGTGCTGCCTGAGGATAGAAGGAAGGACTTCCCCAAAAGGTCCCCAGGGAGGTACCTGAACTAAAGAAAGAGTCCATGCTGTATCCACACCTGCTCTTACCCAGCTCTCTTTGTGGTCCCAGGATGGCTCCGATCTGAATAGAGCTCAACAGGTGGAACTGCATAAGGAGGATACCAGCAGAGACCAGCTTGACAATAGGAAAGAACTTCCTTGGGGAGCAAAATTGGAACTGCCACCTATGGTCATAGAGCCAGACAGGTAGTGGAGAGATTTCTATCATTTCCATTGCCTGAGAGGGATGTCCAATAATAATTCCTTTCTTGGCTTCTATTTTTAATATTAAAGGGATTTCTCAACCCCAGGATGAATATTTTTTTCTTTTAGATGTTAATTATATTGTTTTAAAATGTTAATTCTATTCATCGATGCCAGTCAAGTTATTTCTTTTTTTTAAACCCTTATATATATACTGTATATTATATATATGTATATGTATATGTATATATATGTATATGTATATGTATATATATGTATATATATATACTGTGTATTGGCTCCAAGGCAGAAGAGTGGTAAGGGCTAGGCAATGGGGGTCAAGTGACTTGCCCAGGTTCACACAGCTGGGAAGTGGCTGAAGCCGGATTCGAACCTAGGACCTCCCACCTCTAGGCTTGGCTCTCAATCCACTGAGCTACCCAGCCGCCCACCCACCCCCTTAGGATTCTTTACAATATCTAATGATAAATGGTTCTCACGCTCAATTTAAGTGTTCATTGAGGAACTTTGTATGGAAATTGAAGTTATGGATCACAAACAAGAGGAAATAATCTCAAACTACAACTCTGCTGTGACTCAGTAATAGTCGCCTTTAGATATTCCATTTTCAAAGAGCCATCATGGAAGTGATGAATGAGACACAGTGACTCCAAAAGCAAATGTTGACAGCAGTAATAGAAAGTACAGATTTTGGTTGGCTTGTAGTACTTGCCCAGAGTTAGAAAATGAAGAAAAGTCTGGGGTCAGATTTGAACCTACGACCTCTGGTCTTGAGGCCCAGCTCTCTGTCCACTGAGCCACTCAGCTGCGCTCCAACTTCCTTTTCCTGAACTACTCAAGGGTTTTCAACTTTCCCAGGGTTGGTTGGTTTCGTTGTTTGGTAGCTAGGAGCCTGACTACATGGCTTCAAGGCTAAATGGCCACAGGTGCCCAGGCTATTTGGCTTGCTGGAGGCTTCATTCATTAGGACACTCAAAAAGCCTGCTGATCTGAACCATGGACTTCAGGAGAAGCCTGAGCTTCACAAAGCTTCCTTTGACAAAGGGCACTCCATCAACAAGTGCCTTCTTCTTCTGGGACAAGCACAATGGAGAAGCTGGGGAAATGGCTAATCGGTGCCAGTCCCAGCTGATTCAACCCTTTCTGCTGAGCCTCTCTTCCTTCCCTCCGTGGCCACAAAAAGCTCAGCTGAAAACAAGCCATAACCCTTCATGAGGAAGCTCTTCAGTGGGTTGATTTCCAAAGGTGCTGCCTGAGGATAGAAGGAAGGACTTCCCCAAAAGGTCCCCAGGGAGGTACCTGAACTAAAGAAAGAGTCCATGCTGTATCCACACCTGCTCTTACCCAGCTCTCTTTGTGGTCCCATGATCTGGGACCGATCTGAATAGAGCTCAACAGGTGGAACTGCATAAGGAGGATACCAGCAGAGACCAGCTTGACAATAGGAAAGAACTTCCTTGGGGAGCAAAATTGGAACTGCCACCTATGGTCATAGAGCCAGACAGGTAGTGGAGAGATTTCTATCATTTCCATTGCCTGAGAGGGATGTCCAATAATAATTCCTTTCTTGGCTTCTATTTTTAATATTAAAGGGATTTCTCAACCCCAGGATGAATATTTTTTTCTTTTAGATGTTAATTATATTGTTTTAAAATGTTAATTCTATTCATCGATGCCAGTCAAGTTATTTCTTTTTTTTAAACCCTTATATATATACTGTATATTATATATATGTATATGTATATGTATATATCTGTATATCTATATGTATATGTATATGTATATATATGTATATATATATATATATATATATACTGTGTATTGGCTCCAAGGCAGAAGAGTGGTAAGGGCTAGGCAATGGGGGTCAAGTGACTTGCCCAGGTTCACACAGCTGGGAAGTGGCTGAAGCCGGATTCGAACCTAGGACCTCCCACCTCTAGGCTTGGCTCTCAATCCACTGAGCTACCCAGCCGCCCACCCACCCCCTTAGGATTCTTTACAATATCTAATGATAAATGGTTCTCACGATCAATTTAAGTGTTCATTGAGGAACTTTGTATGGAAATTGAAGTTATGGATCACGAACAAGAGGAAATAATCTCAAACTACAACTCTGCTGTGACTCAGTAATAGTCGCCTTTAGATATTCCATTTTCAAAGAGCCATCATGGAAGTGATGAATGAGACACAGTGACTCCAAAAGCAAATGTTGACAGCAGTAATAGAAAGTACAGATTTTGGTTGGCTTGTAGTACTTGCCCAGAGTTAGAAAATGAAGAAAAGTCTGGGGTCAGATTTGAACCTACGACCTCTGGTCTTGAGGCCCAGCTCTCTGTCCACTGAGCCACTCAGCTGCGCTCCAACTTCCTTTTCCTGAACTACTCAAGGGTTTTCAACTTTCCCAGGGTTGGTTGGTTTCGTTGTTTGGTAGCTAGGAGCCTGACTACATGGCTTCAAGGCTAAATGGCCACAGGTGCCCAGGCTATTTGGCTTGCTGGAGGCTTCATTCATTAGGACACTCAAAAAGCCTGCTGATCTGAACCATGGACTTCAGGAGAAGCCTGAGCTTCACAAAGCTTCCTTTGACAAAGGGCACTCCATCAACAAGTGCCTTCTTCTTCTGGGACAAGCACAATGGAGAAGCTGGGGAAATGGCTAATCGGTGCCAGTCCCAGCTGATTCAACCCTTTCTGCTGAGCCTCTCTTCCTTCCCTCTGTGGCCACAAAAAGCTCAGCTGAAAACAAGCCATAAGCCTTCATGAGGAAGTTCTTCAGTGGGTTGATTTCCAAAGGTGCTGCCTGAGGATAGAAGGAAGGACTTCCCCAAAAGGTCCCCAGGGAGGTACCTGAACTAAAGAAAGAGTCCATGCTGTATCCACACCTGCTCTTACCCAGCTCTCTTTGTGGTCCCAGGATGGCTCCGATCTGAATAGAGCTCAACAGGTGGAACTGCATAAGGAGGATACCAGCAGAGACCAGCTTGACAATAGGAAAGAACTTCCTTGGGGAGCAAAATTGGAACTGCCACCTATGGTCATAGAGCCAGACAGGTAGTGGAGAGATTTCTATCATTTCCATTGCCTGAGAGGGATGTCCAATAATAATTCCTTTCTTGGCTTCTATTTTTAATATTAAAGGGATTTCTCAACCCCAGGATGAATATTTTTTTCTTTTAGATGTTAATTATATTGTTTTAAAATGTTAATTCTATTCATCGATGCCAGTCAAGTTATTTCTTTTTTTTAAACCCTTATATATATACTGTATATTATATATATGTATATGTATATGTATATATCTGTATATGTATATGTATATGTATATGTATATATATGTATATATATATATATATATACTGTGTATTGGCTCCAAGGCAGAAGAGTGGTAAGGGCTAGGCAATGGGGGTCAAGTGACTTGCCCAGGTTCACACAGCTGGGAAGTGGCTGAAGCCGGATTCGAACCTAGGACCTCCCACCTCTAGGCTTGGCTCTCAATCCACTGAGCTACCCAGCCGCCCAATCCACTGAGCTACCCAGCCGCCCACCCACCCCCTTAGGATTCTTTACAATATCTAATGATAAATGGTTCTCACGATCAATTTAAGTGTTCATTGAGGAACTTTGTATGGAAATTGAAGTTATGGATCACGAACAAGAGGAAATAATCTCAAACTACAACTCTGCTGTGACTCAGTAATAGTCGCCTTTAGATATTCCATTTTCAAAGAGCCATCATGGAAGTGATGAATGAGACACAGTGACTCCAAAAGCAAATGTTGACAGCAGTAATAGAAAGTACAGATTTTGGTTGGCTTGTAGTACTTGCCCAGAATTAGAAAATGAAGAAAAGTCTGGGGTCAGATTTGAACCTACGACCTCTGGTCTTGAGGCCCAGCTCTCTGTCCACTGAGCCACTCAGCTGCGCTCCAACTTCCTTTTCCTGAACTACTCAAGGGTTTTCAACTTTCCCAGGGTTGGTTGGTTTCGTTGTTTGGTAGCTAGGAGCCTGACTACATGGCTTCAAGGCTAAATGGCCACAGGTGCCCAGGCTATTTGGCTTGCTGGAGGCTTCATTCATTAGGACACTCAAAAAGCCTGCTGATCTGAACCATGGACTTCAGGAGAAGCCTGAGCTTCACAAAGCTTCCTTTGACAAAGGGCACTCCATCAACAAGTGCCTTCTTCTTCTGGGACAAGCACAATAGAGAAGCTGGGGAAATGGCTAATCGGTGCCAGTCCCAGCTGATTCAACCCTTTCTGCTGAGCCTCTCTTCCTTCCCTCCGTGGCCACAAAAAGCTCAGCTGAAAACAAGCCATAACCCTTCATGAGGAAGCTCTTCAGTGGGTTGATTTCCAAAGGTGCTGCCTGAGGATAGAAGGAAGGACTTCCCCAAAAGGTCCCCAGGGAGGTACCTGAACTAAAGAAAGAGTCCATGCTGTATCCACACCTGCTCTTACCCAGCTCTCTTTGTGGTCCCAGGATGGCTCCGATCTGAATAGAGCTCAACAGGTGGAACTGCATAAGGAGGATACCAGCAGAGACCAGCTTGACAATAGGAAAGAACTTCCTTGGGGAGCAAAATTGGAACTGCCACCTATGGTCATAGAGCCAGACAGGTAGTGGAGAGATTTCTATCATTTCCATTGCCTGAGAGGGATGTCCAATAATAATTCCTTTCTTGGCTTCTATTTTTAATATTAAAGGGATTTCTCAACCCCAGGATGAATATTTTTTTCTTTTAGATGTTAATTATATTGTTTTAAAATGTTAATTCTATTCATCGATGCCAGTCAAGTTATTTCTTTTTTTTAAAACCTTATATATATACTGTATATTATATATATGTATATGTATATGTATATATCTGTATATGTATATGTATATATATGTATATATATATATATATACTGTGTATTGGCTCCAAGGCAGAAGAGTGGTAAGGGCTAGGCAATGGGGGTCAAGTGACTTGCCCAGGTTCACACAGCTGGGAAGTGGCTGAAGCCGGATTCGAACCTAGGACCTCCCACCTCTAGGCTTGGCTCTCAATCCACTGAGCTACCCAGCCGCCCACCCACCCCCTTAGGATTCTTTACAATATCTAATGATAAATGGTTCTCACGATCAATTTAAGTGTTCATTGAGGAACTTTGTATGGAAATTGAAGTTATGGATCACGAACAAGAGGAAATAATCTCAAACTACAACTCTGCTGTGACTCAGTAATAGTCGCCTTTAGATATTCCATTTTCAAAGAGCCATCATGGAAGTGATGAATGAGACACAGTGACTCCAAAAGCAAATGTTGACAGCAGTAATAGAAAGTACAGATTTTGGTTGGCTTGTAGTACTTGCCCAGAGTTAGAAAATGAAGAAAAGTCTGGGGTCAGATTTGAACCTACGACCTCTGGTCTTGAGGCCCAGCTCTCTGTCCACTGAGCCACTCAGCTGCGCTCCAACTTCCTTTTCCTGAACTACTCAAGGGTTTTCAACTTTCCCAGGGTTGGTTTGTTTCGTTGTTTGGTAGCTAGGAGCCTGACTACATGGCTTCAAGGCTAAATGGCCACAGGTGCCCAGGCTATTTGGCTTGCTGGAGGCTTCATTCATTAGGACACTCAAAAAGCCTGCTGATCTGAACCATGGACTTCAGGAGAAGCCTGAGCTTCACAAAGCTTCCTTTGACAAAGGGCACTCCATCAACAAGTGCCTTCTTCTTCTGGGACAAGCACAATGGAGAAGCTGGGGAAATGGCTAATCGGTGCCAGTCCCAGCTGATTCAACCCTTTCTGCTGAGCCTCTCTTCCTTCCCTCTGTGGCCACAAAAAGCTCAGCTGAAAACAAGCCATAACCCTTCATGAGGAAGCTCTTCAGTGGGTTGATTTCCAAAGGTGCTGCCTGAGGATAGAAGGAAGGACTTCCCAAAAAGGTCCCCAGGGAGGTACCTGAACTAAAGAAAGAGTCCATGCTGTATCCACACCTGCTCTTACCCAGCTCTCTTTGTGGTCCCAGGATGGCTCCGATCTGAATAGAGCTCAACAGGTGGAACTGCATAAGGAGGATACCAGCAGAGACCAGCTTGACAATAGGAAAGAACTTCCTTGGGGAGCAAAATTGGAACTGCCACCTATGGTCATAGAGCCAGACAGGTAGTGGAGAGATTTCTATCATTTCCATTGCCTGAGAGGGATGTCCAATAATAATTCCTTTCTTGGCTTCTATTTTTAATATTAAAGGGATTTCTCAACCCCAGGATGAATATTTTTTTCTTTTAGATGTTAATTATATTGTTTTAAAATGTTAATTCTATTCATCGATGCCAGTCAAGTTATTTCTTTTTTTTAAACCCTTATATATATTCTGTATATTATATATATGTATATGTATATATCTGTATATGTATATGTATATGTATATGTATATATATGTATATATATATATATATATATACTGTGTATTGGCTCCAAGGCAGAAGAGTGGTAAGGGCTAGGCAATGGGGGTCAAGTGACTTGCCCAGGTTCACACAGCTGGGAAGTGGCTGAAGCCGGATTCGAACCTAGGACCTCCCACCTCTAGGCTTGGCTCTCAATCCACTGAGCTACCCAGCCGCCCACCCACCCCCTTAGGATTCTTTACAATATCTAATGATAAATGGTTCTCACGATCAATTTAAGTGTTCATTGAGGAACTTTGTATGGAAATTGAAGTTATGGATCACGAACAAGAGGAAATAATCTCAAACTACAACTCTGCTGTGACTCAGTAATAGTCGCCTTTAGATATTCCATTTTCAAAGAGCCATCATGGAAGTGATGAATGAGACACAGTGACTCCAAAAGCAAATGTTGACAGCAGTAATAGAAAGTACAGATTTTGGTTGGCTTGTAGTACTTGCCCAGAATTAGAAAATGAAGAAAAGTCTGGGGTCAGATTTGAACCTACGACCTCTGGTCTTGAGGCCCAGCTCTCTGTCCACTGAGCCACTCAGCTGCGCTCCAACTTCCTTTTCCTGAACTACTCAAGGGTTTTCAACTTTCCCAGGGTTGGTTGGTTTCGTTGTTTGGTAGCTAGGAGCCTGACTACATGGCTTCAAGGCTAAATGGCCACAGGTGCCCAGGCTATTTGGCTTGCTGGAGGCTTCATTCATTAGGACACTCAAAAAGCCTGCTGATCTGAACCATGGACTTCAGGAGAAGCCTGAGCTTCACAAAGCTTCCTTTGACAAAGGGCACTCCATCAACAAGTGCCTTCTTCTTCTGGGACAAGCACAATAGAGAAGCTGGGGAAATGGCTAATCGGTGCCAGTCCCAGCTGATTCAACCCTTTCTGCTGAGCCTCTCTTCCTTCCCTCCGTGGCCACAAAAAGCTCAGCTGAAAACAAGCCATAACCCTTCATGAGGAAGCTCTTCAGTGGGTTGATTTCCAAAGGTGCTGCCTGAGGATAGAAGGAAGGACTTCCCCAAAAGGTCCCCAGGGAGGTACCTGAACTAAAGAAAGAGTCCATGCTGTATCCACACCTGCTCTTACCCAGCTCTCTTTGTGGTCCCAGGATGGCTCCGATCTGAATAGAGCTCAACAGGTGGAACTGCATAAGGAGGATACCAGCAGAGACCAGCTTGACAATAGGAAAGAACTTCCTTGGGGAGCAAAATTGGAACTGCCACCTATGGTCATAGAGCCAGACAGGTAGTGGAGAGATTTCTATCATTTCCATTGCCTGAGAGGGATGTCCAATAATAATTCCTTTCTTGGCTTCTATTTTTAATATTAAAGGGATTTCTCAACCCCAGGATGAATATTTTTTTCTTTTAGATGTTAATTATATTGTTTTAAAATGTTAATTCTATTCATCGATGCCAGTCAAGTTATTTCTTTTTTTTAAAACCTTATATATATACTGTATATTATATATATGTATATGTATATGTATATGTATATGTATATGTATATGTATATGTATATATATGTATATATATATATATATACTGTGTATTGGCTCCAAGGCAGAAGAGTGGTAAGGGCTAGGCAATGGTGGTCAAGTGACTTGCCCAGGTTCACACAGCTGGGAAGTGGCTGAAGCCGGATTCGAACCTAGGACCTCCCACCTCTAGGCTTGGCTCTCAATCCACTGAGCTACCCAGCCGCCCAATCCACTGAGCTACCCAGCCGCCCACCCACCCCCTTAGGATTCTTTACAATATCTAATGATAAATGGTTCTCACGATCAATTTAAGTGTTCATTGAGGAACTTTGTATGGAAATTGAAGTTATGGATCACGAACAAGAGGAAATAATCTCAAACTACAACTCTGCTGTGACTCAGTAATAGTCGCCTTTAGATATTCCATTTTCAAAGAGCCATCATGGAAGTGATGAATGAGACACAGTGACTCCAAAAGCAAATGTTGACAGCAGTAATAGAAAGTACAGATTTTGGTTGGCTTGTAGTACTTGCCCAGAATTAGAAAATGAAGAAAAGTCTGGGGTCAGATTTGAACCTACGACCTCTGGTCTTGAGGCCCAGCTCTCTGTCCACTGAGCCACTCAGCTGCGCTCCAACTTCCTTTTCCTGAACTACTCAAGGGTTTTCAACTTTCCCAGGGTTGGTTGGTTTCGTTGTTTGGTAGCTAGGAGCCTGACTACATGGCTTCAAGGCTAAATGGCCACAGGTGCCCAGGCTATTTGGCTTGCTGGAGGCTTCATTCATTAGGACACTCAAAAAGCCTGCTGATCTGAACCATGGACTTCAGGAGAAGCCTGAGCTTCACAAAGCTTCCTTTGACAAAGGGCACTCCATCAACAAGTGCCTTCTTCTTCTGGGACAAGCACAATAGAGAAGCTGGGGAAATGGCTAATCGGTGCCAGTCCCAGCTGATTCAACCCTTTCTGCTGAGCCTCTCTTCCTTCCCTCCGTGGCCACAAAAAGCTCAGCTGAAAACAAGCCATAACCCTTCATGAGGAAGCTCTTCAGTGGGTTGATTTCCAAAGGTGCTGCCTGAGGATAGAAGGAAGGACTTCCCCAAAAGGTCCCCAGGGAGGTACCTGAACTAAAGAAAGAGTCCATGCTGTATCCACACCTGCTCTTACCCAGCTCTCTTTGTGGTCCCAGGATGGCTCCGATCTGAATAGAGCTCAACAGGTGGAACTGCATAAGGAGGATACCAGCAGAGACCAGCTTGACAATAGGAAAGAACTTCCTTGGGGAGCAAAATTGTAACTGCCACCTATGGTCATAGAGCCAGACAGGTAGTGGAGAGATTTCTATCATTTCCATTGCCTGAGAGGGATGTCCAATAATAATTCCTTTCTTGGCTTCTATTTTTAATATTAAAGGGATTTCTCAACCCCAGGATGAATATTTTTTTCTTTTAGATGTTAATTATATTGTTTTAAAATGTTAATTCTATTCATCGATGCCAGTCAAGTTATTTCTTTTTTTTAAACCCTTATATATATACTGTATATTATATATATGTATATGTATATGTATATATCTGTATATGTATATGTATATATATGTATATATATATATATATATACTGTGTATTGGCTCCAAGGCAGAAGAGTGGTAAGGGCTAGGCAATGGGGGTCAAGTGACTTGCCCAGGTTCACACAGCTGGGAAGTGGCTGAAGCCGGATTCGAACCTAGGACCTCCCACCTCTAGGCTTGGCTCTCAATCCACTGAGCTACCCAGCCGCCCACCCACCCCCTTAGGATTCTTTACAATATCTAATGATAAATGGTTCTCACGATCAATTTAAGTGTTCATTGAGGAACTTTGTATGGAAATTGAAGTTATGGATCACGAACAAGAGGAAATAATCTCAAACTACAACTCTGCTGTGACTCAGTAATAGTCGCCTTTAGATATTCCATTTTCAAAGAGCCATCATGGAAGTGATGAATGAGACACAGTGACTCCAAAAGCAAATGTTGACAGCAGTAATAGAAAGTACAGATTTTGGTTGGCTTGTAGTACTTGCCCAGAGTTAGAAAATGAAGAAAAGTCTGGGGTCAGATTTGAACCTACAACCTCTGGTCTTGAGGCCCAGCTCTCTGTCCACTGAGCCACTCAGCTGCGCTCCAACTTCCTTTTCCTGAACTACTCAAGGGTTTTCAACTTTCCCAGGGTTGGTTTGTTTCGTTGTTTGGTAGCTAGGAGCCTGACTACATGGCTTCAAGGCTAAATGGCCACAGGTGCCCAGGCTATTTGGCTTGCTGGAGGCTTAATTCATTAGGACACTCAAAAAGCCTGCTGATCTGAACCATGGACTTCAGGAGAAGCCTGAGCTTCACAAAGCTTCCTTTGACAAAGGGCACTCCATCAACAAGTGCCTTCTTCTTCTGGGACAAGCACAATGGAGAAGCTGGGGAAATGGCTAATCGGTGCCAGTCCCAGCTGATTCAACCCTTTCTGCTGAGCCTCTCTTCCTTCCCTCTGTGGCCACAAAAAGCTCAGCTGAAAACAAGCCATAACCCTTCATGAGGAAGCTCTTCAGTGGGTTGATTTCCAAAGGTGCTGCCTGAGGATAGAAGGAAGGACTTCACAAAAAGGTCCCCAGGAAGGTACCTGAACTAAAGAAAGAGTCCATGCTGTATCCACACCTGCTCTTACCCAGCTCTCTTTGTGGTCCCAGGATGGCTCCGATCTGAATAGAGCTCAACAGGTGGAACTGCATAAGGAGGATACCAGCAGAGACCAGCTTGACAATAGGAAAGAACTTCCTTGGGGAGCAAAATTGGAACTGCCACCTATGGTCATAGAGCCAGACAGGTAGTGGAGAGATTTCTATCATTTCCATTGCCTGAGAGGGATGTCCAATAATAATTCCTTTCTTGGCTTCTATTTTTAATATTAAAGGGATTTCTCAACCCCAGGATGAATATTTTTTTCTTTTAGATGTTAATTATATTGTTTTAAAATGTTAATTCTATTCATCGATGCCAGTCAAGTTATTTCTTTTTTTTAAACCCTTATATATATTCTGTATATTATATATATGTATATGTATATGTATATATCTGTATATGTATATGTATATGTATATGTATATATATGTATATATATATATATATATATATATATATATATACTGTGTATTGGCTCCAAGGCAGAAGAGTGGTAAGGGCTAGGCAATGGGGGTCAAGTGACTTGCCCAGGTTCACACAGCTGGGAAGTGGCTGAAGCCGGATTCGAACCTAGGACCTCCCACCTCTAGGCTTGGCTCTCAATCCACTGAGCTACCCAGCCGCCCACCCACCCCCTTAGGATTCTTTACAATATCTAATGATAAATGGTTCTCACGATCAATTTAAGTGTTCATTGAGGAACTTTGTATGGAAATTGAAGTTATGGATCACGAACAAGAGGAAATAATCTCAAACTACAACTCTGCTGTGACTCAGTAATAGTCGCCTTTAGATATTCCATTTTCAAAGAGCCATCATGGAAGTGATGAATGAGACACAGTGACTCCAAAAGCAAATGTTGACAGCAGTAATAGAAAGTACAGATTTTGGTTGGCTTGTAGTACTTGCCCAGAATTAGAAAATGAAGAAAAGTCTGGGGTCAGATTTGAACCTACGACCTCTGGTCTTGAGGCCCAGCTCTCTGTCCACTGAGCCACTCAGCTGCGCTCCAACTTCCTTTTCCTGAACTACTCAAGGGTTTTCAACTTTCCCAGGGTTGGTTGGTTTCGTTGTTTGGTAGCTAGGAGCCTGACTACATGGCTTCAAGGCTAAATGGCCACAGGTGCCCAGGCTATTTGGCTTGCTGGAGGCTTCATTCATTAGGACACTCAAAAAGCCTGCTGATCTGAACCATGGACTTCAGGAGAAGCCTGAGCTTCACAAAGCTTCCTTTGACAAAGGGCACTCCATCAACAAGTGCCTTCTTCTTCTGGGACAAGCACAATAGAGAAGCTGGGGAAATGGCTAATCGGTGCCAGTCCCAGCTGATTCAACCCTTTCTGCTGAGCCTCTCTTCCTTCCCTCCGTGGCCACAAAAAGCTCAGCTGAAAACAAGCCATAACCCTTCATGAGGAAGCTCTTCAGTGGGTTGATTTCCAAAGGTGCTGCCTGAGGATAGAAGGAAGGACTTCCCCAAAAGGTCCCCAGGGAGGTACCTGAACTAAAGAAAGAGTCCATGCTGTATCCACACCTGCTCTTACCCAGCTCTCTTTGTGGTCCCAGGATGGCTCCGATCTGAATAGAGCTCAACAGGTGGAACTGCATAAGGAGGATACCAGCAGAGACCAGCTTGACAATAGGAAAGAACTTCCTTGGGGAGCAAAATTGGAACTGCCACCTATGGTCATAGAGCCAGACAGGTAGTGGAGAGATTTCTATCATTTCCATTGCCTGAGAGGGATGTCCAATAATAATTCCTTTCTTGGCTTCTATTTTTAATATTAAAGGGATTTCTCAACCCCAGGATGAATATTTTTTTCTTTTAGATGTTAATTATATTGTTTTAAAATGTTAATTCTATTCATCGATGCCAGTCAAGTTATTTCTTTTTTTTAAACCCTTATATATATACTGTATATTATATATATGTATATGTATATGTATATATCTGTATATGTATATGTATATATATGTATATATATATATATACTGTGTATTGGCTCCAAGGCAGAAGAGTGGTAAGGGCTAGGCAATGGTGGTCAAGTGACTTGCCCAGGTTCACACAGCTGGGAAGTGGCTGAAGCCGGATTCGAACCTAGGACCTCCCACCTCTAGGCTTGGCTCTCAATCCACTGAGCTACCCAGCCGCCCACCCACCCCCTTAGGATTCTTTACAATATCTAATGATAAATGGTTCTCACGATCAATTTAAGTGTTCATTGAGGAACTTTGTATGGAAATTGAAGTTATGGATCACGAACAAGAGGAAATAATCTCAAACTACAACTCTGCTGTGACTCAGTAATAGTCGCCTTTAGATATTCCATTTTCAAAGAGCCATCATGGAAGTGATGAATGAGACACAGTGACTCCAAAAGCAAATGTTGACAGCAGTAATAGAAAGTACAGATTTTGGTTGGCTTGTAGTACTTGCCCAGAGTTAGAAAATGAAGAAAAGTCTGGGGTCAGATTTGAACCTACGACCTCTGGTCTTGAGGCCCAGCTCTCTGTCCACTGAGCCACTCAGCTGTGCTCCAACTTCCTTTTCCTGAACTACTCAAGGGTTTTCAACTTTCCCAGGGTTGGTTGGTTTCGTTGTTTGGTAGCTAGGAGCCTGACTACATGGCTTCAAGGCTAAATGGCCACAGGTGCCCAGGCTATTTGGCTTGCTGGAGGCTTCATTCATTAGGACACTCAAAAAGCCTGCTGATCTGAACCATGGACTTCAGGAGAAGCCTGAGCTTCACAAAGCTTCCTTTGACAAAGGGCACTCCATCAACAAGTGCCTTCTTCTTCTGGGACAAGCACAATGGAGAAGCTGGGGAAATGGCTAATCGGTGCCAGTCCCAGCTGATTCAACCCTTTCTGCTGAGCCTCTCTTCCTTCCCTCCGTGGCCACAAAAAGCTCAGCTGAAAACAAGCCATAACCCTTCATGAGGAAGCTCTTCAGTGGGTTGATTTCCAAAGGTGCTGCCTGAGGATAGAAGGAAGGACTTCCCCAAAAGGTCCCCAGGGAGGTACCTGAACTAAAGAAAGAGTCCATGCTGTATCCACACCTGCTCTTACCCAGCTCTCTTTGTGGTCCCATGATCTGGGACCGATCTGAATAGAGCTCAACAGGTGGAACTGCATAAGGAGGATACCAGCAGAGACCAGCTTGACAATAGGAAAGAACTTCCTTGGGGAGCAAAATTGGAACTGCCACCTATGGTCATAGAGCCAGACAGGTAGTGGAGAGATTTCTATCATTTCCATTGCCTGAGAGGGATGTCCAATAATAATTCCTTTCTTGGCTTCTATTTTTAATATTAAAGGGATTTCTCAACCCCAGGATGAATATTTTTTTCTTTTAGATGTTAATTATATTGTTTTAAAATGTTAATTCTATTCATCGATGCCAGTCAAGTTATTTCTTTTTTTTAAACCCTTATATATATACTGTATATTATATATATGTATATGTATATGTATATATCTGTATATGTATATGTATATGTATATATATGTATATATATATATATATATATACTGTGTATTGGCTCCAAGGCAGAAGAGTGGTAAGGGCTAGGCAATGGGGGTCAAGTGACTTGCCCAGGTTCACACAGCTGGGAAGTGGCTGAAGCCGGATTCGAACCTAGGACCTCCCACCTCTAGGCTTGGCTCTCAATCCACTGAGCTACCCAGCCGCCCAATCCACTGAGCTACCCAGCCGCCCACCCACCCCCTTAGGATTCTTTGCAATATCTAATGATAAATGGTTCTCACGATCAATTTAAGTGTTCATTGAGGAACTTTGTATGGAAATTGAAGTTATGGATCACGAACAAGAGGAAATAATCTCAAACTACAACTCTGCTGTGACTCAGTAATAGTCGCCTTTAGATATTCCATTTTCAAAGAGCCATCATGGAAGTGATGAATGAGACACAGTGACTCCAAAAGCAAATGTTGACAGCAGTAATAGAAAGTACAGATTTTGGTTGGCTTGTAGTACTTGCCCAGAGTTAGAAAATGAAGAAAAGTCTGGGGTCAGATTTGAACCTACGACCTCTGGTCTTGAGGCCCAGCTCTCTGTCCACTGAGCCACTCAGCTGCGCTCCAACTTCCTTTTCCTGAACTACTCAAGGGTTTTCAACTTTCCCAGGGTTGGTTGGTTTCGTTGTTTGGTAGCTAGGAGCCTGACTACATGGCTTCAAGGCTAAATGGCCACAGGTGCCCAGGCTATTTGGCTTGCTGGAGGCTTCATTCATTAGGACACTCAAAAAGCCTGCTGATCTGAACCATGGACTTCAGGAGAAGCCTGAGCTTCACAAAGCTTCCTTTGACAAAGGGCACTCCATCAACAAGTGCCTTCTTCTTCTGGGACAAGCACAATGGAGAAGCTGGGGAAATGGCTAATCGGTGCCAGTCCCAGCTGATTCAACCCTTTCTGCTGAGCCTCTCTTCCTTCCCTCCGTGGCCACAAAAAGCTCAGCTGAAAACAAGCCATAACCCTTCATGAGGAAGCTCTTCAGTGGGTTGATTTCCAAAGGTGCTGCCTGAGGATAGAAGGAAGGACTTCCCCAAAAGGTCCCCAGGGAGGTACCTGAACTAAAGAAAGAGTCCATGCTGTATCCACACCTGCTCTTACCCAGCTCTCTTTGTGGTCCCATGATCTGGGACCGATCTGAATAGAGCTCAACAGGTGGAACTGCATAAGGAGGATACCAGCAGAGACCAGCTTGACAATAGGAAAGAACTTCCTTGGGGAGCAAAATTGGAACTGCCACCTATGGTCATAGAGCCAGACAGGTAGTGGAGAGATTTCTATCATTTCCATTGCCTGAGAGGGATGTCCAATAATAATTCCTTTCTTGGCTTCTATTTTTAATATTAAAGGGATTTCTCAACCCCAGGATGAATATTTTTTTCTTTTAGATGTTAATTATATTGTTTTAAAATGTTAATTCTATTCATCGATGCCAGTCAAGTTATTTCTTTTTTTTAAACCCTTATATATATACTGTATATTATATATATGTATATGTATATGTATATATATGTATACTTATATGTATATATATGTATATATATACTGTGTATTTGCTCCAAGGCAGAAGAGTGGTAAGGGCTAGGCAATGGTGGTCAAGTGACTTGCCCAGGTTCACACAGCTGGGAAGTGGCTGAAGCCGGATTCGAACCTAGGACCTCCCACCTCTAGGCTTGGCTCTCAATCCACTGAGCTACCCAGCCGCCCAATCCACTGAGCAACCCAGCCGCCCACCCACCCCCTTAGGATTCTTTACAATATCTAATGATAAATGGTTCTCACGATCAATTTAAGTGTTCATTGAGGAACTTTGTATGGAAATTGAAGTTATGGATCACGAACAAGAGGAAATAATCTCAAACTACAACTCTGCTGTGACTCAGTAATAGTCGCCTTTAGATATTCCATTTTCAAAGAGCCATCATGGAAGTGATGAATGAGACACAGTGACTCCAAAAGCAAATGTTGACAGCAGTAATAGATAGTACAGATTTTGGTTGGCTTGTAGTACTTGCCCAGAGTTAGAAAATGAAGAAAAGTCTGGGGTCAGATTTGAACCTACGACCTCTGGTCTTGAGGCCCAGCTCTCTGTCCACTGAGCCACTCAGCTGCGCTCCAACTTCCTTTTCCTGAACTACTCAAGGGTTTTCAACTTTCCCAGGGTTGGTTGGTTTCGTTGTTTGGTAGCTAGGAGCCTGACTACATGGCTTCAAGGCTAAATGGCCACAGGTGCCCAGGCTATTTGGCTTGCTGGAGGCTTCATTCATTAGGACACTCAAAAAGCCTGCTGATCTGAACCATGGACTTCAGGAGAAGCCTGAGCTTCACAAAGCTTCCTTTGACAAAGGGCACTCCATCAACAAGTGCCTTCTTCTTCTGGGACAAGCACAATGGAGAAGCTGGGGAAATGGCTAATCGGTGCCAGTCCCAGCTGATTCAACCCTTTCTGCTGAGCCTCTCTTCCTTCCCTCCGTGGCCACAAAAAGCTCAGCTGAAAACAAGCCATAACCCTTCATGAGGAAGCTCTTCAGTGGGTTGATTTCCAAAGGTGCTGCCTGAGGATAGAAGGAAGGACTTCCCCAAAAGGTCCCCAGGGAGGTACCTGAACTAAAGAAAGAGTCCATGCTGTATCCACACCTGCTCTTACCCAGCTCTCTTTGTGGTCACAGGATGGCTCCCATCTGAATAGAGCTCAACAGGTGGAACTGCATAAGGAGGATACCAGCAGAGACCAGCTTGACAATAGGAAAGAACTTCCTTGGGGAGCAAAATTGGAACTGCCACCTATGGTCATAGAGCCAGACAGGTAGTGGAGAGATTTCTATCATTTCCATTGCCTGAGAGGGATGTCCAATAATAATTCCTTTCTTGGCTTCTATTTTTAATATTAAAGGGATTTCTCAACCCCAGGATGAATATTTTTTTCTTTTAGATGTTAATTATATTGTTTTAAAATGTTAATTCTATTCATCGATGCCAGTCAAGTTATTTCTTTTTTTTAAACCCTTATATATATACTGTATATTATATATATGTATATGTATATATATATATCTGTATATGTATATGTATATGTATATATATGTATATATATATATATATATATATACTGTGTATTGGCTCCAAGGCAGAAGAGTGGTAAGGGCTAGGCAATGGGGGTCAAGTGACTTGCCCAGGTTCACACAGCTGGGAAGTGGCTGAAGCCGGATTCGAACCTAGGACCTCCCACCTCTAGGCTTGGCTCTCAATCCACTGAGCTACCCAGCCGCCCAATCCACTGAGCTACCCAGCCGCCCACCCACCCCCTTAGGATTCTTTGCAATATCTAATGATAAATGGTTCTCACGATCAATTTAAGTGTTCATTGAGGAACTTTGTATGGAAATTGAAGTTATGGATCACGAACAAGAGGAAATAATCTCAAACTACAACTCTGCTGTGACTCAGTAATAGTCGCCTTTAGATATTCCATTTTCAAAGAGCCATCATGGAAGTGATGAATGAGACACAGTGACTCCAAAAGCAAATGTTGACAGCAGTAATAGAAAGTACAGATTTTGGTTGGCTTGTAGTACTTGCCCAGAGTTAGAAAATGAAGAAAAGTCTGGGGTCAGATTTGAACCTACGACCTCTGGTCTTGAGGCCCAGCTCTCTGTCCACTGAGCCACTCAGCTGCGCTCCAACTTCCTTTTCCTGAACTACTCAAGGGTTTTCAACTTTCCCAGGGTTGGTTGGTTTCGTTGTTTGGTAGCTAGGAGCCTGACTACATGGCTTCAAGGCTAAATGGCCACAGGTGCCCAGGCTATTTGGCTTGCTGGAGGCTTCATTCATTAGGACACTCAAAAAGCCGGCTGATCTGAACCATGGACTTCAGGAGAAGCCTGAGCTTCACAAAGCTTCCTTTGACAAAGGGCACTCCATCAACAAGTGCCTTCTTCTTCTGGGACAAGCACAATGGAGAAGCTGGGGAAATGGCTAATCGGTGCCAGTCCCAGCTGATTCAACCCTTTCTGCTGAGCCTCTCTTCCTTCCCTCCGTGGCCACAAAAAGCTCAGCTGAAAACAAGCCATAACCCTTCATGAGGAAGCTCTTCAGTGGGTTGATTTCCAAAGGTGCTGCCTGAGGATAGAAGGAAGGACTTCCCCAAAAGGTCCCCAGGGAGGTACCTGAACTAAAGAAAGAGTCCATGCTGTATCCACACCTGCTCTTACCCAGCTCTCTTTGTGGTCCCATGATCTGGGACCGATCTGAATAGAGCTCAACAGGTGGAACTGCATAAGGAGGATACCAGCAGAGACCAGCTTGACAATAGGAAAGAACTTCCTTGGGGAGCAAAATTGGAACTGCCACCTATGGTCATAGAGCCAGACAGGTAGTGGAGAGATTTCTATCATTTCCATTGCCTGAGAGGGATGTCCAATAATAATTCCTTTCTTGGCTTCTATTTTTAATATTAAAGGGATTTCTCAACCCCAGGATGAATATTTTTTTCTTTTAGATGTTAATTATATTGTTTTAAAATGTTAATTCTATTCATCGATGCCAGTCAAGTTATTTCTTTTTTTTAAACCCTTATATATATACTGTATATTATATATATGTATATGTATATGTATATATCTGTATATGTATATGTATATGTATATATATGTATATATATATATATATATATATATATATATAGTGTATTGGCTCCAAGGCCGAAGAGTGGTAAGGGCTAGGCAATGGGGGTCAAGTGACTTGCCCAGGTTCACACAGCTGGGAAGTGGCTGAAGCCGGATTCGAACCTAGGACCTCCCACCTCTAGGCTTGGCTCTCAATCCACTGAGCTACCCAGCCGCCCAATCCACTGAGCTACCCAGCCGCCCACCCACCCCCTTAGGATTCTTTACAATATCTAATGATAAATGGTTCTCACGATCAATTTAAGTGTTCATTGAGGAACTTTGTATGGAAATTGAAGTTATGGATCACGAACAAGAGGAAATAATCTCAAACTACAACTCTGCTGTGACTCAGTAATAGTCGCCTTTAGATATTCCATTTTCAAAGAGCCATCATGGAAGTGATGAATGAGACACAGTGACTCCAAAAGCAAATGTTGACAGCAGTAATAGAAAGTACAGATTTTGGTTGGCTTGTAGTACTTGCCCAGAGTTAGAAAATGAAGAAAAGTCTGGGGTCAGATTTGAACCTACGACCTCTGGTCTTGAGGCCCAGCTCTCTGTCCACTGAGCCACTCAGCTGCGCTCCAACTTCCTTTTCCTGAAATACTCAAGGGTTTTCAACTTTCCCAGGGTTGGTTGGTTTCGTTGTTTGGTAGCTAGGAGCCTGACTACATGGCTTCAAGGCTAAATGGCCACAAGTGCCCAGGCTATTTGGCTTGCTGGAGGCTTCATTCATTAGGACACTCAAAAAGCCTGCTGATCTGAACCATGGACTTCAGGAGAAGCCTGAGCTTCACAAAGCTTCCTTTGACAAAGGGCACTCCATCAACAAGTGCCTTCTTCTTCTGGGACAAGCACAATGGAGAAGCTGGGGAAATGGCTAATCGGTGCCAGTCCCAGCTGATTCAACCCTTTCTGCTGAGCCTCTCTTCCTTCCCTCTGTGGCCACAAAAAGCTCAGCTGAAAACAAGCCATAACCCTTCATGAGGAAGCTCTTCAGTGGGTTGATTTCCAAAGGTGCTGCCTGAGGATAGAAGGAAGGACTTCCCAAAAAGGTCCCCAGGGAGGTACCTGAACTAAAGAAAGAGTCCATGCTGTATCCACACCTGCTCTTACCCAGCTCTCTTTGTGGTCCCAGGATGGCTCCGATCTGAATAGAGCTCAACAGGTGGAACTGCATAAGGAGGATACCAGCAGAGACCAGCTTGACAATAGGAAAGAACTTCCTTGGGGAGCAAAATTGGAACTGCCACCTATGGTCATAGAGCCAGACAGGTAGTGGAGAGATTTCTATCATTTCCATTGCCTGAGAGGGATGTCCAATAATAATTCCTTTCTTGGCTTCTATTTTTAATATTAAAGGGATTTCTCAACCCGAGGATGAATATTTTTTTCTTTTAGATGTTAATTATATTGTTTTAAAATGTTAATTCTATTCATCGATGCCAGTCAAGTTATTTCTTTTTTTTAAACCCTTATATATATACTGTATATTATATATATGTATATGTATATGTATATATCTGTATATGTATACGTATATGTATATGTATATATATGTATATATATATATATATACTGTGTATTGGCTCCAAGGCAGAAGAGTGGTAAGGGCTAGGCAATGGGGGTCAAGTGACTTGCCCAGGTTCACACAGCTGGGAAGTGGCTGAAGCAGGATTCGAACCTAGGACCTCCCACCTCTAGGCTTGGCTCTCAATCCACTGAGCTACCCAGCCGCCCACCCACCCCCTTAGGATTCTTTACAATATCTAATGATAAATGGTTCTCACGATCAATTTAAGTGTTCATTGAGGAACTTTGTATGGAAATTGAAGTTATGGATCACGAACAAGAGGAAATAATCTCAAACTACAACTCTGCTGTGACTCAGTAATAGTCGCCTTTAGATATTCCATTTTCAAAGAGCCATCATGGAAGTGATGAATGAGACACAGTGACTCCAAAAGCAAATGTTGACAGCAGTAATAGAAAGTACAGATTTTGGTTGGCTTGTAGTACTTGCCCAGAGTTAGAAAATGAAGAAAAGTCTGGGGTCAGATTTGAACCTACGACCTCTGGTCTTGAGGCCCAGCTCTCTGTCCACTGAGCCACTCAGCTGCGCTCCAACTTCCTTTTCCTGAAATACTCAAGGGTTTTCAACTTTCCCAGGGTTGGTTGGTTTCGTTGTTTGGTAGCTAGGAGCCTGACTACATGGCTTCAAGGCTAAATGGCCACAGGTGCCCAGGCTATTTGGCTTGCTGGAGGCTTCATTCATTAGGACACTCAAAAAGCCTGCTGATCTGAACCATGGACTTCAGGAGAAGCCTGAGCTTCACAAAGCTTCCTTTGACAAAGGGCACTCCATCAACAAGTGCCTTCTTCTTCTGGGACAAGCACAATGGAGAAGCTGGGGAAATGGCTAATCGGTGCCAGTCCCAGCTGATTCAACCCTTTCTGCTGAGCCTCTCTTCCTTCCCTCCGTGGCCACAAAAAGCTCAGCTGAAAACAAGCCATAACCCTTCATGAGGAAGCTCTTCAGTGGGTTGATTTCCAAAGGTGCTGCCTGAGGATAGAAGGAAGGACTTCCCCAAAAGGTCCCCAGGGAGGTACCTGAACTAAAGAAAGAGTCCATGCTGTATCCACACCTGCTCTTACCCAGCTCTCTTTGTGGTCCCAGGATGCCTCCGATCTGAATAGAGCTCAACAGGTGGAACTGCATAAGGAGGATACCAGCAGAGACCAGCTTGACAATAGGAAAGAACTTCCTTGGGGAGCAAAATTGTAACTGCCACCTATGGTCATAGAGCCAGACAGGTAGTGGAGAGATTTCTATCATTTCCATTGCCTGAGAGGGATGTCCAATAATAATTCCTTTCTTGGCTTCTATTTTTAATATTAAAGGGATTTCTCAACCCCAGGATGAATATTTTTTTCTTTTAGATGTTAATTATATTGTTTTAAAATGTTAATTCTATTCATCGATGCCAGTCAAGTTATTTCTTTTTTTTAAACCCTTATATATATACTGTATATTATATATATGTATATGTATATGTATATATCTGTATATGTATATGTATATATGTATATATATATATATACTGTGTATTGGCTCCAAGGCAGAAGAGTGGTAAGGGCTAGGCAATGGGGGTCAAGTGACTTGCCCAGGTTCACACAGCTGGGAAGTGGCTGAAGCCGGATTCGAACCTAGGACCTCCCACCTCTAGGCTTGGCTCTCAATCCACTGAGCTACCCAGCCGCCCACCCACCCCCTTAGGATTCTTTACAATATCTAATGATAAATGGTTCTCACGATCAATTTAAGTGTTCATTGAGGAACTTTGTATGGAAATTGAAGTTATGGATCACGAACAAGAGGAAATAATCTCAAACTACAACTCTGCTGTGACTCAGTAATAGTCGCCTTTAGATATTCCATTTTCAAAGAGCCATCATGGAAGTGATGAATGAGACACAGTGACTCCAAAAGCAAATGTTGACAGCAGTAATAGAAAGTACAGATTTTGGTTGGCTTGTAGTACTTGCCCAGAGTTAGAAAATGAAGAAAAGTCTGGGGTCAGATTTGAACCTACGACCTCTGGTCTTGAGGCCCAGCTCTCTGTCCACTGAGCCACTCAGCTGCGCTCCAACTTCCTTTTCCTGAACTACTCAAGGGTTTTCAACTTTCCCAGGGTTGGTTGGTTTCGTTGTTTGGTAGCTAGGAGCCTGACTACATGGCTTCAAGGCTAAATGGCCACAGGTGCCCAGGCTATTTGGCTTGCTGGAGGCTTCATTCATTAGGACACTCAAAAAGCCTGCTGATCTGAACCATGGACTTCAGGAGAAGCCTGAGCTTCACAAAGCTTCCTTTGACAAAGGGCACTCCATCAACAAGTGCCTTCTTCTTCTGGGACAAGCACAATGGAGAAGCTGGGGAAATGGCTAATCGGTGCCAGTCCCAGCTGATTCAACCCTTTCTGCTGAGCCTCTCTTCCTTCCCTCCGTGGCCACAAAAAGCTCAGCTGAAAACAAGCCATAACCCTTCATGAGGAAGCTCTTCAGTGGGTTGATTTCCAAAGGTGCTGCCTGAGGATGGAAGGAAGGACTTCCCCAAAAGGTCCCCAGGGAGGTACCTGAACTAAAGAAAGAGTCCATGCTGTATCCACACCTGCTCTTACCCAGCTCTCTTTGTGGTCCCATGATCTGGGACCGATCTGAATAGAGCTCAACAGGTGGAACTGCATAAGGAGGATACCAGCAGAGACCAGCTTGACAATAGGAAAGAACTTCCTTGGGGAGCAAAATTGGAACTGCCACCTATGGTCATAGAGCCAGACAGGTAGTGGAGAGATTTCTATCATTTCCATTGCCTGAGAGGGATGTCCAATAATAATTCCTTTCTTGGCTTCTATTTTTAATATTAAAGGGATTTCTCAACCCCAGGATGAATATTTTTTTCTTTTAGATGTTAATTATATTGTTTTAAAATGTTAATTCTATTCATCGATGCCAGTCAAGTTATTTCTTTTTTTTAAACCCTTATATATATACTGTATATTATATATATGTATATGTATATATCTGTATATGTATATGTATATGTATATATATGTATATATATATATATATATATATACTGTGTATTGGCTCCAAGGCAGAAGAGTGGTAAGGGCTAGGCAATGGGGGTCAAGTGACTTGCCCAGGTTCACACAGCTGGGAAGTGGCTGAAGCCGGATTCGAACCTAGGACCTCCCACCTCTAGGCTTGGCTCTCAATCCACTGAGCTGCCCAGCCGCCCAATCCACTGAGCTACCCAGCCGCCCACCCACCCCCTTAGGATTCTTTACAATATCTAATGATAAATGGTTCTCACGATCAATTTAAGTGTTCATTGAGGAACTTTGTATGGAAATTGAAGTTATGGATCACGAACAAGAGGAAATAATCTCAAACTACAACTCTGCTGTGACTCAGTAATAGTCGCCTTTAGATATTCCATTTTCAAAGAGCCATCATGGAAGTGATGAATGAGACACAGTGACTCCAAAAGCAAATGTTGACAGCAGTAATAGAAAGTACAGATTTTGGTTGGCTTGTAGTACTTGCCCAGAGTTAGAAAATGAAGAAAAGTCTGGGGTCAGATTTGAACCTACGACCTCTGGTCTTGAGGCCCAGCTCTCTGTCCACTGAGCCACTCAGCTGCGCTCCAACTTCCTTTTCCTGAACTACTCAAGGGTTTTCAACTTTCCCAGGGTTGGTTGGTTTCGTTGTTTGGTAGCTAGGAGCCTGACTACATGGCTTCAAGGCTAAATGGCCACAGGTGCCCAGGCTATTTGGCTTGCTGGAGGCTTCATTCATTAGGACACTCAAAAAGCCTGCTGATCTGAACCATGGACTTCAGGAGAAGCCTGAGCTTCACAAAGCTTCCTTTGACAAAGGGCACTCCATCAACAAGTGCCTTCTTCTTCTGGGACAAGCACAATGGAGAAGCTGGGGAAATGGCTAATCGGTGCCAGTCCCAGCTGATTCAACCCTTTCTGCTGAGCCTCTCTTCCTTCCCTCCGTGGCCACAAAAAGCTCAGCTGAAAACAAGCCATAACCCTTCATGAGGAAGCTCTTCAGTGGGTTGATTTCCAAAGGTGCTGCCTGAGGATAGAAGGAAGGACTTCCCAAAAAGGTCCCCAGGGAGGTACCTGAACTAAAGAAAGAGTCCATGCTGTATCCACACCTGCTCTTACCCAGCTCTCTTTGTGGTCCCATGATCTGGGACCGATCTGAATAGAGCTCAACAGGTGGAACTGCATAAGGAGGATACCAGCAGAGACCAGCTTGACAATAGGAAAGAACTTCCTTGGGGAGCAAAATTGGAACTGCCACCTATGGTCATAGAGCCAGACAGGTAGTGGAGAGATTTCTATCATTTCCATTGCCTGAGAGGGATGTCCAATAATAATTCCTTTCTTGGCTTCTATTTTTAATATTAAAGGGATTTCTCAACCCCAGGATGAATATTTTTTTCTTTTAGATGTTAATTATATTGTTTTAAAATGTTAATTCTATTCATCGATGCCAGTCAAGTTATTTCTTTTTTTTAAACCCTTATATATATACTGTATATTATATATCTGTATATGTATATGTATATATCTGTATATGTATATGTATATGTATATATATGTATATATATATATATATATATATATATATATATATATATATATATATATATATATATATATATACTGTGTATTGGCTCCAAGGCAGAAGAGTGGTAAGGGCTAGGCAATGGGGGTCAAGTGACTTGCCCAGGTTCACACAGCTGGGAAGTGGCTGAAGCCGGATTCGAACCTAGGACCTCCCACCTCTAGGCTTGGCTCTCAATCCACTGAGCTACCCAGCCGCCCAATCCACTGAGCTACCCAGCCGCCCACCCACCCCCTTAGGATTCTTTACAATATCTAATGATAAATGGTTCTCACGATCAATTTAAGTGTTCATTGAGGAACTTTGTATGGAAATTGAAGTTATGGATCACGAACAAGAGGAAATAATCTCAAACTACAACTCTGCTGTGACTCAGTAATAGTCGCCTTTAGGTATTCCATTTTCAAAGAGCCATCATGGAAGTGATGAATGAGACACAGTGACTCCAAAAGCAAATGTTGACAGCAGTAATAGAAAGTACAGATTTTGGTTGGCTTGTAGTACTTGCCCAGAGTTAGAAAATGAAGAAAAGTCTGGGGTCAGATTTGAACCTACGACCTCTGGTCTTGAGGCCCAGCTCTCTGTCCACTGAGCCACTCAGCTGCGCTCCAACTTCCTTTTCCTGAACTACTCAAGGGTTTTCAACTTTCCCAGGGTTGGTTGGTTTCGTTGTTTGGTAGCTAGGAGCCTGACTACATGGCTTCAAGGCTAAATGGCCACAGGTGCCCAGGCTATTTGGCTTGCTGGAGGCTTCATTCATTAGGACACTCAAAAAGCCTGCTGATCTGAACCATGGACTTCAGGAGAAGCCTGAGCTTCACAAAGCTTCCTTTGACAAAGGGCACTCCATCAACAAGTGCCTTCTTCTTCTGGGACAAGCACAATGGAGAAGCTGGGGAAATGGCTAATCGGTGCCAGTCCCAGCTGATTCAACCCTTTCTGCTGAGCCTCTCTTCCTTCCCTCCGTGGCCACAAAAAGCTCAGCTGAAAACAAGCCATAACCCTTCATGAGGAAGCTCTTCAGTGGGTTGATTTCCAAAGGTGCTGCCTGAGGATAGAAGGAAGGACTTCCCCAAAAGGTCCCCAGGGAGGTACCTGAACTAAAGAAAGAGTCCATGCTGTATCCACACCTGCTCTTACCCAGCTCTCTTTGTGGTCCCAGGATGGCTCCCATCTGAATAGAGCTCAACAGGTGGAACTGCATAAGGAGGATACCAGCAGAGACCAGCTTGACAATAGGAAAGAACTTCCTTGGGGAGCAAAATTGGAACTGCCACCTATGGTCATAGAGCCAGACAGGTAGTGGAGAGATTTCTATCATTTCCATTGCCTGAGAGGGATGTCCAATAATAATTCCTTTCTTGGCTTCTATTTTTAATATTAAAGGGATTTCTCAACCCCAGGATGAATATTTTTTTCTTTTAGATGTTAATTATATTGTTTTAAAATGTTAATTCTATTCATCGATGCCAGTCAAGTTATTTCTTTTTTTTAAACCCTTATATATATACTGTATATTATATATATGTATATGTATATGTATATATATGTATATGTATATGTATATATATGTATATATATACTGTGTATTGGCTCCAAGGCAGAAGAGTGGTAAGGGCTAGGCAATGGTGGTCAAGTGACTTGCCCAGGTTCACACAGCTGGGAAGTGGCTGAAGCCGGATTCGAACCTAGGACCTCCCACCTCTAGGCTTGGCTCTCAATCCACTGAGCTACCCAGCCGCCCAATCCACTGAGCTACCCAGCCGCCCACCCACCCCCTTAGGATTCTTTACAATATCTAATGATAAATGGTTCTCACGATCAATTTAAGTGTTCATTGAGGAACTTTGTATGGAAATTGAAGTTATGGATCACGAACAAGAGGAAATAATCTCAAACTACAACTCTGCTGTGACTCAGTAATAGTCGCCTTTAGATATTCCATTTTCAAAGAGCCATCATGGAAGTGATGAATGAGACACAGTGACTCCAAAAGCAAATGTTGACAGCAGTAATAGAAAGTACAGATTTTGGTTGGCTTGTAGTACTTGCCCAGAGTTAGAAAATGAAGAAAAGTCTGGGGTCAGATTTGAACCTACGACCTCTGGTCTTGAGGCCCAGCTCTCTGTCCACTGAGCCACTCAGCTGCGCTCCAACTTCCTTTTCCTGAACTACTCAAGGGTTTTCAACTTTCCCAGGGTTGGTTGGTTTCGTTGTTTGGTAGCTAGGAGCCTGACTACATGGCTTCAAGGCTAAATGGCCACAGGTGCCCAGGCTATTTGGCTTGCTGGAGGCTTCATTCATTAGGACACTCAAAAAGCCTGCTGATCTGAACCATGGACTTCAGGAGAAGCCTGAGCTTCACAAAGCTTCCTTTGACAAAGGGCACTCCATCAACAAGTGCCTTCTTCTTCTGGGACAAGCACAATGGAGAAGCTGGGGAAATGGCTAATCGGTGCCAGTCCCAGCTGATTCAACCCTTTCTGCTGAGCCTCTCTTCCTTCCCTCCGTGGCCACAAAAAGCTCAGCTGAAAACAAGCCATAACCCTTCATGAGGAAGCTCTTCAGTGGGTTGATTTCCAAAGGTGCTGCCTGAGGATAGAAGGAAGGACTTCCCCAAAAGGTCCCCAGGGAGGTACCTGAACTAAAGAAAGAGTCCATGCTGTATCCACATCTGCTCTTACCCAGCTCTCTTTGTGGTCCCAGGATGGCTCCCATCTGAATAGAGCTCAACAGGTGGAACTGCATAAGGAGGATACCAGCAGAGACCAGCTTGACAATAGGAAAGAACTTCCTTGGGGAGCAAAATTGGAACTGCCACCTATGGTCATAGAGCCAGACAGGTAGTGGAGAGATTTCTATCATTTCCATTGCCTGAGAGGGATGTCCAATAATAATTCCTTTCTTGGCTTCTATTTTTAATATTAAAGGGATTTCTCAACCCCAGGATGAATATTTTTTTCTTTTAGATGTTAATTATATTGTTTTAAAATGTTAATTCTATTCATCGATGCCAGTCAAGTTATTTCTTTTTTTTAAACCCTTATATATATACTGTATATTATATATATGTATATGTATATGTATATGTATATATATGTATATGTATATGTATATATATGTATATATATATATATACTGTGTATTGGCTCCAAGGCAGAAGAGTGGTAAGGGCTAGGCAATGGGGGTCAAGTGACTTGCCCAGGTTCACACAGCTGGGAAGTGGCTGAAGCCGGATTCGAACCTAGGACCTCCCACCTCTAGGCTTGGCTCTCAATCCACTGAGCTACCCAGCCGCCCAATCCACTGAGCTACCCAGCCGCCCACCCACCCCCTTAGGATTCTTTACAATATCTAATGATAAATGGTTCTCACGATCAATTTAAGTGTTCATTGAGGAACTTTGTATGGAAATTGAAGTTATGGATCACGAACAAGAGGAAATAATCTCAAACTACAACTCTGCTGTGACTCAGTAATAGTCGCCTTTAGATATTCCATTTTCAAAGAGCCATCATGGAAGTGATGAATGAGACACAGTGACTCCAAAAGCAAATGTTGACAGCAGTAATAGAAAGTACAGATTTTGGTTGGCTTGTAGTACTTGCCCAGAGTTAGAAAATGAAGAAAAGTCTGGGGTCAGATTTGAACCTACGACCTCTGGTCTTGAGGCCCAGCTCTCTGTCCACTGAGCCACTCAGCTGCGCTCCAACTTCCTTTTCCTGAACTACTCAAGGGTTTTCAACTTTCCCAGGGTTGGTTGGTTCCGTTGTTTGGTAGCTAGGAGCCTGACTACATGGCTTCAAGGCTAAATGGCCACAGGTGCCCAGGCTATTTGGCTTGCTGGAGGCTTCATTCATTAGGACACTCACAAAGCCTGCTGATCTGAACCATGGACTTCAGGAGAAGCCTGAGCTTCACAAAGCTTCCTTTGACAAAGGGCACTCCATCAACAAGTGCCTTCTTCTTCTGGGACAAGCACAATGGAGAAGCTGGGGAAATGGCTAATCGGTGCCAGTCCCAGCTGATTCAACCCTTTCTGCTGAGCCTCTCTTCCTTCCCTCTGTGGCCACAAAAAGCTCAGCTGAAAACAAGCCATAACCCTTCATGAGGAAGTTCTTCAGTGGGTTGATTTCCAAAGGTGCTGCCTGAGGATAGAAGGAAGGACTTCCCCAAAAGGTCCCCAGGGAGGTACCTGAACTAAAGAAAGAGTCCATGCTGTATCCACACCTGCTCTTACCCAGCTCTCTTTGTGGTCCCAGGATGGCTCCGATCTGAATAGAGCTCAACAGGTGAAACTGCATAAGGAGGATACCAGCAGAGACCAGCTTGACAATAGGAAAGAACTTCCTTGGGGAGCAAAATTGGAACTGCCACCTATGGTCATAGAGCCAGACAGGTAGTGGAGAGATTTCTATCATTTCCATTGCCTGAGAGGGATGTCCAATAATAATTCCTTTCTTGGCTTCTATTTTTAATATTAAAGGGATTTCTCAACCCCAGGATGAATATTTTTTTCTTTTAGATGTTAATTATATTGTTTTAAAATGTTAATTCTATTCATCGATGCCAGTCAAGTTATTTCTTTTTTTTAAACCCTTATATATATACTGTATATTATATATATGTATATGTATATGTATATGTATATATATGTATATGTATATGTATATATATGTATATATATACTGTGTATTGGCTCCAAGGCAGAAGAGTGGTAAGGGCTAGGCAATGGTGGTCAAGTGACTTGCCCAGGTTCACACAGCTGGGAAGTGGCTGAAGCCGGATTCGAACCTAGGACCTCCCACCTCTAGGCTTGGCTCTCAATCCACTGAGCTACCCAGCCGCCCAATCCACTGAGCTACCCAGCCGCCCACCCACCCCCTTAGGATTCTTTACAATATCTAATGATAAATGGTTCTCACGATCAATTTAAGTGTTCATTGAGGAACTTTGTATGGAAATTGAAGTTATGGATCACGAACAAGAGGAAATAATCTCAAACTACAACTCTGCTGTGACTCAGTAATAGTCGCCTTTAGATATTCCATTTTCAAAGAGCCATCATGGAAGTGATGAATGAGACACAGTGACTCCAAAAGCAAATGTTGACAGCAGTAATAGAAAGTACAGATTTTGGTTGGCTTGTAGTACTTGCCCAGAGTTAGAAAATGAAGAAAAGTCTGGGGTCAGATTTGAACCTACGACCTCTGGTCTTGAGGCCCAGCTCTCTGTCCACTGAGCCACTCAGCTGCGCTCCAACTTCCTTTTCCTGAAATACTCAAGGGTTTTCAACTTTCCCAGGGTTGGTTGGTTTCGTTGTTTGGTAGCTAGGAGCCTGACTACATGGCTTCAAGGCTAAATGGCCACAGGTGCCCAGGCTATTTGGCTTGCTGGAGGCTTCATTCATTAGGACACTCAAAAAGCCTGCTGATCTGAACCATGGACTTCAGGAGAAGCCTGAGCTTCACAAAGCTTCCTTTGACAAAGGGCACTCCATCAACAAGTGCCTTCTTCTTCTGGGACAAGCACAATGGAGAAGCTGGGGAAATGGCTAATCGGTGCCAGTCCCAGCTGATTCAACCCTTTCTGCTGAGCCTCTCTTCCTTCCCTCCGTGGCCACAAAAAGCTCAGCTGAAAACAAGCCATAACCCTTCATGAGGAAGCTCTTCAGTGGGTTGATTTCCAAAGGTGCTGCCTGAGGATAGAAGGAAGGACTTCCCAAAAAGGTCCCCAGGGAGGTACCTGAACTAAAGAAAGAGTCCATGCTGTATCCACACCTGCTCTTACCCAGCTCTCTTTGTGGTCCCAGGATGGCTCCCATCTGAATAGAGCTCAACAGGTGGAACTGCATAAGGAGGATACCAGCAGAGACCAGCTTGACAATAGGAAAGAACTTCCTTGGGGAGCAAAATTGGAACTGCCACCTATGGTCATAGAGCCAGACAGGTAGTGGAGAGATTTCTATCATTTCCATTGCCTGAGAGGGATGTCCAATAATAATTCCTTTCTTGGCTTCTATTTTTAATATTAAAGGGATTTCTCAACCCCAGGATGAATATTTTTTTCTTTTAGATGTTAATTATATTGTTTTAAAATGTTAATTCTATTCATCGATGCCAGTCAAGTTATTTCTTTTTTTTAAACCCTTATATATATACTGTATATTATATATCTGTATATGTATATGTATATATCTGTATATGTATATGTATATGTATATATATGTATATATATATATATATATATATATATATATATATATATATATATATATATATATATATACTGTGTATTGGCTCCAAGGCAGAAGAGTGGTAAGGGCTAGGCAATGGGGGTCAAGTGACTTGCCCAGGTTCACACAGCTGGGAAGTGGCTGAAGCCGGATTCGAACCTAGGACCTCCCACCTCTAGGCTTGGCTCTCAATCCACTGAGCTACCCAGCCGCCCAATCCACTGAGCTACCCAGCCGCCCACCCACCCCCTTAGGATTCTTTACAATATCTAATGATAAATGGTTCTCACGATCAATTTAAGTGTTCATTGAGGAACTTTGTATGGAAATTGAAGTTATGGATCACGAACAAGAGGAAATAATCTCAAACTACAACTCTGCTGTGACTCAGTAATAGTCGCCTTTAGGTATTCCATTTTCAAAGAGCCATCATGGAAGTGATGAATGAGACACAGTGACTCCAAAAGCAAATGTTGACAGCAGTAATAGAAAGTACAGATTTTGGTTGGCTTGTAGTACTTGCCCAGAGTTAGAAAATGAAGAAAAGTCTGGGGTCAGATTTGAACCTACGACCTCTGGTCTTGAGGCCCAGCTCTCTGTCCACTGAGCCACTCAGCTGCGCTCCAACTTCCTTTTCCTGAACTACTCAAGGGTTTTCAACTTTCCCAGGGTTGGTTGGTTTCGTTGTTTGGTAGCTAGGAGCCTGACTACATGGCTTCAAGGCTAAATGGCCACAGGTGCCCAGGCTATTTGGCTTGCTGGAGGCTTCATTCATTAGGACACTCAAAAAGCCTGCTGATCTGAACCATGGACTTCAGGAGAAGCCTGAGCTTCACAAAGCTTCCTTTGACAAAGGGCACTCCATCAACAAGTGCCTTCTTCTTCTGGGACAAGCACAATGGAGAAGCTGGGGAAATGGCTAATCGGTGCCAGTCCCAGCTGATTCAACCCTTTCTGCTGAGCCTCTCTTCCTTCCCTCCGTGGCCACAAAAAGCTCAGCTGAAAACAAGCCATAACCCTTCATGAGGAAGCTCTTCAGTGGGTTGATTTCCAAAGGTGCTGCCTGAGGATAGAAGGAAGGACTTCCCCAAAAGGTCCCCAGGGAGGTACCTGAACTAAAGAAAGAGTCCATGCTGTATCCACACCTGCTCTTACCCAGCTCTCTTTGTGGTCCCAGGATGGCTCCCATCTGAATAGAGCTCAACAGGTGGAACTGCATAAGGAGGATACCAGCAGAGACCAGCTTGACAATAGGAAAGAACTTCCTTGGGGAGCAAAATTGGAACTGCCACCTATGGTCATAGAGCCAGACAGGTAGTGGAGAGATTTCTATCATTTCCATTGCCTGAGAGGGATGTCCAATAATAATTCCTTTCTTGGCTTCTATTTTTAATATTAAAGGGATTTCTCAACCCCAGGATGAATATTTTTTTCTTTTAGATGTTAATTATATTGTTTTAAAATGTTAATTCTATTCATCGATGCCAGTCAAGTTATTTCTTTTTTTTAAACCCTTATATATATACTGTATATTATATATATGTATATGTATATGTATATATATGTATATGTATATGTATATATATGTATATATATACTGTGTATTGGCTCCAAGGCAGAAGAGTGGTAAGGGCTAGGCAATGGTGGTCAAGTGACTTGCCCAGGTTCACACAGCTGGGAAGTGGCTGAAGCCGGATTCGAACCTAGGACCTCCCACCTCTAGGCTTGGCTCTCAATCCACTGAGCTACCCAGCCGCCCAATCCACTGAGCTACCCAGCCGCCCACCCACCCCCTTAGGATTCTTTACAATATCTAATGATAAATGGTTCTCACGATCAATTTAAGTGTTCATTGAGGAACTTTGTATGGAAATTGAAGTTATGGATCACGAACAAGAGGAAATAATCTCAAACTACAACTCTGCTGTGACTCAGTAATAGTCGCCTTTAGATATTCCATTTTCAAAGAGCCATCATGGAAGTGATGAATGAGACACAGTGACTCCAAAAGCAAATGTTGACAGCAGTAATAGAAAGTACAGATTTTGGTTGGCTTGTAGTACTTGCCCAGAGTTAGAAAATGAAGAAAAGTCTGGGGTCAGATTTGAACCTACGACCTCTGGTCTTGAGGCCCAGCTCTCTGTCCACTGAGCCACTCAGCTGCGCTCCAACTTCCTTTTCCTGAAATACTCAAGGGTTTTCAACTTTCCCAGGGTTGGTTGGTTTCGTTGTTTGGTAGCTAGGAGCCTGACTACATGGCTTCAAGGCTAAATGGCCACAGGTGCCCAGGCTATTTGGCTTGCTGGAGGCTTCATTCATTAGGACACTCAAAAAGCCTGCTGATCTGAACCATGGACTTCAGGAGAAGCCTGAGCTTCACAAAGCTTCCTTTGACAAAGGGCACTCCATCAACAAGTGCCTTCTTCTTCTGGGACAAGCACAATGGAGAAGCTGGGGAAATGGCTAATCGGTGCCAGTCCCAGCTGATTCAACCCTTTCTGCTGAGCCTCTCTTCCTTCCCTCCGTGGCCACAAAAAGCTCAGCTGAAAACAAGCCATAACCCTTCATGAGGAAGCTCTTCAGTGGGTTGATTTCCAAAGGTGCTGCCTGAGGATAGAAGGAAGGACTTCCCAAAAAGGTCCCCAGGGAGGTACCTGAACTAAAGAAAGAGTCCATGCTGTATCCACACCTGCTCTTACCCAGCTCTCTTTGTGGTCCCAGGATGGCTCCCATCTGAATAGAGCTCAACAGGTGGAACTGCATAAGGAGGATACCAGCAGAGACCAGCTTGACAATAGGAAAGAACTTCCTTGGGGAGCAAAATTGGAACTGCCACCTATGGTCATAGAGCCAGACAGGTAGTGGAGAGATTTCTATCATTTCCATTGCCTGAGAGGGATGTCCAATAATAATTCCTTTCTTGGCTTCTATTTTTAATATTAAAGGGATTTCTCAACCCCAGGATGAATATTTTTTTCTTTTAGATGTTAATTATATTGTTTTAAAATGTTAATTCTATTCATCGATGCCAGTCAAGTTATTTCTTTTTTTTAAACCCTTATATATATACTGTATATTATATATCTGTATATGTATATGTATATATCTGTATATGTATATGTATATGTATATATATGTATATATATATATATATATATATATATATATATATATATATATATATATATATATATATATATATACTGTGTATTGGCTCCAAGGCAGAAGAGTGGTAAGGGCTAGGCAATGGGGGTCAAGTGACTTGCCCAGGTTCACACAGCTGGGAAGTGGCTGAAGCCGGATTCGAACCTAGGACCTCCCACCTCTAGGCTTGGCTCTCAATCCACTGAGCTACCCAGCCGCCCAATCCACTGAGCTACCCAGCCGCCCACCCACCCCCTTAGGATTCTTTACAATATCTAATGATAAATGGTTCTCACGATCAATTTAAGTGTTCATTGAGGAACTTTGTATGGAAATTGAAGTTATGGATCACGAACAAGAGGAAATAATCTCAAACTACAACTCTGCTGTGACTCAGTAATAGTCGCCTTTAGGTATTCCATTTTCAAAGAGCCATCATGGAAGTGATGAATGAGACACAGTGACTCCAAAAGCAAATGTTGACAGCAGTAATAGAAAGTACAGATTTTGGTTGGCTTGTAGTACTTGCCCAGAGTTAGAAAATGAAGAAAAGTCTGGGGTCAGATTTGAACCTACGACCTCTGGTCTTGAGGCCCAGCTCTCTGTCCACTGAGCCACTCAGCTGCGCTCCAACTTCCTTTTCCTGAACTACTCAAGGGTTTTCAACTTTCCCAGGGTTGGTTGGTTTCGTTGTTTGGTAGCTAGGAGCCTGACTACATGGCTTCAAGGCTAAATGGCCACAGGTGCCCAGGCTATTTGGCTTGCTGGAGGCTTCATTCATTAGGACACTCAAAAAGCCTGCTGATCTGAACCATGGACTTCAGGAGAAGCCTGAGCTTCACAAAGCTTCCTTTGACAAAGGGCACTCCATCAACAAGTGCCTTCTTCTTCTGGGACAAGCACAATGGAGAAGCTGGGGAAATGGCTAATCGGTGCCAGTCCCAGCTGATTCAACCCTTTCTGCTGAGCCTCTCTTCCTTCCCTCCGTGGCCACAAAAAGCTCAGCTGAAAACAAGCCATAACCCTTCATGAGGAAGCTCTTCAGTGGGTTGATTTCCAAAGGTGCTGCCTGAGGATAGAAGGAAGGACTTCCCCAAAAGGTCCCCAGGGAGGTACCTGAACTAAAGAAAGAGTCCATGCTGTATCCACACCTGCTCTTACCCAGCTCTCTTTGTGGTCCCAGGATGGCTCCCATCTGAATAGAGCTCAACAGGTGGAACTGCATAAGGAGGATACCAGCAGAGACCAGCTTGACAATAGGAAAGAACTTCCTTGGGGAGCAAAATTGGAACTGCCACCTATGGTCATAGAGCCAGACAGGTAGTGGAGAGATTTCTATCATTTCCATTGCCTGAGAGGGATGTCCAATAATAATTCCTTTCTTGGCTTCTATTTTTAATATTAAAGGGATTTCTCAACCCCAGGATGAATATTTTTTTCTTTTAGATGTTAATTATATTGTTTTAAAATGTTAATTCTATTCATCGATGCCAGTCAAGTTATTTCTTTTTTTTAAACCCTTATATATATACTGTATATTATATATATGTATATGTATATGTATATATATGTATATGTATATGTATATATATGTATATATATACTGTGTATTGGCTCCAAGGCAGAAGAGTGGTAAGGGCTAGGCAATGGTGGTCAAGTGACTTGCCCAGGTTCACACAGCTGGGAAGTGGCTGAAGCCGGATTCGAACCTAGGACCTCCCACCTCTAGGCTTGGCTCTCAATCCACTGAGCTACCCAGCCGCCCAATCCACTGAGCTACCCAGCCGCCCACCCACCCCCTTAGGATTCTTTACAATATCTAATGATAAATGGTTCTCACGATCAATTTAAGTGTTCATTGAGGAACTTTGTATGGAAATTGAAGTTATGGATCACGAACAAGAGGAAATAATCTCAAACTACAACTCTGCTGTGACTCAGTAATAGTCGCCTTTAGATATTCCATTTTCAAAGAGCCATCATGGAAGTGATGAATGAGACACAGTGACTCCAAAAGCAAATGTTGACAGCAGTAATAGAAAGTACAGATTTTGGTTGGCTTGTAGTACTTGCCCAGAGTTAGAAAATGAAGAAAAGTCTGGGGTCAGATTTGAACCTACGACCTCTGGTCTTGAGGCCCAGCTCTCTGTCCACTGAGCCACTCAGCTGCGCTCCAACTTCCTTTTCCTGAACTACTCAAGGGTTTTCAACTTTCCCAGGGTTGGTTGGTTTCGTTGTTTGGTAGCTAGGAGCCTGACTACATGGCTTCAAGGCTAAATGGCCACAGGTGCCCAGGCTATTTGGCTTGCTGGAGGCTTCATTCATTAGGACACTCAAAAAGCCTGCTGATCTGAACCATGGACTTCAGGAGAAGCCTGAGCTTCACAAAGCTTCCTTTGACAAAGGGCACTCCATCAACAAGTGCCTTCTTCTTCTGGGACAAGCACAATGGAGAAGCTGGGGAAATGGCTAATCGGTGCCAGTCCCAGCTGATTCAACCCTTTCTGCTGAGCCTCTCTTCCTTCCCTCCGTGGCCACAAAAAGCTCAGCTGAAAACAAGCCATAACCCTTCATGAGGAAGCTCTTCAGTGGGTTGATTTCCAAAGGTGCTGCCTGAGGATAGAAGGAAGGACTTCCCCAAAAGGTCCCCAGGGAGGTACCTGAACTAAAGAAAGAGTCCATGCTGTATCCACACCTGCTCTTACCCAGCTCTCTTTGTGGTCCCAGGATGGCTCCCATCTGAATAGAGCTCAACAGGTGGAACTGCATAAGGAGGATACCAGCAGAGACCAGCTTGACAATAGGAAAGAACTTCCTTGGGGAGCAAAATTGGAACTGCCACCTATGGTCATAGAGCCAGACAGGTAGTGGAGAGATTTCTATCATTTCCATTGCCTGAGAGGGATGTCCAATAATAATTCCTTTCTTGGCTTCTATTTTTAATATTAAAGGGATTTCTCAACCCCAGGATGAATATTTTTTTCTTTTAGATGTTAATTATATTGTTTTAAAATGTTAATTCTATTCATCGATGCCAGTCAAGTTATTTCTTTTTTTTAAACCCTTATATATATACTGTATATTATATATATGTATATGTATATGTATATGTATATATATGTATATGTATATGTATATATATGTATATATATATATATACTGTGTATTGGCTCCAAGGCAGAAGAGTGGTAAGGGCTAGGCAATGGGGGTCAAGTGACTTGCCCAGGTTCACACAGCTGGGAAGTGGCTGAAGCCGGATTCGAACCTAGGACCTCCCACCTCTAGGCTTGGCTCTCAATCCACTGAGCTACCCAGCCGCCCAATCCACTGAGCTACCCAGCCGCCCACCCACCCCCTTAGGATTCTTTACAATATCTAATGATAAATGGTTCTCACGATCAATTTAAGTGTTCATTGAGGAACTTTGTATGGAAATTGAAGTTATGGATCACGAACAAGAGGAAATAATCTCAAACTACAACTCTGCTGTGACTCAGTAATAGTCGCCTTTAGATATTCCATTTTCAAAGAGCCATCATGGAAGTGATGAATGAGACACAGTGACTCCAAAAGCAAATGTTGACAGCAGTAATAGAAAGTACAGATTTTGGTTGGCTTGTAGTACTTGCCCAGAGTTAGAAAATGAAGAAAAGTCTGGGGTCAGATTTGAACCTACGACCTCTGGTCTTGAGGCCCAGCTCTCTGTCCACTGAGCCACTCAGCTGCGCTCCAACTTCCTTTTCCTGAACTACTCAAGGGTTTTCAACTTTCCCAGGGTTGGTTGGTTCCGTTGTTTGGTAGCTAGGAGCCTGACTACATGGCTTCAAGGCTAAATGGCCACAGGTGCCCAGGCTATTTGGCTTGCTGGAGGCTTCATTCATTAGGACACTCACAAAGCCTGCTGATCTGAACCATGGACTTCAGGAGAAGCCTGAGCTTCACAAAGCTTCCTTTGACAAAGGGCACTCCATCAACAAGTGCCTTCTTCTTCTGGGACAAGCACAATGGAGAAGCTGGGGAAATGGCTAATCGGTGCCAGTCCCAGCTGATTCAACCCTTTCTGCTGAGCCTCTCTTCCTTCCCTCTGTGGCCACAAAAAGCTCAGCTGAAAACAAGCCATAACCCTTCATGAGGAAGTTCTTCAGTGGGTTGATTTCCAAAGGTGCTGCCTGAGGATAGAAGGAAGGACTTCCCCAAAAGGTCCCCAGGGAGGTACCTGAACTAAAGAAAGAGTCCATGCTGTATCCACACCTGCTCTTACCCAGCTCTCTTTGTGGTCCCAGGATGGCTCCGATCTGAATAGAGCTCAACAGGTGAAACTGCATAAGGAGGATACCAGCAGAGACCAGCTTGACAATAGGAAAGAACTTCCTTGGGGAGCAAAATTGGAACTGCCACCTATGGTCATAGAGCCAGACAGGTAGTGGAGAGATTTCTATCATTTCCATTGCCTGAGAGGGATGTCCAATAATAATTCCTTTCTTGGCTTCTATTTTTAATATTAAAGGGATTTCTCAACCCCAGGATGAATATTTTTTTCTTTTAGATGTTAATTATATTGTTTTAAAATGTTAATTCTATTCATCGATGCCAGTCAAGTTATTTCTTTTTTTTAAACCCTTATATATATACTGTATATTATATATATGTATATGTATATGTATATGTATATATATGTATATGTATATGTATATATATGTATATATATACTGTGTATTGGCTCCAAGGCAGAAGAGTGGTAAGGGCTAGGCAATGGTGGTCAAGTGACTTGCCCAGGTTCACACAGCTGGGAAGTGGCTGAAGCCGGATTCGAACCTAGGACCTCCCACCTCTAGGCTTGGCTCTCAATCCACTGAGCTACCCAGCCGCCCAATCCACTGAGCTACCCAGCCGCCCACCCACCCCCTTAGGATTCTTTACAATATCTAATGATAAATGGTTCTCACGATCAATTTAAGTGTTCATTGAGGAACTTTGTATGGAAATTGAAGTTATGGATCACGAACAAGAGGAAATAATCTCAAACTACAACTCTGCTGTGACTCAGTAATAGTCGCCTTTAGATATTCCATTTTCAAAGAGCCATCATGGAAGTGATGAATGAGACACAGTGACTCCAAAAGCAAATGTTGACAGCAGTAATAGAAAGTACAGATTTTGGTTGGCTTGTAGTACTTGCCCAGAGTTAGAAAATGAAGAAAAGTCTGGGGTCAGATTTGAACCTACGACCTCTGGTCTTGAGGCCCAGCTCTCTGTCCACTGAGCCACTCAGCTGCGCTCCAACTTCCTTTTCCTGAAATACTCAAGGGTTTTCAACTTTCCCAGGGTTGGTTGGTTTCGTTGTTTGGTAGCTAGGAGCCTGACTACATGGCTTCAAGGCTAAATGGCCACAGGTGCCCAGGCTATTTGGCTTGCTGGAGGCTTCATTCATTAGGACACTCAAAAAGCCTGCTGATCTGAACCATGGACTTCAGGAGAAGCCTGAGCTTCACAAAGCTTCCTTTGACAAAGGGCACTCCATCAACAAGTGCCTTCTTCTTCTGGGACAAGCACAATGGAGAAGCTGGGGAAATGGCTAATCGGTGCCAGTCCCAGCTGATTCAACCCTTTCTGCTGAGCCTCTCTTCCTTCCCTCCGTGGCCACAAAAAGCTCAGCTGAAAACAAGCCATAACCCTTCATGAGGAAGCTCTTCAGTGGGTTGATTTCCAAAGGTGCTGCCTGAGGATAGAAGGAAGGACTTCCCAAAAAGGTCCCCAGGGAGGTACCTGAACTAAAGAAAGAGTCCATGCTGTATCCACACCTGCTCTTACCCAGCTCTCTTTGTGGTCCCAGGATGGCTCCCATCTGAATAGAGCTCAACAGGTGGAACTGCATAAGGAGGATACCAGCAGAGACCAGCTTGACAATAGGAAAGAACTTCCTTGGGGAGCAAAATTGGAACTGCCACCTATGGTCATAGAGCCAGACAGGTAGTGGAGAGATTTCTATCATTTCCATTGCCTGAGAGGGATGTCCAATAATAATTCCTTTCTTGGCTTCTATTTTTAATATTAAAGGGATTTCTCAACCCCAGGATGAATATTTTTTTCTTTTAGATGTTAATTATATTGTTTTAAAATGTTAATTCTATTCATCGATGCCAGTCAAGTTATTTCTTTTTTTTAAACCCTTATATATATACTGTATATTATATATATGTATATGTATATGTATATATCTGTATATGTATATGTATATGTATATATATGTATATATATATATATATATATATATATATATATATATACTGTGTATTGGCTCCAAGGCAGAAGAGTGGTAAGGGCTAGGCAATGGGGGTCAAGTGACTTGCCCAGGTTCACACAGCTGGGAAGTGGCTGAAGCCGGATTCGAACCTAGGACCTCCCACCTCTAGGCTTGGCTCTCAATCCACTGAGCTACCCAGCCGCCCAATCCACTGAGCTACCCAGCCGCCCACCCACCCCCTTAGGATTCTTTACAATATCTAATGATAAATGGTTCTCACGATCAATTTAAGTGTTCATTGAGGAACTTTGTATGGAAATTGAAGTTATGGATCACGAACAAGAGGAAATAATCTCAAACTACAACTCTGCTGTGACTCAGTAATAGTCGCCTTTAGATATTCCATTTTCAAAGAGCCATCATGGAAGTGATGAATGAGACACAGTGACTCCAAAAGCAAATGTTGACAGCAGTAATAGAAAGTACAGATTTTGGTTGGCTTGTAGTACTTGCCCAGAGTTAGAAAATGAAGAAAAGTCTGGGGTCAGATTTGAACCTACGACCTCTGGTCTTGAGGCCCAGCTCTCTGTCCACTGAGCCACTCAGCTGCGCTCCAACTTCCTTTTCCTGAAATACTCAAGGGTTTTCAACTTTCCCAGGGTTGGTTGGTTTCGTTGTTTGGTAGCTAGGAGCCTGACTACATGGCTTCAAGGCTAAATGGCCACAGGTGCCCAGGCTATTTGGCTTGCTGGAGGCTTCATTCATTAGGACACTCAAAAAGCCTGCTGATCTGAACCATGGACTTCAGGAGAAGCCTGAGCTTCACAAAGCTTCCTTTGACAAAGGGCACTCCATCAACAAGTGCCTTCTTCTTCTGGGACAAGCACAATGGAGAAGCTGGGGAAATGGCTAATCGGTGCCAGTCCCAGCTGATTCAACCCTTTCTGCTGAGCCTCTCTTCCTTCCCTCTGTGGCCACAAAAAGCTCAGCTGAAAACAAGCCATAACCCTTCATGAGGAAGTTCTTCAGTGGGTTGATTTCCAAAGGTGCTGCCTGAGGATAGAAGGAAGGACTTCCCCAAAAGGTCCCCAGGGAGGTACCTGAACTAAAGAAAGAGTCCATGCTGTATCCACACCTGCTCTTACCCAGCTCTCTTTGTGGTCCCAGGATGGCTCCGATCTGAATAGAGCTCAACAGGTGAAACTGCATAAGGAGGATACCAGCAGAGACCAGCTTGACAATAGGAAAGAACTTCCTTGGGGAGCAAAATTGGAACTGCCACTCTATGGTCATAGAGCCAGACAGGTAGTGGAGAGATTTCTATCATTTCCATTGCCTGAGAGGGATGTCCAATAATAATTCCTTTCTTGGCTTCTATTTTTAATATTAAAGGGATTTCTCAACCCCAGGATGAATATTTTTTTCTTTTAGATGTTAATTATATTGTTTTAAAATGTTAATTCTATTCATCGATGCCAGTCAAGTTATTTCTTTTTTTTAAACCCTTATATATATACTGTATATTATATATATGTATATGTATATGTATATGTATATATATGTATATGTATATGTATATATATGTATATATATACTGTGTATTGGCTCCAAGGCAGAAGAGTGGTAAGGGCTAGGCAATGGTGGTCAAGTGACTTGCCCAGGTTCACACAGCTGGGAAGTGGCTGAAGCCGGATTCGAACCTAGGACCTCCCACCTCTAGGCTTGGCTCTCAATCCACTGAGCTACCCAGCCGCCCAATCCACTGAGCTACCCAGCCGCCCACCCACCCCCTTAGGATTCTTTACAATATCTAATGATAAATGGTTCTCACGATCAATTTAAGTGTTCATTGAGGAACTTTGTATGGAAATTGAAGTTATGGATCACGAACAAGAGGAAATAATCTCAAACTACAACTCTGCTGTGACTCAGTAATAGTCGCCTTTAGATATTCCATTTTCAAAGAGCCATCATGGAAGTGATGAATGAGACACAGTGACTCCAAAAGCAAATGTTGACAGCAGTAATAGAAAGTACAGATTTTGGTTGGCTTGTAGTACTTGCCCAGAGTTAGAAAATGAAGAAAAGTCTGGGGTCAGATTTGAACCTACGACCTCTGGTCTTGAGGCCCAGCTCTCTGTCCACTGAGCCACTCAGCTGCGCTCCAACTTCCTTTTCCTGAAATACTCAAGGGTTTTCAACTTTCCCAGGGTTGGTTGGTTTCGTTGTTTGGTAGCTAGGAGCCTGACTACATGGCTTCAAGGCTAAATGGCCACAGGTGCCCAGGCTATTTGGCTTGCTGGAGGCTTCATTCATTAGGACACTCAAAAAGCCTGCTGATCTGAACCATGGACTTCAGGAGAAGCCTGAGCTTCACAAAGCTTCCTTTGACAAAGGGCACTCCATCAACAAGTGCCTTCTTCTTCTGGGACAAGCACAATGGAGAAGCTGGGGAAATGGCTAATCGGTGCCAGTCCCAGCTGATTCAACCCTTTCTGCTGAGCCTCTCTTCCTTCCCTCCGTGGCCACAAAAAGCTCAGCTGAAAACAAGCCATAACCCTTCATGAGGAAGCTCTTCAGTGGGTTGATTTCCAAAGGTGCTGCCTGAGGATAGAAGGAAGGACTTCCCAAAAAGGTCCCCAGGGAGGTACCTGAACTAAAGAAAGAGTCCATGCTGTATCCACACCTGCTCTTACCCAGCTCTCTTTGTGGTCCCAGGATGGCTCCCATCTGAATAGAGCTCAACAGGTGGAACTGCATAAGGAGGATACCAGCAGAGACCAGCTTGACAATAGGAAAGAACTTCCTTGGGGAGCAAAATTGGAACTGCCACCTATGGTCATAGAGGCAGACAGGTAGTGGAGAGATTTCTATCATTTCCATTGCCTGAGAGGGATGTCCAATAATAATTCCTTTCTTGGCTTCTATTTTTAATATTAAAGGGATTTCTCAACCCCAGGATGAATATTTTTTTCTTTTAGATGTTAATTATATTGTTTTAAAATGTTAATTCTATTCATCGATGCCAGTCAAGTTATTTCTTTTTTTTAAACCCTTATATATATACTGTATATTATATATATGTATATGTATATGTATATATCTGTATATGTATATGTATATGTATATATATGTATATATATATATATATATATATATATACTGTGTATTGGCTCCAAGGCAGAAGAGTGGTAAGGGCTAGGCAATGGGGGTCAAGTGACTTGCCCAGGTTCACACAGCTGGGAAGTGGCTGAAGCCGGATTCGAACCTAGGACCTCCCACCTCTAGGCTTGGCTCTCAATCCACTGAGCTACCCAGCCGCCCAATCCACTTAGCTACCCAGCCGCCCACCCACCCCCTTAGGATTCTTTACAATATCTAATGATAAATGGTTCTCACGATCAATTTAAGTGTTCATTGAGGAACTTTGTATGGAAATTGAAGTTATGGATCACGAACAAGAGGAAATAATCTCAAACTACAACTCTGCTGTGACTCAGTAATAGTCGCCTTTAGATATTCCATTTTCAAAGAGCCATCATGGAAGTGATGAATGAGACACAGTGACTCCAAAAGCAAATGTTGACAGCAGTAATAGAAAGTACAGATTTTGGTTGGCTTGTAGTACTTGCCCAGAGTTAGAAAATGAAGAAAAGTCTGGGGTCAGATTTGAACCTACGACCTCTGGTCTTGAGGCCCAGCTCTCTGTCCACTGAGCCACTCAGCTGCGCTCCAACTTCCTTTTCCTGAAATACTCAAGGGTTTTCAACTTTCCCAGGGTTGGTTGGTTTCGTTGTTTGGTAGCTAGGAGCCTGACTACATGGCTTCAAGGCTAAATGGCCACAGGTGCCCAGGCTATTTGGCTTGCTGGAGGCTTCATTCATTAGGACACTCAAAAAGCCTGCTGATCTGAACCATGGACTTCAGGAGAAGCCTGAGCTTCACAAAGCTTCCTTTGACAAAGGGCACTCCATCAACAAGTGCCTTCTTCTTCTGGGACAAGCACAATGGAGAAGCTGGGGAAATGGCTAATCGGTGCCAGTCCCAGCTGATTCAACCCTTTCTGCTGAGCCTCTCTTCCTTCCCTCCGTGGCCACAAAAAGCTCAGCTGAAAACAAGCCATAACCCTTCATGAGGAAGCTCTTCAGTGGGTTGATTTCCAAAGGTGCTGCCTGAGGATAGAAGGAAGGACTTCCCCAAAAGGTCCCCAGGGAGGTACCTGAACTAAAGAAAGAGTCCATGCTGTATCCACACCTGCTCTTACCCAGCTCTCTTTGTGGTCCCAGGATGGCTCCGATCTGAATAGAGCTCAACAGGTGGAACTGCATAAGGAGGATACCAGCAGAGACCAGCTTGACAATAGGAAAGAACTTCCTTGGGGAGCAAAATTGGAACTGCCACCTATGGTCATAGAGCCAGACAGGTAGTGGAGAGATTTCTATCATTTCCATTGCCTGAGAGGGATGTCCAATAATAATTCCTTTCTTGGCTTCTATTTTTAATATTAAAGGGATTTCTCAACCCCAGGATGAATATTTTTTTCTTTTAGATGTTAATTATATTGTTTTAAAATGTTAATTCTATTCATCGATGCCAGTCAAGTTATTTCTTTTTTTTAAACCCTTATATATATACTGTATATTATATATATGTATATGTATATGTATATGTATATATATGTATATGTATATGTATATATATGTATATATATATATATACTGTGTATTGGCTCCAAGGCAGAAGAGTGGTAAGGGCTAGGCAATGGGGGTCAAGTGACTTGCCCAGGTTCACACAGCTGGGAAGTGGCTGAAGCCGGATTCGAACCTAGGACCTCCCACCTCTAGGCTTGGCTCTCAATCCACTGAGCTACCCAGCCGCCCACCCACCCCCTTAGGATTCTTTACAATATCTAATGATAAATGGTTCTCACGATCAATTTAAGTGTTCATTGAGGAACTTTGTATGGAAATTGAAGTTATGGATCACGAACAAGAGGAAATAATCTCAAACTACAACTCTGCTGTGACTCAGTAATAGTCGCCTTTAGATATTCCATTTTCAAAGAGCCATCATGGAAGTGATGAATGAGACACAGTGACTCCAAAAGCAAATGTTGACAGCAGTAATAGAAAGTACAGATTTTGGTTGGCTTGTAGTACTTGCCCAGAGTTAGAAAATGAAGAAAAGTCTGGGGTCAGATTTGAACCTACGACCTCTGGTCTTGAGGCCCAGCTCTCTGTCCACTGAGCCACTCAGCTGTGCTCCAACTTCCTTTTCCTGAACTACTCAAGGGTTTTCAACTTTCCCAGGGTTGGTTGGTTTCGTTGTTTGGTAGCTAGGAGCCTGACTACATGGCTTCAAGGCTAAATGGCCACAGGTGCCCAGGCTATTTGGCTTGCTGGAGGCTTCATTCATTAGGACACTCAAAAAGCCTGCTGATCTGAACCATGGACTTCAGGAGAAGCCTGAGCTTCACAAAGCTTCCTTTGACAAAGGGCACTCCATCAACAAGTGCCTTCTTCTTCTGGGACAAGCACAATGGAGAAGCTGGGGAAATGGCTAATCGGTGCCAGTCCCAGCTGATTCAACCCTTTCTGCTGAGCCTCTCTTCCTTCCCTCCGTGGCCACAAAAAGCTCAGCTGAAAACAAGCCATAACCCTTCATGAGGAAGCTCTTCAGTGGGTTGATTTCCAAAGGTGCTGCCTGAGGATAGAAGGAAGGACTTCCCCAAAAGGTCCCCAGGGAGGTACCTGAACTAAAGAAAGAGTCCATGCTGTATCCACACCTGCTCTTACCCAGCTCTCTTTGTGGTCCCATGATCTGGGACCGATCTGAATAGAGCTCAACAGGTGGAACTGCATAAGGAGGATACCAGCAGAGACCAGCTTGACAATAGGAAAGAACTTCCTTGGGGAGCAAAATTGGAACTGCCACCTATGGTCATAGAGCCAGACAGGTAGTGGAGAGATTTCTATCATTTCCATTGCCTGAGAGGGATGTCCAATAATAATTCCTTTCTTGGCTTCTATTTTTAATATTAAAGGGATTTCTCAACCCCAGGATGAATATTTTTTTCTTTTAGATGTTAATTATATTGTTTTAAAATGTTAATTCTATTCATCGATGCCAGTCAAGTTATTTCTTTTTTTTAAACCCTTATATATATACTGTATATTATATATATGTATATGTATATGTATATATCTGTATATGTATATATATATATGTATATATATATATATATATATATATATACTGTGTATTGGCTCCAAGGCAGAAGAGTGGTAAGGGCTAGGCAATGGGGGTCAAGTGACTTGCCCAGGTTCACACAGCTGGGAAGTGGCTGAAGCCGGATTCGAACCTAGGACCTCCCACCTCTAGGCTTGGCTCTCAATCCACTGAGCTACCCAGCCGCCCACCCACCCCCTTAGGATTCTTTACAATATCTAATGATAAATGGTTCTCACGATCAATTTAAGTGTTCATTGAGGAACTTTGTATGGAAATTGAAGTTATGGATCACAAACAAGAGGAAATAATCTCAAACTACAACTCTGCTGTGACTCAGTAATAGTCGCCTTTAGATATTCCATTTTCAAAGAGCCATCATGGAAGTGATGAATGAGACACAGTGACTCCAAAAGCAAATGTTGACAGCAGTAATAGAAAGTACAGATTTTGGTTGGCTTGTAGTACTTGCCCAGAGTTAGAAAATGAAGAAAAGTCTGGGGTCAGATTTGAACCTACGACCTCTGGTCTTGAGGCCCAGCTCTCTGTCCACTGAGCCACTCAGCTGCGCTCCAACTTCCTTTTCCTGAACTACTCAAGGGTTTTCAACTTTCCCAGGGTTGGTTGGTTTCGTTGTTTGGTAGCTAGGAGCCTGACTACATGGCTTCAAGGCTAAATGGCCACAGGTGCCCAGGCTATTTGGCTTGCTGGAGGCTTCATTCATTAGGACACTCAAAAAGCCTGCTGATCTGAACCATGGACTTCAGGAGAAGCCTGAGCTTCACAAAGCTTCCTTTGACAAAGGGCACTCCATCAACAAGTGCCTTCTTCTTCTGGGACAAGCACAATGGAGAAGCTGGGGAAATGGCTAATCGGTGCCAGTCCCAGCTGATTCAACCCTTTCTGCTGAGCCTCTCTTCCTTCCCTCCGTGGCCACAAAAAGCTCAGCTGAAAACAAGCCATAACCCTTCATGAGGAAGCTCTTCAGTGGGTTGATTTCCAAAGGTGCTGCCTGAGGATAGAAGGAAGGACTTCCCCAAAAGGTCCCCAGGGAGGTACCTGAACTAAAGAAAGAGTCCATGCTGTATCCACACCTGCTCTTACCCAGCTCTCTTTGTGGTCCCATGATCTGGGACCGATCTGAATAGAGCTCAACAGGTGGAACTGCATAAGGAGGATACCAGCAGAGACCAGCTTGACAATAGGAAAGAACTTCCTTGGGGAGCAAAATTGGAACTGCCACCTATGGTCATAGAGGCAGACAGGTAGTGGAGAGATTTCTATCATTTCCATTGCCTGAGAGGGATGTCCAATAATAATTCCTTTCTTGGCTTCTATTTTTAATATTAAAGGGATTTCTCAACCCCAGGATGAATATTTTTTTCTTTTAGATGTTAATTATATTGTTTTAAAATGTTAATTCTATTCATCGATGCCAGTCAAGTTATTTCTTTTTTTTAAACCCTTATATATATACTGTATATTATATATATGTATATGTATATGTATATGTATATATATGTATATGTATATGTATATATATGTATATATATACTGTGTATTGGCTCCAAGGCAGAAGAGTGGTAAAGGCTAGGCAATGGTGGTCAAGTGACTTGCCCAGGTTCACACAGCTGGGAAGTGGCTGAAGCCGGATTCGAACCTAGGACCTCCCACCTCTAGGCTTGGCTCTCAATCCACTGAGCTACCCAGCCGCCCAATCCACTGAGCTACCCAGCCGCCCACCCACCCCCTTAGGATTCTTTACAATATCTAATGATAAATGGTTCTCACGATCAATTTAAGTGTTCATTGAGGAACTTTGTATGGAAATTGAAGTTATGGATCACGAACAAGAGGAAATAATCTCAAACTACAACTCTGCTGTGACTCAGTAATAGTCGCCTTTAGATATTCCATTTTCAAAGAGCCATCATGGAAGTGATGAATGAGACACAGTGACTCCAAAAGCAAATGTTGACAGCAGTAATAGAAAGTACAGATTTTGGTTGGCTTGTAGTACTTGCCCAGAGTTAGAAAATGAAGAAAAGTCTGGGGTCAGATTTGAACCTACGACCTCTGGTCTTGAGGCCCAGCTCTCTGTCCACTGAGCCACTCAGCTGCGCTCCAACTTCCTTTTCCTGAACTACTCAAGGGTTTTCAACTTTCCCAGGGTTGGTTGGTTTCGTTGTTTGGTAGCTAGGAGCCTGACTACATGGCTTCAAGGCTAAATGGCCACAGGTGCCCAGGCTATTTGGCTTGCTGGAGGCTTCATTCATTAGGACACTCAAAAAGCCTGCTGATCTGAACCATGGACTTCAGGAGAAGCCTGAGCTTCACAAAGCTTCCTTTGACAAAGGGCACTCCATCAACAAGTGCCTTCTTCTTCTGGGACAAGCACAATGGAGAAGCTGGGGAAATGGCTAATCGGTGCCAGTCCCAGCTGATTCAACCCTTTCTGCTGAGCCTCTCTTCCTTCCCTCCGTGGCCACAAAAAGCTCAGCTGAAAACAAGCCATAACCCTTCATGAGGAAGCTCTTCAGTGGGTTGATTTCCAAAGGTGCTGCCTGAGGATAGAAGGAAGGACTTCCCAAAAAGGTCCCCAGGGAGGTACCTGAACTAAAGAAAGAGTCCATGCTGTATCCACACCTGCTCTTACCCAGCTCTCTTTGTGGTCCCAGGATGGCTCCGATCTGAATAGAGCTCAACAGGTGGAACTGCATAAGGAGGATACCAGCAGAGACCAGCTTGACAATAGGAAAGAACTTCCTTGGGGAGCAAAATTGGAACTGCCACCTATGGTCATAGAGGCAGACAGGTAGTGGAGAGATTTCTATCATTTCCATTGCCTGAGAGGGATGTCCAATAATAATTCCTTTCTTGGCTTCTATTTTTAATATTAAAGGGATTTCTCAACCCCAGGATGAATATTTTTTTCTTTTAGATGTTAATTATATTGTTTTAAAATGTTAATTCTATTCATCGATGCCAGTCAAGTTATTTCTTTTTTTTAAACCCTTATATATATACTGTATATTATATATATGTATATGTATATATATATATCTGTATATGTATATGTATATGTATATATATGTATATATATATATATATATATACTGTGTATTGGCTCCAAGGCAGAAGAGTGGTAAGGGCTAGGCAATGGGGGTCAAGTGACTTGCCCAGGTTCACACAGCTGGGAAGTGGCTGAAGCCGGATTCGAACCTAGGACCTCCCACCTCTAGGCTTGGCTCTCAATCCACTGAGCTACCCAGCCGCCCACCCACCCCCTTAGGATTCTTTACAATATCTAATGATAAATGGTTCTCACGATCAATTTAAGTGTTCATTGAGGAACTTTGTATGGAAATTGAAGTTATGGATCACGAACAAGAGGAAATAATCTCAAACTACAACTCTGCTGTGACTCAGTAATAGTCGCCTTTAGATATTCCATTTTCAAAGAGCCATCATGGAAGTGATGAATGAGACACAGTGACTCCAAAAGCAAATGTTGACAGCAGTAATAGAAAGTACAGATTTTGGTTGGCTTGTAGTACTTGCCCAGAGTTAGAAAATGAAGAAAAGTCTGGGGTCAGATTTGAACCTACGACCTCTGGTATTGAGGCCCAGCTCTCTGTCCACTGAGCCACTCAGCTGCGCTCCAACTTCCTTTTCCTGAACTACTCAAGGGTTTTCAACTTTCCCAGGGTTGGTTGGTTTCGTTGTTTGGTAGCTAGGAGCCTGACTACATGGCTTCAAGGCTAAATGGCCACAGGTGCCCAGGCTATTTGGCTTGCTGGAGGCTTCATTCATTAGGACACTCAAAAAGCCTGCTGATCTGAACCATGGACTTCAGGAGAAGCCTGAGCTTCACAAAGCTTCCTTTGACAAAGGGCACTCCATCAACAAGTGCCTTCTTCTTCTGGGACAAGCACAATGGAGAAGCTGGGGAAATGGCTAATCGGTGCCAGTCCCAGCTGATTCAACCCTTTCTGCTGAGCCTCTCTTCCTTCCCTCCGTGGCCACAAAAAGCTCAGCTGAAAACAAGCCATAACCCTTCATGAGGAAGCTCTTCAGTGGGTTGATTTCCAAAGGTGCTGCCTGAGGATAGAAGGAAGGACTTCCCAAAAAGGTCCCCAGGGAGGTACCTGAACTAAAGAAAGAGTCCATGCTGTATCCACACCTGCTCTTACCCAGCTCTCTTTGTGGTCCCAGGATGGCTCCCATCTGAATAGAGCTCAACAGGTGGAACTGCATAAGGAGGATACCAGCAGAGACCAGCTTGACAATAGGAAAGAACTTCCTTGGGGAGCAAAATTGGAACTGCCACCTATGGTCATAGAGGCAGACAGGTAGTGGAGAGATTTCTATCATTTCCATTGCCTGAGAGGGATGTCCAATAATAATTCCTTTCTTGGCTTCTATTTTTAATATTAAAGGGATTTCTCAACCCCAGGATGAATATTTTTTTCTTTTAGATGTTAATTATATTGTTTTAAAATGTTAATTCTATTCATCGATGCCAGTCAAGTTATTTCTTTTTTTTAAACCCTTATATATATACTGTATATTATATATATGTATATGTATATGTATATATCTGTATCTGTATCTGTATATGTATATATATGTATATATATACTGTGTATTGGCTCCAAGGCAGAAGAGTGGTAAGGGCTAGGCAATGGTGGTCAAGTGACTTGCCCAGGTTCACACAGCTGGGAAGTGGCTGAAGCCGGATTCGAACCTAGGACCTCCCACCTCTAGGCTTGGCTCTCAATCCACTGAGCTACCCAGCCGCCCACCCACCCCCTTAGGATTCTTTACAATATCTAATGATAAATGGTTCTCACGATCAATTTAAGTGTTCATTGAGGAACTTTGTATGGAAATTGAAGTTATGGATCACGAACAAGAGGAAATAATCTCAAACTACAACTCTGCTGTGACTCAGTAATAGTCGCCTTTAGATATTCCATTTTCAAAGAGCCATCATGGAAGTGATGAATGAGACACAGTGACTCCAAAAGCAAATGTTGACAGCAGTAATAGAAAGTACAGATTTTGGTTGGCTTGTAGTACTTGCCCAGAGTTAGAAAATGAAGAAAAGTCTGGGGTCAGATTTGAACCTACGACCTCTGGTCTTGAGGCCCAGCTCTCTGTCCACTGAGCCACTCAGCTGCGCTCCAACTTCCTTTTCCTGAACTACTCAAGGGTTTTCAACTTTCCCAGGGTTGGTTGGTTTCGTTGTTTGGTAGCTAGGAGCCTGACTACATGGCTTCAAGGCTAAATGGCCACAGGTGCCCAGGCTATTTGGCTTGCTGGAGGCTTCATTCATTAGGACACTCAAAAAGCCTGCTGATCTGAACCATGGACTTCAGGAGAAGCCTGAGCTTCACAAAGCTTCCTTTGACAAAGGGCACTCCATCAACAAGTGCCTTCTTCTTCTGGGACAAGCACAATGGAGAAGCTGGGGAAATGGCTAATCGGTGCCAGTCCCAGCTGATTCAACCCTTTCTGCTGAGCCTCTCTTCCTTCCCTCCGTGGCCACAAAAAGCTCAGCTGAAAACAAGCCATAACCCTTCATGAGGAAGCTCTTCAGTGGGTTGATTTCCAAAGGTGCTGCCTGAGGATAGAAGGAAGGACTTCCCCAAAAGGTCCCCAGGGAGGTACCTGAACTAAAGAAAGAGTCCATGCTGTATCCACACCTGCTCTTACCCAGCTCTCTTTGTGGTCCCAGGATGGCTCCCATCTGAATAGAGCTCAACAGGTGGAACTGCATAAGGAGGATACCAGCAGAGACCAGCTTGACAATAGGAAGGAACTTCCTTGGGGAGCAAAATTGGAACTGCCACCTATGGTCATAGAGCCAGACAGGTAGTGGAGAGATTTCTATCATTTCCATTGCCTGAGAGGGATGTCCAATAATAATTCCTTTCTTGGCTTCTATTTTTAATATTAAAGGGATTTCTCAACCCCAGGATGAATATTTTTTTCTTTTAGATGTTAATTATATTGTTTTAAAATGTTAATTCTATTCATCGATGCCAGTCAAGTTATTTCTTTTTTTTAAACCCTTATATATATACTGTATATTATATATATGTATATGTATATATATATATCTCTATATGTATATGTATATGTATATATATGTATATATATATATATATATACTGTGTATTGGCTCCAAGGCAGAAGAGTGGTAAGGGCTAGGCAATGGGGGTCAAGTGACTTGCCCAGGTTCACACAGCTGGGAAGTGGCTGAAGCCGGATTCGAACCTAGGACCTCCCACCTCTAGGCTTGGCTCTCAATCCACTGAGCTACCCAGCCGCCCAATCCACTGAGCAACCCAGCCGCCCACCCACCCCCTTAGGATTCTTTACAATATCTAATGATAAATGGTTCTCACGATCAATTTAAGTGTTCATTGAGGAACTTTGTATGGAAATTGAAGTTATGGATCACGAACAAGAGGAAATAATCTCAAACTACAACTCTGCTGTGACTCAGTAATAGTCGCCTTTAGATATTCCATTTTCAAAGAGCCATCATGGAAGTGATGAATGAGACACAGTGACTCCAAAAGCAAATGTTGACAGCAGTAATAGAAAGTACAGATTTTGGTTGGCTTGTAGTACTTGCCCAGAGTTAGAAAATGAAGAAAAGTCTGGGGTCAGATTTGAACCTACGACCTCTGGTCTTGAGGCCCAGCTCTCTGTCCACTGAGCCACTCAGCTGCGCTCCAACTTCCTTTTCCTGAACTACTCAAGGGTTTTCAACTTTCCCAGGGTTGGTTGGTTTCGTTGTTTGGTAGCTAGGAGCCTGACTACATGGCTTCAAGGCTAAATGGCCACAGGTGCCCAGGCTATTTGGCTTGCTGGAGGCTTCATTCATTAGGACACTCAAAAAGCCTGCTGATCTGAACCATGGACTTCAGGAGAAGCCTGAGCTTCACAAAGCTTCCTTTGACAAAGGGCACTCCATCAACAAGTGCCTTCTTCTTCTGGGACAAGCACAATGGAGAAGCTGGGGAAATGGCTAATCGGTGCCAGTCCCAGCTGATTCAACCCTTTCTGCTGAGCCTCTCTTCCTTCCCTCTGTGGCCACAAAAAGCTCAGCTGAAAACAAGCCATAACCCTTCATGAGGAAGTTCTTCAGTGGGTTGATTTCCAAAGGTGCTGCCTGAGGATAGAAGGAAGGACTTCCCCAAAAGGTCCCCAGGGAGGTACCTGAACTAAAGAAAGAGTCCATGCTGTATCCACACCTGCTCTTACCCAGCTCTCTTTGTGGTCCCAGGATGGCTCCGATCTGAATAGAGCTCAACAGGTGGAACTGCATAAGGAGGATACCAGCAGAGACCAGCTTGACAATAGGAAAGAACTTCCTTGGGGAGCAAAATTGGAACTGCCACCTATGGTCATAGAGCCAGACAGGTAGTGGAGAGATTTCTATCATTTCCATTGCCTGAGAGGGATGTCCAATAATAATTCCTTTCTTGGCTTCTATTTTTAATATTAAAGGGATTTCTCAACCCCAGGATGAATATTTTTTTCTTTTAGATGTTAATTATATTGTTTTAAAATGTTAATTCTATTCATCGATGCCAGTCAAGTTATTTCTTTTTTTTAAACCCTTATATATATACTGTATATTATATATATGTATATGTATATGTATATGTATATATATGTATATGTATATGTATATATATGTATATATATACTGTGTATTGGCTCCAAGGCAGAAGAGTGGTAAGGGCTAGGCAATGGTGGTCAAGTGACTTGCCCAGGTTCACACAGCTGGGAAGTGGCTGAAGCCGGATTCGAACCTAGGACCTCCCACCTCTAGGCTTGGCTCTCAATCCACTGAGCTACCCAGCCGCCCAATCCACTGAGCTACCCAGCCGCCCACCCACCCCCTTAGGATTCTTTACAATATCTAATGATAAATGGTTCTCACGATCAATTTAAGTGTTCATTGAGGAACTTTGTATGGAAATTGAAGTTATGGATCACGAACAAGAGGAAATAATCTCAAACTACAACTCTGCTGTGACTCAGTAATAGTCGCCTTTAGATATTCCATTTTCAAAGAGCCATCATGGAAGTGATGAATGAGACACAGTGACTCCAAAAGCAAATGTTGACAGCAGTAATAGAAAGTACAGATTTTGGTTGGCTTGTAGTACTTGCCCAGAGTTAGAAAATGAAGAAAAGTCTGGGGTCAGATTTGAACCTACGACCTCTGGTCTTGAGGCCCAGCTCTCTGTCCACTGAGCCACTCAGCTGCTCTCCAACTTCCTTTTCCTGAAATACTCAAGGGTTTTCAACTTTCCCAGGGTTGGTTGGTTTCGTTGTTTGGTAGCTAGGAGCCTGACTACATGGCTTCAAGGCTAAATGGCCACAGGTGCCCAGGCTATTTGGCTTGCTGGAGGCTTCATTCATTAGGACACTCAAAAAGCCTGCTGATCTGAACCATGGACTTCAGGAGAAGCCTGAGCTTCACAAAGCTTCCTTTGACAAAGGGCACTCCATCAACAAGTGCCTTCTTCTTCTGGGACAAGCACAATGGAGAAGCTGGGGAAATGGCTAATCGGTGCCAGTCCCAGCTGATTCAACCCTTTCTGCTGAGCCTCTCTTACTTCCCTCCGTGGCCACAAAAAGCTCAGCTGAAAACAAGCCATAACCCTTCATGAGGAAGCTCTTCAGTGGGTTGATTTCCAAAGGTGCTGCCTGAGGATAGAAGGAAGGACTTCCCAAAAAGGTCCCCAGGGAGGTACCTGAACTAAAGAAAGAGTCCATGCTGTATCCACACCTGCTCTTACCCAGCTCTCTTTGTGGTCCCAGGATGGCTCCCATCTGAATAGAGCTCAACAGGTGGAACTGCATAAGGAGGATACCAGCAGAGACCAGCTTGACAATAGGAAAGAACTTCCTTGGGGAGCAAAATTGGAACTGCCACCTATGGTCATAGAGCCAGACAGGTAGTGGAGAGATTTCTATCATTTCCATTGCCTGAGAGGGATGTCCAATAATAATTCCTTTCTTGGCTTCTATTTTTAATATTAAAGGGATTTCTCAACCCCAGGATGAATATTTTTTTCTTTTAGATGTTAATTATATTGTTTTAAAATGTTAATTCTATTCATCGATGCCAGTCAAGTTATTTCTTTTTTTTAAACCCTTATATATATACTGTATATTATATATATGTATATGTATATGTATATATCTGTATATGTATATGTATATGTATATATATGTATATATATATGTATATATATATATATATATATATATACTGTGTATTGGCTCCAAGGCAGAAGAGTGGTAAGGGCTAGGCAATGGGGGTCAAGTGACTTGCCCAGGTTCACACAGCTGGGAAGTGGCTGAAGCCGGATTCGAACCTAGGACCTCCCACCTCTAGGCTTGGCTCTCAATCCACTGAGCTACCCAGCCGCCCAATCCACTGAGCTACCCAGCCGCCCACCCACCCCCTTAGGATTCTTTACAATATCTAATGATAAATGGTTCTCACGATCAATTTAAGTGTTCATTGAGGAACTTTGTATGGAAATTGAAGTTATGGATCACGAACAAGAGGAAATAATCTCAAACTACAACTCTGCTGTGACTCAGTAATAGTCGCCTTTAGATATTCCATTTTCAAAGAGCCATCATGGAAGTGATGAATGAGACACAGTGACTCCAAAAGCAAATGTTGACAGCAGTAATAGAAAGTACAGATTTTGGTTGGCTTGTAGTACTTGCCCAGAGTTAGAAAATGAAGAAAAGTCTGGGGTCAGATTTGAACCTACGACCTCTGGTCTTGAGGCCCAGCTCTCTGTCCACTGAGCCACTCAGCTGCGCTCCAACTTCCTTTTCCTGAACTACTCAAGGGTTTTCAACTTTCCCAGGGTTGGTTGGTTTCGTTGTTTGGTAGCTAGGAGCCTGACTACATGGCTTCAAGGCTAAATGGCCACAGGTGCCCAGGCTATTTGGCTTGCTGGAGGCTTCATTCATTAGGACACTCAAAAAGCCTGCTGATCTGAACCATGGACTTCAGGAGAAGCCTGAGCTTCACAAAGCTTCCTTTGACAAAGGGCACTCCATCAACAAGTGCCTTCTTCTTCTGGGACAAGCACAATGGAGAAGCTGGGGAAATGGCTAATCGGTGCCAGTCCCAGCTGATTCAACCCTTTCTGCTGAGCCTCTCTTCCTTCCCTCCGTGGCCACAAAAAGCTCAGCTGAAAACAAGCCATAACCCTTCATGAGGAAGCTCTTCAGTGGGTTGATTTCCAAAGGTGCTGACTGAGGATAGAAGGAAGGACTTCCCCAAAAGGTCCCCAGGGAGGTACCTGAACTAAAGAAAGAGTCCATGCTGTATCCACACCTGCTCTTACCCAGCTCTCTTTGTGGTCCCAGGATGGCTCCGATCTGAATAGAGCTCAACAGGTGGAACTGCATAAGGAGGATACCAGCAGAGACCAGCTTGACAATAGGAAAGAACTTCCTTGGGGAGCAAAATTGGAACTGCCACCTATGGTCATAGAGCCAGACAGGTAGTGGAGAGATTTCTATCATTTCCATTGCCTGAGAGGGATGTCCAATAATAATTCCTTTCTTGGCTTCTATTTTTAATATTAAAGGGATTTCTCAACCCCAGGATGAATATTTTTTTCTTTTAGATGTTAATTATATTGTTTTAAAATGTTAATTCTATTCATCGATGCCAGTCAAGTTATTTCTTTTTTTTAAACCCTTATATATATACTGTATATTATATATATGTATATGTATATGTATATGTATATATATGTATATGTATATGTATATATATGTATATATATATATATACTGTGTATTGGCTCCAAGGCAGAAGAGTGGTAAGGGCTAGGCAATGGGGGTCAAGTGACTTGCCCAGGTTCACACAGCTGGGAAGTGGCTGAAGCCGGATTTGAACCTAGGACCTCCCACCTCTAGGCTTGGCTCTCAATCCACTGAGCTACCCAGCCGCCCACCCACCCCCTTAGGATTCTTTACAATATCTAATGATAAATGGTTCTCACGATCAATTTAAGTGTTCATTGAGGAACTTTGTATGGAAATTGAAGTTATGGATCACAAACAAGAGGAAATAATCTCAAACTACAACTCTGCTGTGACTCAGTAATAGTCGCCTTTAGATATTCCATTTTCAAAGAGCCATCATGGAAGTGATGAATGAGACACAGTGACTCCAAAAGCAAATGTTGACAGCAGTAATAGAAAGTACAGATTTTGGTTGGCTTGTAGTACTTGCCCAGAGTTAGAAAATGAAGAAAAGTCTGGGGTCAGATTTGAACCTACGACCTCTGGTCTTGAGGCCCAGCTCTCTGTCCACTGAGCCACTCAGCTGCGCTCCAACTTCCTTTTCCTGAACTACTCAAGGGTTTTCAACTTTCCCAGGGTTGGTTGGTTTCGTTGTTTGGTAGCTAGGAGCCTGACTACATGGCTTCAAGGCTAAATGGCCACAGGTGCCCAGGCTATTTGGCTTGCTGGAGGCTTCATTCATTAGGACACTCAAAAAGCCTGCTGATCTGAACCATGGACTTCAGGAGAAGCCTGAGCTTCACAAAGCTTCCTTTGACAAAGGGCACTCCATCAACAAGTGCCTTCTTCTTCTGGGACAAGCACAATGGAGAAGCTGGGGAAATGGCTAATCGGTGCCAGTCCCAGCTGATTCAACCCTTTCTGCTGAGCCTCTCTTCCTTCCCTCTGTGGCCACAAAAAGCTCAGCTGAAAACAAGCCATAACCCTTCATGAGGAAGCTCTTCAGTGGGTTGATTTCCAAAGGTGCTGCCTGAGGATAGAAGGAAGGACTTCCCCAAAAGGTCCCCAGGGAGGTACCTGAACTAAAGAAAGAGTCCATGCTGTATCCACACCTGCTCTTACCCAGCTCTCTTTGTGGTCCCAGGATGGCTCCGATCTGAATAGAGCTCAACAGGTGGAACTGCATAAGGAGGATACCAGCAGAGACCAGCTTGACAATAGGAAAGAACTTCCTTGGGGAGCAAAATTGGAACTGCCACCTATGGTCATAGAGCCAGACAGGTAGTGGAGAGATTTCTATCATTTCCATTGCCTGAGAGGGATGTCCAATAATAATTCCTTTCTTGGCTTCTATTTTTAATATTAAAGGGATTTCTCAACCCCAGGATGAATATTTTTTTCTTTTAGATGTTAATTATATTGTTTTAAAATGTTAATTCTATTCATCGATGCCAGTCAAGTTATTTCTTTTTTTTAAAACCTTATATATATACTGTATATTATATATATGTATATGTATATGTATATATCTGTATATGTATATGTATATATATGTATATATATATATATATATACTGTGTATTGGCTCCAAGGCAGAAGAGTGGTAAGGGCTAGGCAATGGGGGTCAAGTGACTTGCCCAGGTTCACACAGCTGGGAAGTGGCTGAAGCCGGATTCGAACCTAGGACCTCCCACCTCTAGGCTTGGCTCTCAATCCACTGAGCTACCCAGCCGCCCACCCACCCCCTTAGGATTCTTTACAATATCTAATGATAAATGGTTCTCACGATCAATTTAAGTGTTCATTGAGGAACTTTGTATGGAAATTGAAGTTATGGATCACGAACAAGAGGAAATAATCTCAAACTACAACTCTGCTGTGACTCAGTAATAGTCGCCTTTAGATATTCCATTTTCAAAGAGCCATCATGGAAGTGATGAATGAGACACAGTGACTCCAAAAGCAAATGTTGACAGCAGTAATAGAAAGTACAGATTTTGGTTGGCTTGTAGTACTTGCCCAGAGTTAGAAAATGAAGAAAAGTCTGGGGTCAGATTTGAACCTACGACCTCTGGTCTTGAGGCCCAGCTCTCTGTCCACTGAGCCACTCAGCTGCGCTCCAACTTCCTTTTCCTGAACTACTCAAGGGTTTTCAACTTTCCCAGGGTTGGTTGGTTTCGTTGTTTGGTAGCTAGGAGCCTGACTACATGGCTTCAAGGCTAAATGGCCACAGGTGCCCAGGCTATTTGGCTTGCTGGAGGCTTCATTCATTAGGACACTCAAAAAGCCTGCTGATCTGAACCATGGACTTCAGGAGAAGCCTGAGCTTCACAAAGCTTCCTTTGACAAAGGGCACTCCATCAACAAGTGCCTTCTTCTTCTGGGACAAGCACAATGGAGAAGCTGGGGAAATGGCTAATCGGTGCCAGTCCCAGCTGATTCAACCCTTTCTGCTGAGCCTCTCTTCCTTCCCTCCGTGGCCACAAAAAGCTCAGCTGAAAACAAGCCATAACCCTTCATGAGGAAGCTCTTCAGTGGGTTGATTTCCAAAGGTGCTGCCTGAGGATAGAAGGAAGGACTTCCCCAAAAGGTCCCCAGGGAGGTACCTGAACTAAAGAAAGAGTCCATGCTGTATCCACACCTGCTCTTACCCAGCTCTCTTTGTGGTCCCATGATCTGGGACCGATCTGAATAGAGCTCAACAGGTGGAACTGCATAAGGAGGATACCAGCAGAGACCAGCTTGACAATAGGAAAGAACTTCCTTGGGGAGCAAAATTGGAACTGCCACCTATGGTCATAGAGCCAGACAGGTAGTGGAGAGATTTCTATCATTTCCATTGCCTGAGAGGGATGTCCAATAATAATTCCTTTCTTGGCTTCTATTTTTAATATTAAAGGGATTTCTCAACCCCAGGATGAATATTTTTTTCTTTTAGATGTTAATTATATTGTTTTAAAATGTTAATTCTATTCATCGATGCCAGTCAAGTTATTTCTTTTTTTTAAACCCTTATATATATACTGTATATTATATATATGTATATGTATATGTATATGTATATATATGTATATGTATATGTATATATATGTATATATATACTGTGTATTGGCTCCAAGGCAGAAGAGTGGTAAGGGCTAGGCAATGGTGGTCAAGTGACTTGCCCAGGTTCACACAGCTGGGAAGTGGCTGAAGCCGGATTCGAACCTAGGACCTCCCACCTCTAGGCTTGGCTCTCAATCCACTGAGCTACCCAGCCGCCCAATCCACTGAGCTACCCAGCCGCCCACCCACCCCCTTAGGATTCTTTACAATATCTAATGATAAATGGTTCTCACGATCAATTTAAGTGTTCATTGAGGAACTTTGTATGGAAATTGAAGTTATGGATCACGAACAAGAGGAAATAATCTCAAACTACAACTCTGCTGTGACTCAGTAATAGTCGCCTTTAGATATTCCATTTTCAAAGAGCCATCATGGAAGTGATGAATGAGACACAGTGACTCCAAAAGCAAATGTTGACAGCAGTAATAGAAAGTACAGATTTTGGTTGGCTTGTAGTACTTGCCCAGAGTTAGAAAATGAAGAAAAGTCTGGGGTCAGATTTGAACCTACGACCTCTGGTCTTGAGGCCCAGCTCTCTGTCCACTGAGCCACTCAGCCGCGCTCCAACTTCCTTTTCCTGAACTACTCAAGGGTTTTCAACTTTCCCAGGGTTGGTTGGTTTCGTTGTTTGGTAGCTAGGAGCCTGACTACATGGCTTCAAGGCTAAATGGCCACAGGTGCCCAGGCTATTTGGCTTCCTGGAGGCTTCATTCATTAGGACACTCAAAAAGCCTGCTGATCTGAACCATGGACTTCAGGAGAAGCCTGAGCTTCACAAAGCTTCCTTTGACAAAGGGCACTCCATCAACAAGTGCCTTCTTCTTCTGGGACAAGCACAATGGAGAAGCTGGGGAAATGGCTAATCGGTGCCAGTCCCAGCTGATTCAACCCTTTCTGCTGAGCCTCTCTTCCTTCCCTCCGTGGCCACAAAAAGCTCAGCTGAAAACAAGCCATAACCCTTCATGAGGAAGCTCTTCAGTGGGTTGATTTCCAAAGGTGCTGCCTGAGGATAGAAGGAAGGACTTCCCCAAAAGGTCCCCAGGGAGGTACCTGAACTAAAGAAAGAGTCCATGCTGTATCCACACCTGCTCTTACCCAGCTCTCTTTGTGGTCCCAGGATGGCTCCGATCTGAATAGAGCTCAACAGGTGGAACTGCATAAGGAGGATACCAGCAGAGACCAGCTTGACAATAGGAAAGAACTTCCTTGGGGAGCAAAATTGGAACTGCCACCTATGGTCATAGAGCCAGACAGGTAGTGGAGAGATTTCTATCATTTCCATTGCCTGAGAGGGATGTCCAATAATAATTCCTTTCTTGGCTTCTATTTTTAATATTAAAGGGATTTCTCAACCCCAGGATGAATATTTTTTTCTTTTAGATGTTAATTATATTGTTTTAAAATGTTAATTCTATTCATCGATGCCAGTCAAGTTATTTCTTTTTTTTAAACCCTTATATATATACTGTATATTATATATATGTATATGTATATATATATATATCTGTATATGTATATGTATATATATGTATATATATATATATATATATATATATATATATACTGTGTATTGGCTCCAAGGCAGAAGAATGGTAAGGGCTAGGCAATGGGGGTCAAGTGACTTGCCCAGGTTCACACAGCTGGGAAGTGGCTGAAGCCGGATTCGAACCTAGGACCTCCCACCTCTAGGCTTGGCTCTCAATCCACTGAGCTACCCAGCCGCCCAATCCACTGAGCTACCCAGCCGCCCACCCACCCCCTTAGGATTCTTTACAATATCTAATGATAAATGGTTCTCACGATCAATTTAAGTGTTCATTGAGGAACTTTGTATGGAAATTGAAGTTATGGATCACGAACAAGAGGAAATAATCTCAAACTACAACTCTGCTGTGACTCAGTAATAGTCGCCTTTAGATATTCCATTTTCAAAGAGCCATCATGGAAGTGATGAATGAGACACAGTGACTCCAAAAGCAAATGTTGACAGCAGTAATAGAAAGTACAGATTTTGGTTGGCTTGTAGTACTTGCCCAGAGTTAGAAAATGAAGAAAAGTCTGGGGTCAGATTTGAACCTACGACCTCTGGTATTGAGGCCCAGCTCTCTGTCCACTGAGCCACTCAGCTGCGCTCCAACTTCCTTTTCCTGAACTACTCAAGGGTTTTCAACTTTCCCAGGGTTGGTTGGTTTCGTTGTTTGGTAGCTAGGAGCCTGACTACATGGCTTCAAGGCTAAATGGCCACAGGTGCCCAGGCTATTTGGCTTGCTGGAGGCTTCATTCATTAGGACACTCAAAAAGCCTGCTGATCTGAACCATGGACTTCAGGAGAAGCCTGAGCTTCACAAAGCTTCCTTTGACAAAGGGCACTCCATCAACAAGTGCCTTCTTCTTCTGGGACAAGCACAATGGAGAAGCTGGGGAAATGGCTAATCGGTGCCAGTCCCAGCTGATTCAACCCTTTCTGCTGAGCCTCTCTTCCTTCCCTCCGTGGCCACAAAAAGCTCAGCTGAAAACAAGCCATAACCCTTCATGAGGAAGCTCTTCAGTGGGTTGATTTCCAAAGGTGCTGCCTGAGGATAGAAGGAAGGACTTCCCCAAAAGGTCCCCAGGGAGGTACCTGAACTAAAGAAAGAGTCCATGCTGTATCCACACCTGCTCTTACCCAGCTCTCTTTGTGGTCCCAGGATGGCTCCCATCTGAATAGAGCTCAACAGGTGGAACTGCATAAGGAGGATACCAGCAGAGACCAGCTTGACAATAGGAAAGAACTTCCTTGGGGAGCAAAATTGGAACTGCCACCTATGGTCATAGAGCCAGACAGGTAGTGGAGAGATTTCTATCATTTCCATTGCCTGAGAGGGATGTCCAATAATAATTCCTTTCTTGGCTTCTATTTTTAATATTAAAGGGATTTCTCAACCCCAGGATGAATATTTTTTTCTTTTAGATGTTAATTATATTGTTTTAAAATGTTAATTCTATTCATCGATGCCAGTCAAGTTATTTCTTTTTTTTAAACCCTTATATATATACTGTATATTATATATATGTATATGTATATGTATATGTATATATATGTATATGTATATGTATATATATGTATATATATACTGTGTATTGGCTCCAAGGCAGAAGAGTGGTAAAGGCTAGGCAATGGTGGTCAAGTGACTTGCCCAGGTTCACACAGCTGGGAAGTGGCTGAAGCCGGATTCGAACCTAGGACCTCCCACCTCTAGGCTTGGCTCTCAATCCACTGAGCTACCCAGCCGCCCAATCCACTGAGCTACCCAGCCGCCCACCCACCCCCTTAGGATTCTTTACAATATCTAATGATAAATGGTTCTCACGATCAATTTAAGTGTTCATTGAGGAACTTTGTATGGAAATTGAAGTTATGGATCACGAACAAGAGGAAATAATCTCAAACTACAACTCTGCTGTGACTCAGTAATAGTCGCCTTTAGATATTCCATTTTCAAAGAGCCATCATGGAAGTGATGAATGAGACACAGTGACTCCAAAAGCAAATGTTGACAGCAGTAATAGAAAGTACAGATTTTGGTTGGCTTGTAGTACTTGCCCAGAGTTAGAAAATGAAGAAAAGTCTGGGGTCAGATTTGAACCTACGACCTCTGGTCTTGAGGCCCAGCTCTCTGTCCACTGAGCCACTCAGCTGCGCTCCAACTTCCTTTTCCTGAACTACTCAAGGGTTTTCAACTTTCCCAGGGTTGGTTGGTTTCGTTGTTTGGTAGCTAGGAGCCTGACTACATGGCTTCAAGGCTAAATGGCCACAGGTGCCCAGGCTATTTGGCTTGCTGGAGGCTTCATTCATTAGGACACTCAAAAAGCCTGCTGATCTGAACCATGGACTTCAGGAGAAGCCTGAGCTTCACAAAGCTTCCTTTGACAAAGGGCACTCCATCAACAAGTGCCTTCTTCTTCTGGGACAAGCACAATGGAGAAGCTGGGGAAATGGCTAATCGGTGCCAGTCCCAGCTGATTCAACCCTTTCTGCTGAGCCTCTCTTCCTTCCCTCCGTGGCCACAAAAAGCTCAGCTGAAAACAAGCCATAACCCTTCATGAGGAAGCTCTTCAGTGGGTTGATTTCCAAAGGTGCTGCCTGAGGATAGAAGGAAGGACTTCCCAAAAAGGTCCCCAGGGAGGTACCTGAACTAAAGAAAGAGTCCATGCTGTATCCACACCTGCTCTTACCCAGCTCTCTTTGTGGTCCCAGGATGGCTCCCATCTGAATAGAGCTCAACAGGTGGAACTGCATAAGGAGGATACCAGCAGAGACCAGCTTGACAATAGGAAAGAACTTCCTTGGGGAGCAAAATTGGAACTGCCACCTATGGTCATAGAGCCAGACAGGTAGTGGAGAGATTTCTATCATTTCCATTGCCTGAGAGGGATGTCCAATAATAATTCCTTTCTTGGCTTCTATTTTTAATATTAAAGGGATTTCTCAACCCCAGGATGAATATTTTTTTCTTTTAGATGTTAATTATATTGTTTTAAAATGTTAATTCTATTCATCGATGCCAGTCAAGTTATTTCTTTTTTTTAAACCCTTATATATATACTGTATATTATATATATGTATATGTATATATATATATCTGTATATGTATATGTATATGTATATATATGTATATATATATATATATATACTGTGTATTGGCTCCAAGGCAGAAGAGTGGTAAGGGCTAGGCAATGGGGGTCAAGTGACTTGCCCAGGTTCACACAGCTGGGAAGTGGCTGAAGCCGGATTCGAACCTAGGACCTCCCACCTCTAGGCTTGGCTCTCAATCCACTGAGCTACCCAGCCGCCCACCCACCCCCTTAGGATTCTTTACAATATCTAATGATAAATGGTTCTCACGATCAATTTAAGTGTTCATTGAGGAACTTTGTATGGAAATTGAAGTTATGGATCACGAACAAGAGGAAATAATCTCAAACTACAACTCTGCTGTGACTCAGTAATAGTCGCCTTTAGATATTCCATTTTCAAAGAGCCATCATGGAAGTGATGAATGAGACACAGTGACTCCAAAAGCAAATGTTGACAGCAGTAATAGAAAGTACAGATTTTGGTTGGCTTGTAGTACTTGCCCAGAGTTAGAAAATGAAGAAAAGTCTGGGGTCAGATTTGAACCTACGACCTCTGGTCTTGAGGCCCAGCTCTCTGTCCACTGAGCCACTCAGCTGCGCTCCAACTTCCTTTTCCTGAACTACTCAAGGGTTTTCAACTTTCCCAGGGTTGGTTGGTTTCGTTGTTTGGTAGCTAGGAGCCTGACTACATGGCTTCAAGGCTAAATGGCCACAGGTGCCCAGGCTATTTGGCTTGCTGGAGGCTTCATTCATTAGGACACTCAAAAAGCCTGCTGATCTGAACCATGGACTTCAGGAGAAGCCTGAGCTTCACAAAGCTTCCTTTGACAAAGGGCACTCCATCAACAAGTGCCTTCTTCTTCTGGGACAAGCACAATGGAGAAGCTGGGGAAATGGCTAATCGGTGCCAGTCCCAGCTGATTCAACCCTTTCTGCTGAGCCTCTCTTCCTTCCCTCCGTGGCCACAAAAAGCTCAGCTGAAAACAAGCCATAACCCTTCATGAGGAAGCTCTTCAGTGGGTTGATTTCCAAAGGTGCTGCCTGAGGATAGAAGGAAGGACTTCCCAAAAAGGTCCCCAGGGAGGTACCTGAACTAAAGAAAGAGTCCATGCTGTATCCACACCTGCTCTTACCCAGCTCTCTTTGTGGTCCCATGATCTGGGACCGATCTGAATAGAGCTCAACAGGTGGAACTGCATAAGGAGGATACCAGCAGAGACCAGCTTGACAATAGGAAAGAACTTCCTTGGGGAGCAAAATTGGAACTGCCACCTATGGTCATAGAGGCAGACAGGTAGTGGAGAGATTTCTATCATTTCCATTGCCTGAGAGGGATGTCCAATAATAATTCCTTTCTTGGCTTCTATTTTTAATATTAAAGGGATTTCTCAACCCCAGGATGAATATTTTTTTCTTTTAGATGTTAATTATATTGTTTTAAAATGTTAATTCTATTCATCGATGCCAGTCAAGTTATTTCTTTTTTTTAAACCCTTATATATATACTGTATATTATATATATGTATATATATATATGTATATGTATATATATGTATATGTATATGTATATATATGTATATATATACTGTGTATTGCCTCCAAGGCAGAAGAGTGGTAAGGGCTAGGCAATGGTGGTCAAGTGACTTGCCCAGGTTCACACAGCTGGGAAGTGGCTGAAGCCGGATTCGAACCTAGGACCTCCCACCTCTAGGCTTGGCTCTCAATCCACTGAGCTACCCAGCCGCCCAATCCACTGAGCTACCCAGCCGCCCACCCACCCCCTTAGGATTCTTTACAATATCTAATGATAAATGGTTCTCACGATCAATTTAAGTGTTCATTGAGGAACTTTGTATGGAAATTGAAGTTATGGATCACGAACAAGAGGAAATAATCTCAAACTACAACTCTGCTGTGACTCAGTAATAGTCGCCTTTAGATATTCCATTTTCAAAGAGCCATCATGGAAGTGATGAATGAGACACAGTGACTCCAAAAGCAAATGTTGACAGCAGTAATAGAAAGTACAGATTTTGGTTGGCTTGTAGTACTTGCCCAGAGTTAGAAAATGAAGAAAAGTCTGGGGTCAGATTTGAACCTACGACCTCTGGTCTTGAGGCCCAGCTCTCTGTCCACTGAGCCACTCAGCCGCGCTCCAACTTCCTTTTCCTGAACTACTCAAGGGTTTTCAACTTTCCCAGGGTTGGTTGGTTTCGTTGTTTGGTAGCTAGGAGCCTGACTACATGGCTTCAAGGCTAAATGGCCACAGGTGCCCAGGCTATTTGGCTTGCTGGAGGCTTCATTCATTAGGACACTCAAAAAGCCTGCTGATCTGAACCATGGACTTCAGGAGAAGCCTGAGCTTCACAAAGCTTCCTTTGACAAAGGGCACTCCATCAACAAGTGCCTTCTTCTTCTGGGACAAGCACAATGGAGAAGCTGGGGAAATGGCTAATCGGTGCCAGTCCCAGCTGATTCAACCCTTTCTGCTGAGCCTCTCTTCCTTCCCTCCGTGGCCACAAAAAGCTCAGCTGAAAACAAGCCATAACCCTTCATGAGGAAGCTCTTCAGTGGGTTGATTTCCAAAGGTGCTGCCTGAGGATAGAAGGAAGGACTTCCCCAAAAGGTCCCCAGGGAGGTACCTGAACTAAAGAAAGAGTCCATGCTGTATCCACACCTGCTCTTACCCAGCTCTCTTTGTGGTCCCAGGATGGCTCCCATCTGAATAGAGCTCAACAGGTGGAACTGCATAAGGAGGATACTAGCAGAGACCAGCTTGACAATAGGAAAGAACTTCTTTGGGGAGCAAAATTGGAACTGCCACCTATGGTCATAGAGCCAGACAGGTAGTGGAGAGATTTCTATCATTTCCATTGCCTGAGAGGGATGTCCAATAATAATTCCTTTCTTGGCTTCTATTTTTAATATTAAAGGGATTTCTCAACCCCAGGATGAATATTTTTTTCTTTTAGATGTTAATTATATTGTTTTAAAATGTTAATTCTATTCATCGATGCCAGTCAAGTTATTTCTTTTTTTTAAACCCTTATATATATACTGTATATTATATATATGTATATGTATATATATATCTGTATATGTATATGTATATGTATATATATGTATATATATATATATATATATATATACTGTGTATTGGCTCCAAGGCAGAAGAATGGTAAGGGCTAGGCAATGGGGGTCAAGTGACTTGCCCAGGTTCACACAGCTGGGAAGTGGCTGAAGCCGGATTCGAACCTAGGACCTCCCACCTCTAGGCTTGGCTCTCAATCCACTGAGCTACCCAGCCGCCCAATCCACTGAGCTACCCAGCCGCCCACCCACCCCCTTAGGATTCTTTACAATATCTAATGATAAATGGTTCTCACGATCAATTTAAGTGTTCATTGAGGAACTTTGTATGGAAATTGAAGTTATGGATCACGAACAAGAGGAAATAATCTCAAACTACAACTCTGCTGTGACTCAGTAATAGTCGCCTTTAGATATTCCATTTTCAAAGAGCCATCATGGAAGTGATGAATGAGACACAGTGACTCCAAAAGCAAATGTTGACAGCAGTAATAGAAAGTACAGATTTTGGTTGGCTTGTAGTACTTGCCCAGAGTTAGAAAATGAAGAAAAGTCTGGGGTCAGATTTGAACCTACGACCTCTGGTCTTGAGGCCCAGCTCTCTGTCCACTGAGCCACTCAGCTGCGCTCCAACTTCCTTTTCCTGAACTACTCAAGGGTTTTCAACTTTCCCAGGGTTGGTTGGTTTCGTTGTTTGGTAGCTAGGAGCCTGACTACATGGCTTCAAGGCTAAATGGCCACAGGTGCCCAGGCTATTTGGCTTGCTGGAGGCTTCATTCATTAGGACACTCAAAAAGCCTGCTGATCTGAACCATGGACTTCAGGAGAAGCCTGAGCTTCACAAAGCTTCCTTTGACAAAGGGCACTCCATCAACAAGTGCCTTCTTCTTCTGGGACAAGCACAATGGAGAAGCTGGGGAAATGGCTAATCGGTGCCAGTCCCAGCTGATTCAACCCTTTCTGCTGAGCCTCTCTTCCTTCCCTCTGTGGCCACAAAAAGCTCAGCTGAAAACAAGCCATAAGCCTTCATGAGGAAGTTCTTCAGTGGGTTGATTTCCAAAGGTGCTGCCTGAGGATAGAAGGAAGGACTTCCCCAAAAGGTCCCCAGGGAGGTACCTGAACTAAAGAAAGAGTCCATGCTGTATCCACACCTGCTCTTACCCAGCTCTCTTTGTGGTCCCAGGATGGCTCCGATCTGAATAGAGCTCAACAGGTGGAACTGCATAAGGAGGATACCAGCAGAGACCAGCTTGACAATAGGAAAGAACTTCCTTGGGGAGCAAAATTGGAACTGCCACCTATGGTCATAGAGCCAGACAGGTAGTGGAGAGATTTCTATCATTTCCATTGCCTGAGAGGGATGTCCAATAATAATTCCTTTCTTGGCTTCTATTTTTAATATTAAAGGGATTTCTCAACCCCAGGATGAATATTTTTTTCTTTTAGATGTTAATTATATTGTTTTAAAATGTTAATTCTATTCATCGATGCCAGTCAAGTTATTTCTTTTTTTTAAAACCTTATATATATACTGTATATTATATATATGTATATGTATATGTATATATCTGTATATGTATATGTATATATATGTATATATATATATATATACTGTGTATTGGCTCCAAGGCAGAAGAGTGGTAAGGGCTAGGCAATGGGGGTCAAGTGACTTGCCCAGGTTCACACAGCTGGGAAGTGGCTGAAGCCGGATTCGAACCTAGGACCTCCCACCTCTAGGCTTGGCTCTCAATCCACTGAGCTACCCAGCCGCCCACCCACCCCCTTAGGATTCTTTACAATATCTAATGATAAATGGTTCTCACGATCAATTTAAGTGTTCATTGAGGAACTTTGTATGGAAATTGAAGTTATGGATCACGAACAAGAGGAAATAATCTCAAACTACAACTCTGCTGTGACTCAGTAATAGTCGCCTTTAGATATTCCATTTTCAAAGAGCCATCATGGAAGTGATGAATGAGACACAGTGACTCCAAAAGCAAATGTTGACAGCAGTAATAGAAAGTACAGATTTTGGTTGGCTTGTAGTACTTGCCCAGAGTTAGAAAATGAAGAAAAGTCTGGGGTCAGATTTGAACCTACGACCTCTGGTATTGAGGCCCAGCTCTCTGTCCACTGAGCCCCTCAGCTGCGCTCCAACTTCCTTTTCCTGAACTACTCAAGGGTTTTCAACTTTCCCAGGGTTGGTTGGTTTCGTTGTTTGGTAGCTAGGAGCCTGACTACATGGCTTCAAGGCTAAATGGCCACAGGTGCCCAGGCTATTTGGCTTGCTGGAGGCTTCATTCATTAGGACACTCAAAAAGCCTGCTGATCTGAACCATGGACTTCAGGAGAAGCCTGAGCTTCACAAAGCTTCCTTTGACAAAGGGCACTCCATCAACAAGTGCCTTCTTCTTCTGGGACAAGCACAATGGAGAAGCTGGGGAAATGGCTAATCGGTGCCAGTCCCAGCTGATTCAACCCTTTCTGCTGAGCCTCTCTTCCTTCCCTCCGTGGCCACAAAAAGCTCAGCTGAAAACAAGCCATAACCCTTCATGAGGAAGCTCTTCAGTGGGTTGATTTCCAAAGGTGCTGCCTGAGGATAGAAGGAAGGACTTCCCCAAAAGGTCCCCAGGGAGGTACCTGAACTAAAGAAAGAGTCCATGCTGTATCCACACCTGCTCTTACCCAGCTCTCTTTGTGGTCCCATGATCTGGGACCGATCTGAATAGAGCTCAACAGGTGGAACTGCATAAGGAGGATACCAGCAGAGACCAGCTTGACAATAGGAAAGAACTTCCTTGGGGAGCAAAATTGGAACTGCCACCTATGGTCATAGAGCCAGACAGGTAGTGGAGAGATTTCTATCATTTCCATTGCCTGAGAGGGATGTCCAATAATAATTCCTTTCTTGGCTTCTATTTTTAATATTAAAGGGATTTCTCAACCCCAGGATGAATATTTTTTTCTTTTAGATGTTAATTATATTGTTTTAAAATGTTAATTCTATTCATCGATGCCAGTCAAGTTATTTCTTTTTTTTAAACCCTTATATATATACTGTATATTATATATATGTATATGTATATGTATATGTATATATATGTATATGTATATGTATATATATGTATATATATACTGTGTATTGGCTCCAAGGCAGAAGAGTGGTAAGGGCTAGGCAATGGGGGTCAAGTGACTTGCCCAGGTTCACACAGCTGGGAAGTGGCTGAAGCCGGATTCGAACCTAGGACCTCCCACCTCTAGGCTTGGCTCTCAATCCACTGAGCTACCCAGCCGCCCACCCACCCCCTTAGGATTCTTTACAATATCTAATGATAAATGGTTCTCACGATCAATTTAAGTGTTCATTGAGGAACTTTGTATGGAAATTGAAGTTATGGATCACGAACAAGAGGAAATAATCTCAAACTACAACTCTGCTGTGACTCAGTAATAGTCGCCTTTAGATATTCCATTTTCAAAGAGCCATCATGGAAGTGATGAATGAGACACAGTGACTCCAAAAGCAAATGTTGACAGCAGTAATAGAAAGTACAGATTTTGGTTGGCTTGTAGTACTTGCCCAGAGTTAGAAAATGAAGAAAAGTCTGGGGTCAGATTTGAACCTACGACCTCTGGTCTTGAGGCCCAGCTCTCTGTCCACTGAGCCACTCAGCTGCGCTCCAACTTCCTTTTCCTGAACTACTCAAGGGTTTTCAACTTTCCCAGGGTTGGTTGGTTTCGTTGTTTGGTAGCTAGGAGCCTGACTACATGGCTTCAAGGCTAAATGGCCACAGGTGCCCAGGCTATTTGGCTTGCTGGAGGCTTCATTCATTAGGACACTCAAAAAGCCTGCTGATCTGAACCATGGACTTCAGGAGAAGCCTGAGCTTCACAAAGCTTCCTTTGACAAAGGGCACTCCATCAACAAGTGCCTTCTTCTTCTGGGACAAGCACAATGGAGAAGCTGGGGAAATGGCTAATCGGTGCCAGTCCCAGCTGATTCAACCCTTTCTGCTGAGCCTCTCTTCCTTCCCTCCGTGGCCACAAAAAGCTCAGCTGAAAACAAGCCATAACCCTTCATGAGGAAGCTCTTCAGTGGGTTGATTTCCAAAGGTGCTGCCTGAGGATAGAAGGAAGGACTTCCCAAAAAGGTCCCCAGGGAGGTACCTGAACTAAAGAAAGAGTCCATGCTGTATCCACACCTGCTCTTACCCAGCTCTCTTTGTGGTCCCAGGATGGCTCCCATCTGAATAGAGCTCAACAGGTGGAACTGCATAAGGAGGATACCAGCAGAGACCAGCTTGACAATAGGAAAGAACTTCCTTGGGGAGCAAAATTGGAACTGCCACCTATGGTCATAGAGCCAGACAGGTAGTGGAGAGATTTCTATCATTTCCATTGCCTGAGAGGGATGTCCAATAATAATTCCTTTCTTGGCTTCTATTTTTAATATTAAAGGGATTTCTCAACCCCAGGATGAATATTTTTTTCTTTTAGATGTTAATTATATTGTTTTAAAATGTTAATTCTATTCATCGATGCCAGTCAAGTTATTTCTTTTTTTTAAACCCTTATATATATACTGTATATTATATATATGTATATGTATATATATATATCTGTATATGTATATGTATATGTATATATATGTATATATATATATATATATACTGTGTATTGGCTCCAAGGCAGAAGAGTGGTAAGGGCTAGGCAATGGGGGTCAAGTGACTTGCCCAGGTTCACACAGCTGGGAAGTGGCTGAAGCCGGATTCGAACCTAGGACCTCCCACCTCTAGGCTTGGCTCTCAATCCACTGAGCTACCCAGCCGCCCACCCACCCCCTTAGGATTCTTTACAATATCTAATGATAAATGGTTCTCACGATCAATTTAAGTGTTCATTGAGGAACTTTGTATGGAAATTGAAGTTATGGATCACGAACAAGAGGAAATAATCTCAAACTACAACTCTGCTGTGACTCAGTAATAGTCGCCTTTAGATATTCCATTTTCAAAGAGCCATCATGGAAGTGATGAATGAGACACAGTGACTCCAAAAGCAAATGTTGACAGCAGTAATAGAAAGTACAGATTTTGGTTGGCTTGTAGTACTTGCCCAGAGTTAGAAAATGAAGAAAAGTCTGGGGTCAGATTTGAACCTACGACCTCTGGTCTTGAGGCCCAGCTCTCTGTCCACTGAGCCACTCAGCTGCGCTCCAACTTCCTTTTCCTGAACTACTCAAGGGTTTTCAACTTTCCCAGGGTTGGTTGGTTTCGTTGTTTGGTAGCTAGGAGCCTGACTACATGGCTTCAAGGCTAAATGGCCACAGGTGCCCAGGCTATTTGGCTTGCTGGAGGCTTCATTCATTAGGACACTCAAAAAGCCTGCTGATCTGAACCATGGACTTCAGGAGAAGCCTGAGCTTCACAAAGCTTCCTTTGACAAAGGGCACTCCATCAACAAGTGCCTTCTTCTTCTGGGACAAGCACAATGGAGAAGCTGGGGAAATGGCTAATCGGTGCCAGTCCCAGCTGATTCAACCCTTTCTGCTGAGCCTCTCTTCCTTCCCTCCGTGGCCACAAAAAGCTCAGCTGAAAACAAGCCATAACCCTTCATGAGGAAGCTCTTCAGTGGGTTGATTTCCAAAGGTGCTGCCTGAGGATAGAAGGAAGGACTTCCCAAAAAGGTCCCCAGGGAGGTACCTGAACTAAAGAAAGAGTCCATGCTGTATCCACACCTGCTCTTACCCAGCTCTCTTTGTGGTCCCATGATCTGGGACCGATCTGAATAGAGCTCAACAGGTGGAACTGCATAAGGAGGATACCAGCAGAGACCAGCTTGACAATAGGAAAGAACTTCCTTGGGGAGCAAAATTGGAACTGCCACCTATGGTCATACAGGCAGACAGGTAGTGGAGAGATTTCTATCATTTCCATTGCCTGAGAGGGATGTCCAATAATAATTCCTTTCTTGGCTTCTATTTTTAATATTAAAGGGATTTCTCAACCCCAGGATGAATATTTTTTTCTTTTAGATGTTAATTATATTGTTTTAAAATGTTAATTCTATTCATCGATGCCAGTCAAGTTATTTCTTTTTTTTAAACCCTTATATATATACTGTATATTATATATATGTATATATATATATGTATATGTATATATATGTATATGTATATGTATATATATGTATATATATACTGTGTATTGCCTCCAAGGCAGAAGAGTGGTAAGGGCTAGGCAATGGTGGTCAAGTGACTTGCCCAGGTTCACACAGCTGGGAAGTGGCTGAAGCCGGATTCGAACCTAGGACCTCCCACCTCTAGGCTTGGCTCTCAATCCACTGAGCTACCCAGCCGCCCAATCCACTGAGCTACCCAGCCGCCCACCCACCCCCTTAGGATTCTTTACAATATCTAATGATAAATGGTTCTCACGATCAATTTAAGTGTTCATTGAGGAACTTTGTATGGAAATTGAAGTTATGGATCACGAACAAGAGGAAATAATCTCAAACTACAACTCTGCTGTGACTCAGTAATAGTCGCCTTTAGATATTCCATTTTCAAAGAGCCATCATGGAAGTGATGAATGAGACACAGTGACTCCAAAAGCAAATGTTGACAGCAGTAATAGAAAGTACAGATTTTGGTTGGCTTGTAGTACTTGCCCAGAGTTAGAAAATGAAGAAAAGTCTGGGGTCAGATTTGAACCTACGACCTCTGGTCTTGAGGCCCAGCTCTCTGTCCACTGAGCCACTCAGCCGCGCTCCAACTTCCTTTTCCTGAACTACTCAAGGGTTTTCAACTTTCCCAGGGTTGGTTGGTTTCGTTGTTTGGTAGCTAGGAGCCTGACTACATGGCTTCAAGGCTAAATGGCCACAGGTGCCCAGGCTATTTGGCTTGCTGGAGGCTTCATTCATTAGGACACTCAAAAAGCCTGCTGATCTGAACCATGGACTTCAGGAGAAGCCTGAGCTTCACAAAGCTTCCTTTGACAAAGGGCACTCCATCAACAAGTGCCTTCTTCTTCTGGGACAAGCACAATGGAGAAGCTGGGGAAATGGCTAATCGGTGCCAGTCCCAGCTGATTCAACCCTTTCTGCTGAGCCTCTCTTCCTTCCCTCCGTGGCCACAAAAAGCTCAGCTGAAAACAAGCCATAACCCTTCATGAGGAAGCTCTTCAGTGGGTTGATTTCCAAAGGTGCTGCCTGAGGATAGAAGGAAGGACTTCCCCAAAAGGTCCCCAGGGAGGTACCTGAACTAAAGAAAGAGTCCATGCTGTATCCACACCTGCTCTTACCCAGCTCTCTTTGTGGTCCCAGGATGGCTCCCATCTGAATAGAGCTCAACAGGTGGAACTGCATAAGGAGGATACTAGCAGAGACCAGCTTGACAATAGGAAAGAACTTCTTTGGGGAGCAAAATTGGAACTGCCACCTATGGTCATAGAGCCAGACAGGTAGTGGAGAGATTTCTATCATTTCCATTGCCTGAGAGGGATGTCCAATAATAATTCCTTTCTTGGCTTCTATTTTTAATATTAAAGGGATTTCTCAACCCCAGGATGAATATTTTTTTCTTTTAGATGTTAATTATATTGTTTTAAAATGTTAATTCTATTCATCGATGCCAGTCAAGTTATTTCTTTTTTTTAAACCCTTATATATATACTGTATATTATATATATGTATATGTATATATATATCTGTATATGTATATGTATATGTATATATATGTATATATATATATATATATATATACTGTGTATTGGCTCCAAGGCAGAAGAATGGTAAGGGCTAGGCAATGGGGGTCAAGTGACTTGCCCAGGTTCACACAGCTGGGAAGTGGCTGAAGCCGGATTCGAACCTAGGACCTCCCACCTCTAGGCTTGGCTCTCAATCCACTGAGCTACCCAGCCGCCCAATCCACTGAGCTACCCAGCCGCCCACCCACCCCCTTAGGATTCTTTACAATATCTAATGATAAATGGTTCTCACGATCAATTTAAGTGTTCATTGAGGAACTTTGTATGGAAATTGAAGTTATGGATCACAAACAAGAGGAAATAATCTCAAACTACAACTCTGCTGTGACTCAGTAATAGTCGCCTTTAGATATTCCATTTTCAAAGAGCCATCATGGAAGTGATGAATGAGACACAGTGACTCCAAAAGCAAATGTTGACAGCAGTAATAGAAAGTACAGATTTTGGTTGGCTTGTAGTACTTGCCCAGAGTTAGAAAATGAAGAAAAGTCTGGGGTCAGATTTGAACCTACGACCTCTGGTCTTGAGGCCCAGCTCTCTGTCCACTGAGCCACTCAGCTGCGCTCCAACTTCCTTTTCCTGAACTACTCAAGGGTTTTCAACTTTCCCAGGGTTGGTTGGTTTCGTTGTTTGGTAGCTAGGAGCCTGACTACATGGCTTCAAGGCTAAATGGCCACAGGTGCCCAGGCTATTTGGCTTGCTGGAGGCTTCATTCATTAGGACACTCAAAAAGCCTGCTGATCTGAACCATGGACTTCAGGAGAAGCCTGAGCTTCACAAAGCTTCCTTTGACAAAGGGCACTCCATCAACAAGTGCCTTCTTCTTCTGGGACAAGCACAATGGAGAAGCTGGGGAAATGGCTAATCGGTGCCAGTCCCAGCTGATTCAACCCTTTCTGCTGAGCCTCTCTTCCTTCCCTCCGTGGCCACAAAAAGCTCAGCTGAAAACAAGCCATAAGCCTTCATGAGGAAGTTCTTCAGTGGGTTGATTTCCAAAGGTGCTGCCTGAGGATAGAAGGAAGGACTTCCCCAAAAGGTCCCCAGGGAGGTACCTGAACTAAAGAAAGAGTCCATGCTGTATCCACACCTGCTCTTACCCAGCTCTCTTTGTGGTCCCAGGATGGCTCCGATCTGAATAGAGCTCAACAGGTGGAACTGCATAAGGAGGATACCAGCAGAGACCAGCTTGACAATAGGAAAGAACTTCCTTGGGGAGCAAAATTGGAACTGCCACCTATGGTCATAGAGCCAGACAGGTAGTGGAGAGATTTCTATCATTTCCATTGCCTGAGAGGGATGTCCAATAATAATTCCTTTCTTGGCTTCTATTTTTAATATTAAAGGGATTTCTCAACCCCAGGATGAATATTTTTTTCTTTTAGATGTTAATTATATTGTTTTAAAATGTTAATTCTATTCATCGATGCCAGTCAAGTTATTTCTTTTTTTTAAAACCTTATATATATACTGTATATTATATATATGTATATGTATATGTATATATCTGTATATGTATATGTATATATATGTATATATATATATATATACTGTGTATTGGCTCCAAGGCAGAAGAGTGGTAAGGGCTAGGCAATGGGGGTCAAGTGACTTGCCCAGGTTCACACAGCTGGGAAGTGGCTGAAGCCGGATTCGAACCTAGGACCTCCCACCTCTAGGCTTGGCTCTCAATCCACTGAGCTACCCAGCCGCCCACCCACCCCCTTAGGATTCTTTACAATATCTAATGATAAATGGTTCTCACGATCAATTTAAGTGTTCATTGAGGAACTTTGTATGGAAATTGAAGTTATGGATCACGAACAAGAGGAAATAATCTCAAACTACAACTCTGCTGTGACTCAGTAATAGTCGCCTTTAGATATTCCATTTTCAAAGAGCCATCATGGAAGTGATGAATGAGACACAGTGACTCCAAAAGCAAATGTTGACAGCAGTAATAGAAAGTACAGATTTTGGTTGGCTTGTAGTACTTGCCCAGAGTTAGAAAATGAAGAAAAGTCTGGGGTCAGATTTGAACCTACGACCTCTGGTATTGAGGCCCAGCTCTCTGTCCACTGAGCCCCTCAGCTGCGCTCCAACTTCCTTTTCCTGAACTACTCAAGGGTTTTCAACTTTCCCAGGGTTGGTTGGTTTCGTTGTTTGGTAGCTAGGAGCCTGACTACATGGCTTCAAGGCTAAATGGCCACAGGTGCCCAGGCTATTTGGCTTGCTGGAGGCTTCATTCATTAGGACACTCAAAAAGCCTGCTGATCTGAACCATGGACTTCAGGAGAAGCCTGAGCTTCACAAAGCTTCCTTTGACAAAGGGCACTCCATCAACAAGTGCCTTCTTCTTCTGGGACAAGCACAATGGAGAAGCTGGGGAAATGGCTAATCGGTGCCAGTCCCAGCTGATTCAACCCTTTCTGCTGAGCCTCTCTTCCTTCCCTCCGTGGCCACAAAAAGCTCAGCTGAAAACAAGCCATAACCCTTCATGAGGAAGCTCTTCAGTGGGTTGATTTCCAAAGGTGCTGCCTGAGGATAGAAGGAAGGACTTCCCCAAAAGGTCCCCAGGGAGGTACCTGAACTAAAGAAAGAGTCCATGCTGTATCCACACCTGCTCTTACCCAGCTCTCTTTGTGGTCCCATGATCTGGGACCGATCTGAATAGAGCTCAACAGGTGGAACTGCATAAGGAGGATACCAGCAGAGACCAGCTTGACAATAGGAAAGAACTTCCTTGGGGAGCAAAATTGGAACTGCCACCTATGGTCATAGAGCCAGACAGGTAGTGGAGAGATTTCTATCATTTCCATTGCCTGAGAGGGATGTCCAATAATAATTCCTTTCTTGGCTTCTATTTTTAATATTAAAGGGATTTCTCAACCCCAGGATGAATATTTTTTTCTTTTAGATGTTAATTATATTGTTTTAAAATGTTAATTCTATTCATCGATGCCAGTCAAGTTATTTCTTTTTTTTAAACCCTTATATATATACTGTATATTATATATATGTATATGTATATGTATATGTATATATATGTATATGTATATGTATATATATGTATATATATACTGTGTATTGGCTCCAAGGCAGAAGAGTGGTAAGGGCTAGGCAATGGGGGTCAAGTGACTTGCCCAGGTTCACACAGCTGGGAAGTGGCTGAAGCCGGATTCGAACCTAGGACCTCCCACCTCTAGGCTTGGCTCTCAATCCACTGAGCTACCCAGCCGCCCAATCCACTGAGCTACCCAGCCGCCCACCCACCCCCTTAGGATTCTTTACAATATCTAATGATAAATGGTTCTCACGATCAATTTAAGTGTTCATTGAGGAACTTTGTATGGAAATTGAAGTTATGGATCACGAACAAGAGGAAATAATCTCAAACTACAACTCTGCTGTGACTCAGTAATAGTCGCCTTTAGATATTCCATTTTCAAAGAGCCATCATGGAAGTGATGAATGAGACACAGTGACTCCAAAAGCAAATGTTGACAGCAGTAATAGAAAGTACAGATTTTGGTTGGCTTGTAGTACTTGCCCAGAGTTAGAAAATGAAGAAAAGTCTGGGGTCAGATTTGAACCTACGACCTCTGGTCTTGAGGCCCAGCTCTCTGTCCACTGAGCCACTCAGCTGCGCTCCAACTTCCTTTTCCTGAACTACTCAAGGGTTTTCAACTTTCCCAGGGTTGGTTGGTTTCGTTGTTTGGTAGCTAGGAGCCTGACTACATGGCTTCAAGGCTAAATGGCCACAGGTGCCCAGGCTATTTGGCTTGCTGGAGGCTTCATTCATTAGGACACTCAAAAAGCCTGCTGATCTGAACCATGGACTTCAGGAGAAGCCTGAGCTTCACAAAGCTTCCTTTGACAAAGGGCACTCCATCAACAAGTGCCTTCTTCTTCTGGGACAAGCACAATGGAGAAGCTGGGGAAATGGCTAATCGGTGCCAGTCCCAGCTGATTCAACCCTTTCTGCTGAGCCTCTCTTCCTTCCCTCTGTGGCCACAAAAAGCTCAGCTGAAAACAAGCCATAAGCCTTCATGAGGAAGTTCTTCAGTGGGTTGATTTCCAAAGGTGCTGCCTGAGGATAGAAGGAAGGACTTCCCCAAAAGGTCCCCAGGGAGGTACCTGAACTAAAGAAAGAGTCCATGCTGTATCCACACCTGCTCTTACCCAGCTCTCTTTGTGGTCCCAGGATGGCTCCGATCTGAATAGAGCTCAACAGGTGGAACTGCATAAGGAGGATACCAGCAGAGACCAGCTTGACAATAGGAAAGAACTTCCTTGGGGAGCAAAATTGGAACTGCCACCTATGGTCATAGAGCCAGACAGGTAGTGGAGAGATTTCTATCATTTCCATTGCCTGAGAGGGATGTCCAATAATAATTCCTTTCTTGGCTTCTATTTTTAATATTAAAGGGATTTCTCAACCCCAGGATGAATATTTTTTTCTTTTAGATGTTAATTATATTGTTTTAAAATGTTAATTCTATTCATCGATGCCAGTCAAGTTATTTCTTTTTTTTAAAACCTTATATATATACTGTATATTATATATATGTATATGTATATGTATATATCTGTATATGTATATGTATATATATGTATATATATATATATATACTGTGTATTGGCTCCAAGGCAGAAGAGTGGTAAGGGCTAGGCAATGGGGGTCAAGTGACTTGCCCAGGTTCACACAGCTGGGAAGTGGCTGAAGCCGGATTCGAACCTAGGACCTCCCACCTCTAGGCTTGGCTCTCAATCCACTGAGCTACCCAGCCGCCCACCCACCCCCTTAGGATTCTTTACAATATCTAATGATAAATGGTTCTCACGATCAATTTAAGTGTTCATTGAGGAACTTTGTATGGAAATTGAAGTTATGGATCACGAACAAGAGGAAATAATCTCAAACTACAACTCTGCTGTGACTCAGTAATAGTCGCCTTTAGATATTCCATTTTCAAAGAGCCATCATGGAAGTGATGAATGAGACACAGTGACTCCAAAAGCAAATGTTGACAGCAGTAATAGAAAGTACAGATTTTGGTTGGCTTGTAGTACTTGCCCAGAGTTAGAAAATGAAGAAAAGTCTGGGGTCAGATTTGAACCTACGACCTCTGGTCTTGAGGCCCAGCTCTCTGTCCACTGAGCCACTCAGCTGCTCTCCAACTTCCTTTTCCTGAAATACTCAAGGGTTTTCAACTTTCCCAGGGTTGGTTGGTTTCGTTGTTTGGTAGCTAGGAGCCTGACTACATGGCTTCAAGGCTAAATGGCCACAGGTGCCCAGGCTATTTGGCTTGCTGGAGGCTTCATTCATTAGGACACTCAAAAAGCCTGCTGATCTGAACCATGGACTTCAGGAGAAGCCTGAGCTTCACAAAGCTTCCTTTGACAAAGGGCACTCCATCAACAAGTGCCTTCTTCTTCTGGGACAAGCACAATGGAGAAGCTGGGGAAATGGCTAATCGGTGCCAGTCCCAGCTGATTCAACCCTTTCTGCTGAGCCTCTCTTACTTCCCTCCGTGGCCACAAAAAGCTCAGCTGAAAACAAGCCATAACCCTTCATGAGGAAGCTCTTCAGTGGGTTGATTTCCAAAGGTGCTGCCTGAGGATAGAAGGAAGGACTTCCCAAAAAGGTCCCCAGGGAGGTACCTGAACTAAAGAAAGAGTCCATGCTGTATCCACACCTGCTCTTACCCAGCTCTCTTTGTGGTCCCAGGATGGCTCCCATCTGAATAGAGCTCAACAGGTGGAACTGCATAAGGAGGATACCAGCAGAGACCAGCTTGACAATAGGAAAGAACTTCCTTGGGGAGCAAAATTGGAACTGCCACCTATGGTCATAGAGCCAGACAGGTAGTGGAGAGATTTCTATCATTTCCATTGCCTGAGAGGGATGTCCAATAATAATTCCTTTCTTGGCTTCTATTTTTAATATTAAAGGGATTTCTCAACCCCAGGATGAATATTTTTTTCTTTTAGATGTTAATTATATTGTTTTAAAATGTTAATTCTATTCATCGATGCCAGTCAAGTTATTTCTTTTTTTTAAACCCTTATATATATACTGTATATTATATATATGTATATGTATATGTATATATCTGTATATGTATATGTATATGTATATATATGTATATATATATGTATATATATATATATATATATATATATACTGTGTATTGGCTCCAAGGCAGAAGAGTGGTAAGGGCTAGGCAATGGGGGTCAAGTGACTTGCCCAGGTTCACACAGCTGGGAAGTGGCTGAAGCCGGATTCGAACCTAGGACCTCCCACCTCTAGGCTTGGCTCTCAATCCACTGAGCTACCCAGCCGCCCAATCCACTGAGCTACCCAGCCGCCCACCCACCCCCTTAGGATTCTTTACAATATCTAATGATAAATGGTTCTCACGATCAATTTAAGTGTTCATTGAGGAACTTTGTATGGAAATTGAAGTTATGGATCACGAACAAGAGGAAATAATCTCAAACTACAACTCTGCTGTGACTCAGTAATAGTCGCCTTTAGATATTCCATTTTCAAAGAGCCATCATGGAAGTGATGAATGAGACACAGTGACTCCAAAAGCAAATGTTGACAGCAGTAATAGAAAGTACAGATTTTGGTTGGCTTGTAGTACTTGCCCAGAGTTAGAAAATGAAGAAAAGTCTGGGGTCAGATTTGAACCTACGACCTCTGGTCTTGAGGCCCAGCTCTCTGTCCACTGAGCCACTCAGCTGCGCTCCAACTTCCTTTTCCTGAACTACTCAAGGGTTTTCAACTTTCCCAGGGTTGGTTGGTTTCGTTGTTTGGTAGCTAGGAGCCTGACTACATGGCTTCAAGGCTAAATGGCCACAGGTGCCCAGGCTATTTGGCTTGCTGGAGGCTTCATTCATTAGGACACTCAAAAAGCCTGCTGATCTGAACCATGGACTTCAGGAGAAGCCTGAGCTTCACAAAGCTTCCTTTGACAAAGGGCACTCCATCAACAAGTGCCTTCTTCTTCTGGGACAAGCACAATGGAGAAGCTGGGGAAATGGCTAATCGGTGCCAGTCCCAGCTGATTCAACCCTTTCTGCTGAGCCTCTCTTCCTTCCCTCCGTGGCCACAAAAAGCTCAGCTGAAAACAAGCCATAACCCTTCATGAGGAAGCTCTTCAGTGGGTTGATTTCCAAAGGTGCTGCCTGAGGATAGAAGGAAGGACTTCCCCAAAAGGTCCCCAGGGAGGTACCTGAACTAAAGAAAGAGTCCATGCTGTATCCACACCTGCTCTTACCCAGCTCTCTTTGTGGTCCCAGGATGGCTCCGATCTGAATAGAGCTCAACAGGTGGAACTGCATAAGGAGGATACCAGCAGAGACCAGCTTGACAATAGGAAAGAACTTCCTTGGGGAGCAAAATTGGAACTGCCACCTATGGTCATAGAGCCAGACAGGTAGTGGAGAGATTTCTATCATTTCCATTGCCTGAGAGGGATGTCCAATAATAATTCCTTTCTTGGCTTCTATTTTTAATATTAAAGGGATTTCTCAACCCCAGGATGAATATTTTTTTCTTTTAGATGTTAATTATATTGTTTTAAAATGTTAATTCTATTCATCGATGCCAGTCAAGTTATTTCTTTTTTTTAAACCCTTATATATATACTGTATATTATATATATGTATATGTATATGTATATGTATATATATGTATATGTATATGTATATATATGTATATATATATATATACTGTGTATTGGCTCCAAGGCAGAAGAGTGGTAAGGGCTAGGCAATGGGGGTCAAGTGACTTGCCCAGGTTCACACAGCTGGGAAGTGGCTGAAGCCGGATTTGAACCTAGGACCTCCCACCTCTAGGCTTGGCTCTCAATCCACTGAGCTACCCAGCCGCCCACCCACCCCCTTAGGATTCTTTACAATATCTAATGATAAATGGTTCTCACGATCAATTTAAGTGTTCATTGAGGAACTTTGTATGGAAATTGAAGTTATGGATCACGAACAAGAGGAAATAATCTCAAACTACAACTCTGCTGTGACTCAGTAATAGTCGCCTTTAGATATTCCATTTTCAAAGAGCCATCATGGAAGTGATGAATGAGACACAGTGACTCCAAAAGCAAATGTTGACAGCAGTAATAGAAAGTACAGATTTTGGTTGGCTTGTAGTACTTGCCCAGAGTTAGAAAATGAAGAAAAGTCTGGGGTCAGATTTGAACCTACGACCTCTGGTCTTGAGGCCCAGCTCTCTGTCCACTGAGCCACTCAGCTGTGCTCCAACTTCCTTTTCCTGAACTACTCAAGGGTTTTCAACTTTCCCAGGGTTGGTTGGTTTCGTTGTTTGGTAGCTAGGAGCCTGACTACATGGCTTCAAGGCTAAATGGCCACAGGTGCCCAGGCTATTTGGCTTGCTGGAGGCTTCATTCATTAGGACACTCAAAAAGCCTGCTGATCTGAACCATGGACTTCAGGAGAAGCCTGAGCTTCACAAAGCTTCCTTTGACAAAGGGCACTCCATCAACAAGTGCCTTCTTCTTCTGGGACAAGCACAATGGAGAAGCTGGGGAAATGGCTAATCGGTGCCAGTCCCAGCTGATTCAACCCTTTCTGCTGAGCCTCTCTTCCTTCCCTCCGTGGCCACAAAAAGCTCAGCTGAAAACAAGCCATAACCCTTCATGAGGAAGCTCTTCAGTGGGTTGATTTCCAAAGGTGCTGCCTGAGGATAGAAGGAAGGACTTCCCCAAAAGGTCCCCAGGGAGGTACCTGAACTAAAGAAAGAGTCCATGCTGTATCCACACCTGCTCTTACCCAGCTCTCTTTGTGGTCCCATGATCTGGGACCGATCTGAATAGAGCTCAACAGGTGGAACTGCATAAGGAGGATACCAGCAGAGACCAGCTTGACAATAGGAAAGAACTTCCTTGGGGAGCAAAATTGGAACTGCCACCTATGGTCATAGAGCCAGACAGGTAGTGGAGAGATTTCTATCATTTCCATTGCCTGAGAGGGATGTCCAATAATAATTCCTTTCTTGGCTTCTATTTTTAATATTAAAGGGATTTCTCAACCCCAGGATGAATATTTTTTTCTTTTAGATGTTAATTATATTGTTTTAAAATGTTAATTCTATTCATCGATGCCAGTCAAGTTATTTCTTTTTTTTAAACCCTTATATATATACTGTATATTATATATATGTATATGTATATGTATATATCTGCATATGTATATATATATATGTATATATATATATATATATATATATATATATATATACTGTGTATTGGCTCCAAGGCAGAAGAGTGGTAAGGGCTAGGCAATGGGGGTCAAGTGACTTGCCCAGGTTCACACAGCTGGGAAGTGGCTGAAGCCGGATTCGAACCTAGGACCTCCCACCTCTAGGCTTGGCTCTCAATCCACTGAGCTACCCAGCCGCCCACCCACCCCCTTAGGATTCTTTACAATATCTAATGATAAATGGTTCTCACGATCAATTTAAGTGTTCATTGAGGAACTTTGTATGGAAATTGAAGTTATGGATCACAAACAAGAGGAAATAATCTCAAACTACAACTCTGCTGTGACTCAGTAATAGTCGCCTTTAGATATTCCATTTTCAAAGAGCCATCATGGAAGTGATGAATGAGACACAGTGACTCCAAAAGCAAATGTTGACAGCAGTAATAGAAAGTACAGATTTTGGTTGGCTTGTAGTACTTGCCCAGAGTTAGAAAATGAAGAAAAGTCTGGGGTCAGATTTGAACCTACGACCTCTGGTCTTGAGGCCCAGCTCTCTGTCCACTGAGCCACTCAGCTGCGCTCCAACTTCCTTTTCCTGAACTACTCAAGGGTTTTCAACTTTCCCAGGGTTGGTTGGTTTCGTTGTTTGGTAGCTAGGAGCCTGACTACATGGCTTCAAGGCTAAATGGCCACAGGTGCCCAGGCTATTTGGCTTGCTGGAGGCTTCATTCATTAGGACACTCAAAAAGCCTGCTGATCTGAACCATGGACTTCAGGAGAAGCCTGAGCTTCACAAAGCTTCCTTTGACAAAGGGCACTCCATCAACAAGTGCCTTCTTCTTCTGGGACAAGCACAATGGAGAAGCTGGGGAAATGGCTAATCGGTGCCAGTCCCAGCTGATTCAACCCTTTCTGCTGAGCCTCTCTTCCTTCCCTCTGTGGCCACAAAAAGCTCAGCTGAAAACAAGCCATAACCCTTCATGAGGAAGCTCTTCAGTGGGTTGATTTCCAAAGGTGCTGCCTGAGGATAGAAGGAAGGACTTCCCCAAAAGGTCCCCAGGGAGGTACCTGAACTAAAGAAAGAGTCCATGCTGTATCCACACCTGCTCTTACCCAGCTCTCTTTGTGGTCCCAGGATGGCTCCGATCTGAATAGAGCTCAACAGGTGGAACTGCATAAGGAGGATACCAGCAGAGACCAGCTTGACAATAGGAAAGAACTTCCTTGGGGAGCAAAATTGGAACTGCCACCTATGGTCATAGAGCCAGACAGGTAGTGGAGAGATTTCTATCATTTCCATTGCCTGAGAGGGATGTCCAATAATAATTCCTTTCTTGGCTTCTATTTTTAATATTAAAGGGATTTCTCAACCCCAGGATGAATATTTTTTTCTTTTAGATGTTAATTATATTGTTTTAAAATGTTAATTCTATTCATCGATGCCAGTCAAGTTATTTCTTTTTTTTAAAACCTTATATATATACTGTATATTATATATATGTATATGTATATGTATATATCTGTATATGTATATGTATATATATGTATATATATATATATATATATACTGTGTATTGGCTCCAAGGCAGAAGAGTGGTAAGGGCTAGGCAATGGGGGTCAAGTGACTTGCCCAGGTTCACACAGCTGGGAAGTGGCTGAAGCCGGATTCGAACCTAGGACCTCCCACCTCTAGGCTTGGCTCTCAATCCACTGAGCTACCCAGCCGCCCACCCACCCCCTTAGGATTCTTTACAATATCTAATGATAAATGGTTCTCACGATCAATTTAAGTGTTCATTGAGGAACTTTGTATGGAAATTGAAGTTATGGATCACGAACAAGAGGAAATAATCTCAAACTACAACTCTGCTGTGACTCAGTAATAGTCGCCTTTAGATATTCCATTTTCAAAGAGCCATCATGGAAGTGATGAATGAGACACAGTGACTCCAAAAGCAAATGTTGACAGCAGTAATAGAAAGTACAGATTTTGGTTGGCTTGTAGTACTTGCCCAGAGTTAGAAAATGAAGAAAAGTCTGGGGTCAGATTTGAACCTACGACCTCTGGTCTTGAGGCCCAGCTCTCTGTCCACTGAGCCACTCAGCTGCGCTCCAACTTCCTTTTCCTGAACTACTCAAGGGTTTTCAACTTTCCCAGGGTTGGTTGGTTTCGTTGTTTGGTAGCTAGGAGCCTGACTACATGGCTTCAAGGCTAAATGGCCACAGGTGCCCAGGCTATTTGGCTTGCTGGAGGCTTCATTCATTAGGACACTCAAAAAGCCTGCTGATCTGAACCATGGACTTCAGGAGAAGCCTGAGCTTCACAAAGCTTCCTTTGACAAAGGGCACTCCATCAACAAGTGCCTTCTTCTTCTGGGACAAGCACAATGGAGAAGCTGGGGAAATGGCTAATCGGTGCCAGTCCCAGCTGATTCAACCCTTTCTGCTGAGCCTCTCTTCCTTCCCTCCGTGGCCACAAAAAGCTCAGCTGAAAACAAGCCATAACCCTTCATGAGGAAGCTCTTCAGTGGGTTGATTTCCAAAGGTGCTGCCTGAGGATAGAAGGAAGGACTTCCCCAAAAGGTCCCCAGGGAGGTACCTGAACTAAAGAAAGAGTCCATGCTGTATCCACACCTGCTCTTACCCAGCTCTCTTTGTGGTCCCATGATCTGGGACCGATCTGAATAGAGCTCAACAGGTGGAACTGCATAAGGAGGATACCAGCAGAGACCAGCTTGACAATAGGAAAGAACTTCCTTGGGGAGCAAAATTGGAACTGCCACCTATGGTCATAGAGCCAGACAGGTAGTGGAGAGATTTCTATCATTTCCATTGCCTGAGAGGGATGTCCAATAATAATTCCTTTCTTGGCTTCTATTTTTAATATTAAAGGGATTTCTCAACCCCAGGATGAATATTTTTTTCTTTTAGATGTTAATTATATTGTTTTAAAATGTTAATTCTATTCATCGATGCCAGTCAAGTTATTTCTTTTTTTTAAACCCTTATATATATACTGTATATTATATATATGTATATGTATATGTATATGTATATATATGTATATGTATATGTATATATATGTATATATATACTGTGTATTGGCTCCAAGGCAGAAGAGTGGTAAGGGCTAGGCAATGGTGGTCAAGTGACTTGCCCAGGTTCACACAGCTGGGAAGTGGCTGAAGCCGGATTCGAACCTAGGACCTCCCACCTCTAGGCTTGGCTCTCAATCCACTGAGCTACCCAGCCGCCCAATCCACTGAGCTACCCAGCCGCCCACCCACCCCCTTAGGATTCTTTACAATATCTAATGATAAATGGTTCTCACGATCAATTTAAGTGTTCATTGAGGAACTTTGTATGGAAATTGAAGTTATGGATCACGAACAAGAGGAAATAATCTCAAACTACAACTCTGCTGTGACTCAGTAATAGTCGCCTTTAGATATTCCATTTTCAAAGAGCCATCATGGAAGTGATGAATGAGACACAGTGACTCCAAAAGCAAATGTTGACAGCAGTAATAGAAAGTACAGATTTTGGTTGGCTTGTAGTACTTGCCCAGAGTTAGAAAATGAAGAAAAGTCTGGGGTCAGATTTGAACCTACGACCTCTGGTCTTGAGGCCCAGCTCTCTGTCCACTGAGCCACTCAGCCGCGCTCCAACTTCCTTTTCCTGAACTACTCAAGGGTTTTCAACTTTCCCAGGGTTGGTTGGTTTCGTTGTTTGGTAGCTAGGAGCCTGACTACATGGCTTCAAGGCTAAATGGCCACAGGTGCCCAGGCTATTTGGCTTCCTGGAGGCTTCATTCATTAGGACACTCAAAAAGCCTGCTGATCTGAACCATGGACTTCAGGAGAAGCCTGAGCTTCACAAAGCTTCCTTTGACAAAGGGCACTCCATCAACAAGTGCCTTCTTCTTCTGGGACAAGCACAATGGAGAAGCTGGGGAAATGGCTAATCGGTGCCAGTCCCAGCTGATTCAACCCTTTCTGCTGAGCCTCTCTTCC